>NC_092863.1:73966922-74128507 GCF_032062135.1 Pyxicephalus adspersus | reverse complement strand
AGGATCATAAACGTTTTACCACTGTTTAAATGGATATATTGGCGACCAAAAAAGAACAGTGAACAGACTCCACTCCCTAACAATAGACATCAAACAATACATGCACAGACATTTAGTTAGAAAAAAAATTCTTCCAATGTACTTTGAGTTCTATGAACCAAAAGCACAGTATGAGCACCTTTTTATTGGACACCTAAGTGCCATTTCATTATGGAACGCTCATTTCTGATCTCCGTTATTCTGTACAATCAATGTTATATAATAAAAAGAGTTGGATACTTTTTTTTTTCAGAAGGGGGGTCAAATACCAAGCTACATTTAGAAGGTAAGAAATGAGTATTGGTAACTGTCTTTAGTGCTTACAATAGCTCCAATTTTAAAACATGCTTTTCCCTTTCAGTTATGGGGGTAAAGAAAGTAATCTGTAGCAGAAGAAGCTTGGGAGTTAAAGAAGGAATATGATGCCTCCTGGGAATGTTGTTTCAGAAGCCATTTGTTCCCATCATCTTTATGTTTGATTTTATTGTTTTTGGTTATGAACTAAATGTTACATCATGCTGAGAGGTGTTCAGCCAACCATCATTTGCAATAAAGAGCCTATTACCCTTTCAGACCATATCGCTACATATTATGATATTCCTGTCTGAAACACTGGAACACTGAAACCCCCCCGGAAAACTATTTTCTTTTTGGCTTTAATGAAGTCAAAAGAAAGCTCTGGATTTATTATTATTGACTGTAAATGTACACACATAAAAATAATAATTACCAATTGTTTTTAATGAAATTTTATGTCTTGGTATCATGGCAACAATTAAATATAAAAGTAGTTGAGGTCAATAATAGTATAATTGTACAATATTGTTAAACTGGGAGCTGTTAAGCAGTACAATGTTTCCTTTATTAAATAATGATCTAGGTTGCAACAATACCTGAAAAAATATATCTACGAGTGTAGTAGAATATAATACAACATTTTTATTAATTTAGTTTTAATAGTTAAAATATCTTGCAATGTTTAGACTTCTTGACTGATCTCGACTGTAAATATTATCACATTGATTTTACAAAGTAGATATCAGATACACCACATTGTTAGTAACAGCATTCATATGGTCCATAATTACTGTACTTTTAGCATATTGTGAGCGTGGACTATAGAAAAGATAAACCTGTAGTACACTAAACTCTTTGGGGAATACTAAGCAGTTCTGTCATCCTTTATTATTCATTTTGTTCCTGTACAACCTGTACCAGTCCTTTTTAAAAGATTTTAAAACTCAGCTTTAAACTCCAAGTTACTGCTCAGAAAAGCTTTCATTACTCCTTGAAGTACCCAGTGCATTTCATTTTATACTTTTTTTACTTACTACTGAAGGGTGCCATGGTGTTTTTTGTTTAATCAGGAGGAATGAAAAAAGGCTTTAGCTGGGCTTTAGAGAATATTTACAGTATGTGGTGAAACCATTGCATAAACTGCTAATGTTATCTAGCAAGCACTGGTTCTAAATGTATAAAGCCTGATTTATCAAAGCTCTCCAAGACTGGAGATGATAGACTATCATAGATGAACCTGAATGATCCAACACCTCCAGCAAACCTTGGAATGGATTTTTTTTTAAATCATTTGCTATCAGTAGATAATGTTTTCAATCCTGGACCAGATCCATTCCAGGTTCTCCCGTGACAGTCCATCTTCTCCATTCCTAGATAGCTTTAATTATTCAGGGCCATAGAGCCCACCTGGTTTACAAAGAGTTCTCTGTAATCCCCTTTAGGCAGACTTGAAAACAACAATTAAACTTAGGTCGAAGTGGCACTCAAAAGTAAACAGCAAAGTTGCAAGAATTATTCCAAAAAAGGTAACCAATTCACAAGAGAAGACTGTATTTACCACAGAAATACACTCATGCATGCTAAACCAAATATCTTGTGTACCAGTGGGATTTAATTTGCGCTTCTCAAAACACTAAACCCAGAAGGTAAATCATGCATGGGATTCTTATAGGTCTCTGAGGCTCTGGTGTTACTGGAGGTCATAGGTCATCCATTGTTGCTATGTTTATATGGTGGATTCCACATTGGATTTAGAATTAATTTCACATCATTGTTAATTAAAAATGTAATTATGTGTGAGAAAGAAGTGTTAAGGAAATCTTGCCCTTCGAGTCTACAACAGATATTTTGATCGAGTTGGTACTCTAGCATTGCCCAGAACAGAAATGCCAATTCGGGTGCAATGGTTTACCGATGTTGTTTCTTGAGAAACACAATTTATCTTGCTAACCACTGTTAAAAGGTAAATTTCAATTTTGTTTTCAATTATGTTAGGTGTTTTTTCAGATGTTATAAACGTGTATATTGATATCTCCTATACTATTTATGCTATTTGCATATATTTATGTAACATTAAATTCATTACAATGAATTCCAAGAACAATACAGAGTCAAGATAGCAGTTGAAGTTTAAAGCTCCTTGTCTGATTCTAACCTCGGTATAATATGCTAAAGTATGGGTCAATGCTGGGATGACTCATTGAGCTCTATGCACAATGGGCCTTTATCAGCATAATAATGAAATGCTGAGACTAGAACTCTAGCTTATATCTTATGTTGACAGAAGACTACAACATTTTATGCAATATTTCATATAATATATATTATATTTTATATTATATTTCATATAATATAATATTTTAGCTTTGAAATGAATACAAAAAATATATATACAACCTCCTCAAGGTGACTTGATTTTAAGTGTGACAAAATGTTGTACCATCTCATCAGTTTTTGTTAGGCAAAAATATAAGGACATAGCAATAAAATAAATATTTTATTTAAGTCCTAAATACACAAATTTAATTTGTATTAGGTTAGGGGGACTGGTATAGTCATAAGTCTCGTCAGGCATTTCTCTATATATAACATACCGAGATATTGAAACATTCATGCTTTTTCTTAATCCACTCAAAACCCAATTTTTTCAAAGCTATGTCCACAAAAAGTCTGATGGTTATGGCCAAATAAATGCATATTAGAGCAATGACTGGCACTGGCAAAACAGCTTTGGAAAAGACTGCATCGAAATTCATCAATCGTCAATTATCTATGCTCATTTATTTCCGTTTTGCAGAACAGATTGAAATAAACATCTTTTTTTTTTATACCATGTATATCATATAGCGAAAAGCAATTACCCATAAATACTTTTGAGGATGTGTGGACTCGAAAAAAAAAAAAGACTTAGGAATTAAAATTCACAGTAAAGACGCCAATTACAGCAACAAGCGAAAGAAACATACTGCAAGCAATACATTAGCAATGTTTTCATCAACAATACTTTTTTTAGCAGCTAATTTAAATATATCACAATATCCATTTAAATAATGAAAACAAACTTTAAGCAAAAACTTGATAAACTATTTAAATTGAAAATTAACACATACACTGAAGGTGACATTCTGCCTATTCAAGAAGCCACACATACAGCACAAAAACAGATTTAAAGGATAACTAGGATTGGATTATACATTGATAAAATAAATCATTCTAAATTGACCTCCCTCACTGCTTTATCACATAACTCAGATTAAGATGCAGACCTTGCTACTTGTTCTTTAAAGTTTAGTCGTGTTTAACTAATCATGTGAATCTCTACTCTATTGAGTATGATGGAAAGCCCCTTACAAATTACTGACTGACTGAACATTTATCATTATATAGATATAATTTTATAGAGCTTTGGTTCTGGCAGTTCAGACACTATGGGCCTGATTTATTAAAGCTCTCCAAGGCTGTGAACCTAGGTGATCCAGCAAAACTGGAAGGAATTTCTTAGTCATAAGCAAGTCGTTTGCTGTTTGTTAGAAAATGTTTTCAATCCTGGACCAGATCCATTCCAGGTTTGCTGGTTCACCCAGGTTCACTATTGAAAGTGTATCTTCTCCAATCTTGTAGAGCTTTAATAAACCAGGTCTTATGGTAGAAGGCAGCAGTTTAGACAATGTGGGTCCTGTAATGTCACTTAAACAGTGATATGACAAAGACATGTGTCTAATAATGAGTCACAAATATGCACCAAGACACATGAAATACTAATACTATTGGCTAAAAGATCCTGAAGGCCAAAATGTAGGTTAGGTATCAGAGTTCTTATGGATGCAACTAGGCAACAATATAATTCTGGATATAGAGAAAACAATAACAGCAATTAAGTGACCACCTCTAGGGCATCACTAGATATTGGGCGAATATTTGTACGTTTTTCTTTATATCTATTTATAATTTTGGACGTTTTATCTTGATTTATCTAACTCTCTGTTGCTGTCCCTTGATAATAAAAAAGGTGCCAAATACTAGAAAGACATGTTTGCTTACACATGGCATATGTAGACATTATGGCAAACATACCTCTAAATTTGCCTTTCTCTAAAGATGACAGCTCTGCACTCTCCATAACCACTCCATCACTTGCCATCTTCTCCCAGTTTTTTCGTTACTTTTTTCTGTTCCATTTTGAACTTTTCCTTTTTTGTTTGGCCATAGGGCTGTTGATGATGCAACTACCACATATGTGAGATGAAGTTGCATTATCTAGAGACTCAAGTCAAGTTTTCAGCATCCTGCAGTTGCCAAGAATGTGTAGTGTATTTGTGCTGCAAGCAGCAGACAGTACAGCAATAATTAAAAGGTTAAGATTTCTTTGGCAGAAAAAACTAAATTCTTCCATCTATCATTTTTCACTTTCTTTAACACAGCAAATAAGATTTATTCCCAATGTAACTATCCTTACTCAATGAGGATAGTTTAAAAAAAGTAATCATCTAAACCAAAAAGAAATCATGTGTTGGTGTTTGCTTCTTTTATAATTATATAATAAGCCCTGAATGTGTCACAGTTTAGATTCCTAACTACCTTAATAGGCTTTTTAGTAAAGTAAAGTGATAAAGTGTGCATAGCCTATTAACACAAAGAAACCAAACTTTTTTGTGTAAGTGGATAAAAAGTTCTAATTGGTTGCTATGGCTTACTGTAGTTTGAAAATTGCTGAATGCATTACTGAATAAATGTAATGTCTCAACTAAAGTGGCAGCTCTGCAGTACCGGAGCAATATGCCTTTCATCTTACCATGAAACCCTCTCAATCTTTGGCAATAGCCATATTTTCCTCTGCTAGTCGCATAGCTTGGATTGATTTTTCTCAAATGCAAATATTCTGAAAATTTATTTCTGGACCACATACATTTAAATATTTTCTCTGTAAGCATCAAAAATAATATGTGTGTATCAGGGACATGGAAGAAAATGGCTCATATAAATACAATTTAAGCCCTATTAGCATCCACACTCCAGCGGTACTAAGAATATGCATGTATGCAACAACACATGAATAATAATTGAACTGATTTCACACAATAAAGGTTAAAAACGGTCAGAACACAATGAGAACACAGCGAGAGCAAAGCAGATTCTGCAGCAATATTTGCTTAGAAGAGTAAGCTGTAACTTGTCTCTGCTTATTGCTATATTTCATTTTTTTAATATAAAGAATATTGTAGAGACTTTAAAGAAGAACTCTATTACTTAGCTTTGAGGACTCAAAGGACCACTCAAACCAAATTAATATTTCAGATTTTGACGAATGGTTGGAGATTTAAACCACCAGAGAACCCTTTATATATTCTCAAGACTCTGTTAGCCAGATATCTGAACCTAAATGTCTGTGTCTGCACACCTTCTATGGCCAAATTGCTGGGTTTCCTGTTGGATTGCTTATTTTTTGTATATTATAAAGCTACTGGAATACCCAAAACTCCTAGATGGAAAGGAAAAGAGTCCTGAAAAATGTCAATGTTGAATTATTAAAGAAGGAAGAAGCTTTTTAAGCCCACCAGACATGATCTATAATTTAATATCACTTTTTGATACATCAACCTCTTTACCAAATGGTGGCTCAGTGGTTAGCACTCTGGCCTTTGCAGCGCTAGGTCCCAGGTTCAAATCTCAGCCAGTAGGCTACCTGCATGGAGTTTGCAGGTTCTCCCCATGTTTGCGTAGATTTCCTCTGGGTACTCCGGTTTCCTCCTGCACTCCAAAATTATGCAGTTAGGGTAATTGGCTTCCCCCTAAAATTGTCCTTAGACTGTGGTAATGACAGGTGACTATGGTGGGACTAGATTGTGAGCCTCTTTGAGGGGCAGTTAGTGACATAAAAATGGACTTTGTAAAGCCTTGCATAATATGTTGGCGCTATATAAATACTGTGTAAAAATAATAATAATTATGCAACCTTACTTTGGAGCAGACAAGTACTTTCCCTTATTTCTTTATCCTTTCTTATTCTTATAAAATTATGTATAATTGCAAGATTAGTGGTTTTGTACACATTTTATTTGTTGAAAATAAATAAAAAATATATATTTTTAAAAAATTAGTTTAGGCGAATATGAAATAGTATTGCATTATAGTACATTTTTTTTTCCAAAAGGTGGGGTCACCAATGGTTTTTTTAACCTTTTTTCCAGCCAAATAAAATGTTTATTTATAACTAGGTTTGTCTCTTGCAAGATGAAATTTCACCTTGATGAATGAGCAGCTTAAATGACTTTAGGTAATCAACCCTAATGTGTTCCATTAAAAAGAAAGTTAGTAAATATTTTATATAAAATATTTATATAAGGTTTTATTTAGGGCAGTGGTTGCCAACCTTTTTGGAACCACGGACCACTAAATATACCGACTCCAGGCCGTCTATGCACGGGGAGTGGGGTGTCACTAAATGAGGAAGAAACTTCCCCCCTAGTGATGTCATGGTGCCAGAACCCACCCACTCTCCCATTGCAGGTCTGAGCCTGATCCAAAGACACAACCCGCTCACTGCCCTGAGTCTGCGATCCATACGGGGGACATAATCTGTGGCTCTGGACAGAGCTGCAGACCACCAAAATTTTCTCGTGGACCACCACTGATTGGCGACCGCTGAGCGGTATATTTTTATAACCCTAGGAACACTTGTTAAAACTATTTATTTGTATACATTTCAAATGAGACTAGTTGCCATTGACTGACCTAATAAAACCCAATTTAGGAGGCAGCATGTTAAATATTCGTATTGGTTTTGCAATATACTGTACCTGCTACCTATACCTATTAATAAACCATATGATTCAGTGAGGGAACAGAAAGGTAACATCTGAAATTTTGTGCATTATTAACACCTGAGTACGTTTTGTTGCTTGTGACACCTTAAAGTAACGCTAACACACCTAAACAGCAACTCAAAAGGTGTTAACAATGTCTATGACATTTATAAGTCACAGCCGAGGAAGAAGTCATTATTATTAAAGCTGAACTTTAGGAATACTTCAAAACTACCAGGATCCTTTGTGTGACCCTAGAGGCAGGGGGTAAGGTATTGCACTGACCACCAGTGTAAGGTGGTATTTCTCTACTGACCACAAATCTAGGGGGTACTTCTACAATGACCCCCCTTCTCCAGTGACCATGTATAGTCTGTAAGGAAGCATTATTCCACAGATCACTAAGGATGCTATTTTACTATCAATGTAAGGGACCTTCTCCACTGTCCGACTAGTGTAAGGAGGAACATCCCTATTACCTGGCAATGTAAGTAGGGCACATAACAACTAAAAGGATCACTAAAGGAAATGTTGTCCACTGACTGCCATTAAAAAGGAACACTATTTTTACTGTTTGCATTAGGTTATTCACTTCATTTTATTGCAGGAGTATTAAACAATCTGCCTAGTTGTCTGATAATTTAAGTATAACAAATTCTATAATTTATTATAATTATATCTAAAACTTGCTGATCACACTAAGGTACCATGAGCTGTAGATATAATCATTTTTATCAGGTGTTTCCTGAGACCTGCAAATTATTTCAAGGATTCCCCTAAGGTAAAAAGGTTTAGAAAAGCTATTAAAGGCTATAAATAATATATATGTTTTAAATCCAGGTTAAAAAAAAAAGAAAACCACAATACAAGAGCATAGGATTAGAACTGGTCCACACTGCAAATGTTGACACTTGTCATATATTTTAAGCCCGATGCTTGCGTAAAAAAGTAAAATTAGTGCAGTGTACTGCTGAAATGATTATTTAGTACCATATGTCCTCTCCTCCTGTGTCACTGTTTGTATCTGTCTGTCATTTGCAATCCCTATTTATTGCGCAGCACTGCATAATATGTTGGCGATATAAAAATTATTTTTAATAATAATAACAATTATCACAAGCATTATTTGCCTTTAAAAGGAATACATAAAGGTTTCCATTCTCATTTCTGTCATTTCTGAACTATTCAGGATGTTCTGAAAAGGGAACCCAACATTGCTACAGGAGCCCCTGTAGATGGACATATTAAGGTTTTACCATGTTTGCTAGCAGTAGATATCTATCCGCAACAAAAATCCTAAACGAGTCCTAGAAAGAGTCATAGGACGTCTATTTATAAATATATTGCCAACATTTTACACAAAATTCACAAATTCACCCTATTTAATTGGATTTAATTAGAAAATTGTTTGAATTATAAATATATATATATATATATATATATATACACACATACACACACATATACTTTATTTTTAATGTACCTGGATTATAGAATACATGGTATGAAATTACTAAATATGTTTATTTCCTTTGTCCATGTTCCTTTAAATGTAACAAAAGAAAATAAAACTCTTTCCTGTATGTGTGTAGATTTACATTCAATTAACAATACAGCTGCCCCCCCAAAAAAATCCATCATCACAATAGATCAATATGAGATTACAATAGGAAACTAAAGCAGATTAACAAAAAGAAAGCATTTGCTTTGGGATAGTAATAGGAAAATAGATGTGAGATGCTAGTCCCTATCATGGAAACAAGCTTGGATTTCCAGAGGAGATAGGAGCCTTCTGTTATGTTTGATATGCAGAGCAGTTTGATAGTAATTTAAGCAGGCACCAGACTAGCGTGATTGATATCTCTCTATTCTTTTTGATGCAACAGGCTTTATACAAAATAAATCACATTCACAGCCTGTTCATGTATTGAAAGTAGAATGCATACAAAAGATGACCCCTATGTCTGAGCAAATGTGTAGATCCTTTTGATTCATTTTTCTATTCACATTGAAAGCATACAGGTATAATTATATCAAACACATGATCAAGAAAGTGCTATGCTTACTGTACTGGCAGTTCCTTCCCATGTATTCACCGGGGCATTCACACGAGTAGTTAGCAACCATATCTGTGCAGATTCCACCATTCCGACAAGGATCCCTTTCACATTCATTGACATCTGTAAAATGTTTATATGGTATTAGGATTGCTATGAAAAGTAGACAAGGAATGTGAAGATAATACATTCATAAATAAACAGCACATGCTGAAGAAAGATTCCTACTCGTCAAGAGCAATGCAGGATATTGAAATATGTAGTTAGAAGGCCAAGGGCTCAGAAACTCAAAAACATAAAATAAAAACTTTTCCACTCACAGCATCCCACCCCAATACCACACACTCATAACATTTTTAAATAATAGGCTTACTGATTATAGCAGTTCTAACTTTCAGCAATGTGTTAACCATAGGGCCATACAAGCTCTAGGTGCACATTATGGACTGGCCATTTTTCTCTTTGAATGAGGCTTGCCGATGTAGAATGAGAGGCCATGAGTTTGGATCAGGGAATTGGGCAAGACTATTTTCCCTACATTTGAGCTCTGTAATTCCATCATTACCTGTATTCCATAAAACACTGTATATTACGATGTTAAACAGACCCCTATAATTAAACGAAATGCTGCAGGTATAATGTATAGCCATTACTGTGCAATATGCCACCAAATGTTCTGAAAAGTACATTTCCAACACAGCCCTTGCTACCAACCCCATGATTCCTCTCCCCAACACCCCCTCCCCCCGACACACACATTATCCCATTGGTTCATCACTATGATAGGCTACCTCAATTACTATTTGGAATTTGCAGGAGGTTGAAAGGGGGAAGAAAGTGGGAGCCCACCATTTTGTAAAAACAGTATCACAAATTAGATGATGCTTTAGGTATGGGTGGTATAGTTTTAGATTGCTGCTTCCCTTTAAGCAATATAAGTGTAAACAATATTTATATTTGTATGGTTTTAGTGATTGTTTATGTACCAAAAAAAAAGTCATGAAATTAGCAGCCTATAGAATTTTGATAAAATTTCCTGACACCTTGGCCCATATATGGCCAATTTATTAGAAGTATGAGAATATATTACATAACTAACCTATGAAAATCCCACACAACTGTTTGACTAATTCAGGTGCAATATTATTTGCTATCCTGTTCTTAAAAATGGTAGCTGGAACCTGATTGGCTAGCAACATCTCCCCCAAGTTTTTATTCTTGATATATCATTCCTTATATATTCATAAAGTATACACAGAATCATCTACTCATTGTTTTATAGTATTTTATACCTTGCATTAGGAAATCCTTGAATGTGAAGCCAAGATTTTAAAATCACCTGCTTGACAATGTATTCTATAATTATAGGCACTATATTCTATATTGGTTTGCGGTTTAAAAATGAGCTCAATAGAAAAAGCTGACAAAGATGGAAAAACAGTAGAAAGCACTGTGCGTAGTATATGCAAATTATGTTTCATAATAAAGTTTTCTACAGGCCTGGTGATTTTCAAAAACTAAAATGAGGAGTGATTGTCACTTAATTACAGAGTCAGTTTGTAAACCTGTCTGTTATTATAAGTGGTAGGAGACGCATGCTGGAAACTTACAGATATATATTTATTCCCCCTGCTATGTATTTGTGCAGTATTATCATTATACACTGTATAATTGCTGACAATATAAAGGAACAAATTTTAAGATTTTTTTTTTTTTAAATAAAGGTGTACACTATGCAGTTTTATTCTGAAAAACGTACCTGGAGGCCAAAACTACCTATCATCTCCACTGAACCCGAATAAAGTAATTGGCTATTTCTATCACAAGTGCTTTAGACAAATTGTTTAACTCAGTCATTCGGGGGAAAAATGTTCTTTAACTAAATTTGTCCGCAACAAGACAAGCCATTTTGAAATTATCATTATATGGTTTATTCAGTGGAACCATTGACCCTTTGTGCCACAGCACTCTAGAGGAAGAAAGGAGGGGGGACATGCTCTTTTTAATATTTCAAAGAAATGTAACATACACATAAACATCCAGGGCCTAAGCTGGCTTTATTTTAATGCAGTGATTCTCAACCTAGGGTCTACGGACACCTAGGGTTACACTTACACTTGTCAGGGGGTATCTCAGTGGTTGTGAACAATGTGGTAACGCTGACATCTGTGGTGCATGCAGACACAGGGGGCCTGCTTTATTAAAACTCTCCAAAACTGGAGAGGATACACGTTCATCAGTGAAGCTGGGTGATCCAGCAAACCTGGAATGGGTTTCTGAAAGTCCTTGGCTACTTGTTAGCAAATGTTTTCAGTCCTGGACCAGATCCATTTCAGGTTTGCTGGATCAGAACTTTAATACATCAGGCCCAGAGGCTTTGCTTCTTGTGTTCCCTGCTTCTCTTAACCCGATTACTACATTTACACCGTGGTACAAGAGAGGGTAGAGACTGAGTGGATTGGCTGCATTTGCAACTGCTAAAATTATCCCCATCCAAAACCTCCATGCATGGAAGTAAACCACAAGTGGAAGAGCAACAAAGAAACCATTGATCCAGAGAAGAGGCATGTTCTAGAGCAGTGGTCCCCAACATTTTCGGTCCTGTGGACCACTTAAATCACCAGCTCCCGACCATTTCTGCCCCAGAGTGATGTCATTACGACATAACCCCACCCACTCTCCCATCGCAGATCTGAGCCTGCCCACTAGAGTGGGCGCCCACTTCCATGAGTCTGGGAACTGTACTGGGTATGTGGTCCTCTAATCTGAAAAGTGCGCCCCCCAGCGGGGTCCTTCTCCTGGCCCTGCTCGGGGTGCACCCGCCAGAGCGGCGGACCACCAAAATTTTCAGCGACCGCTGTTCTAGAGGGGAGTAGTAAGTTTTAACTATTTTAATAAAGTTTCATTAAAGCGGATCTCATTTAAAGTACCACATGTTTTACTTTATAAAAAAGCGTAAATACCTAATAATAGGACATTCTCATATTTGTCTGTAGATCCCCCTTCCCCCTGTTGATTTACCGTATTTTTCGGACCATAAGACACACCGGACTATAAGACGCACCAGGTTTTCAGAGAAGGGAAAACAAGAAAAAAATATTCTGAACCAAATTGTACCAGTGTAGTAAAATAGGCGAAGGCGGCGCCGATCGGCATCCATCAAATCAATCGGCGCCGCCTTCGTGGGCGGGCACAAGTGCCGCACGCTGGATCTCAGGGGAACACAGAGGAGGAACACAGACACTGGCTGCTGTCTGCCTCTGTCTGTGTTCCAGCGTGCGGCACTTGTGCCCGCCCACGAAGGCGGCGCAGATTGATTTGATGGACGCTGGATCTCAGGGGAACACAGAGGAGGAACACATTGATTTGATGGACGCTGGATCTCAGGGGAACACAGAGGAGGAACACAGACAGAGGCAGACAGCAGCCAGTGTCTGTGTTCCTCCTCTGTGTTCCCCTGAGATCCAGCGTGCAGCACTTGTGCCCGCCCACGAAGGCGGCGCCGATCGGCATCCATCAAATCAATCGGCGCCGCCTTCGTGGGCGGGCACAAGTGCCGCACGCTGGAACACAGACAGAGGCAGAGATCGGCGCAGCCGGGGACCGGCGGGGACACAGGTAAGAAAAAAAAATGCCCCTGTACCTCTGCATTCGGACCATAAGACGCACCCTGATTTTCCCCCCACTTTAGGAGGAAAAAGGAGTGCGTCTTATGGTCCGAAAAATACGGTACCTAACTAAAATACAATAAAAATAAATCATGTTCCAGAATGCATGTTGATTAGTATCTCCTTAGAGAGTATGCTAGTGGTGTTATTAAAACTACTAATATTTAAGGTCTGGTGCTCACATTAATAATGATGTTTAATTATTTACAAAGTTTCCAAGCCAAACTTTATACCCCAGTGCTGCGTTAGTTGGTGTCAAAATTCAAGCATCTAGAATCAAGAAGAGATTGCAATATTTTAACCTTTATGGGAGACATACTAGGAAAAAGCCATAGCTGTCCAAACAGAAAACGTTAGAGCAAGAGTTTCAAGTTAATTATTAAAGATAGTGTATAGGCAAACATCACTCTCTAGAACAATGTACTATAATAATGAATCAAATTGCAACAGATGAATTAAATACAGTTGATAAGCCACAGAAAAAGTAGACAATTGTGTGAAAAAGTACATCAGACCAACTGTAAAGAATGGTGGTGAACATGTTACGACTTTAGGACCTGGGCAGCTTGAGAGCTGAAGTCAGCTATGAATTGTGCAACAGATCAACATGTGCTTGATGAGAATGTATGATTTTGTCTTAAGGTTGACGTTGAACCAGACATTGATCTTTTAGTAAGATAATGATCTGAAGTACCTCTAGCAAATCCTCCAAGGAATGGCTTGGAAAGAAAAAAGGAGGGGTTGTACACCAGCTTATGTAGTACATCATAAGATTTCCATTGAAATGTTATGAAGGGATTTGCAAGGAGGCCAACAAACATCTTGCATCTGCTGTAAATTTGCAAATTTGAATGTTATTGCATCTTCCAAACATAAAACAGGTGGGCGTTCGGTAGAAAAGGACTGTTAGGCATTTTGCCAGTGAACTAGGTAGGGTTAAATTATAGTAAGTATCTCACAAAAATGAGCAGAAATGTAATATTTTAGCTTGAAAAACCCTTTAAAGTTGTCACCCTTTTTAATTCACAAATTACCAATGGGTCACATGGCACCATTGTTTCTTTTGATAAATATTATTTCAAGTGACAAAGAAAAATGACCACTTTTGTCTCTGCCAGCCAAGTAGATGAATTATAAGCTCATATGTAAAAGGCAAATGATGCCCCCATATAATTGCAGCACGGTGGAAATGGGAGATAGCTGGAATAATGCAGCTGTGCCATCATTAAAGAATATAATTGATGAAATATGCTGGATTACAAATGTCCCTTGCTGCTCATATGAATAACATTACGTATTTATTCTATTCACCCTGGACTGCATGTTATGACTCTTTCACTGCATACTTGTCCTACATCTAAGATTTACTGCTCTTTCAAGAGAATTAAGCACACTCCATGTTTTTTTCTTACTAGCAAGAGCTCAAATGACAATTCATTTAGGTTTGCGGTTGCGGTCTTATAAAATGTCACATTTTAACACTTTTCCACTCTTACACACAATATCTATTAATAAACCAACAGTAAGCAGATCCCTTTTGGCATGTACTCTATTTGTGTTATCAGCACCATGGATAGCTCCTGTCCTTACTTGTGTATTTATTCATTATGATGGCACTTTATTGTCAAGTATTTTGTTCAAGCTCGGCATTACTGCATATTTTTACATGTATAGATTGTGTGGCTGAATACATGCAGCTAAGGCACTGATTGAATCCAGTTTTTCCCACTACTTGTAAAGTTTGACAACCAAAAACAATGCAATTGTAGGTATTTATGAAGCAACAATTTAGCACATTTAAAAAAGTCAGTCAGGATAGAATAATTGTATTATTACAGAATGGCAGCAGAACAGCATGGGGTATACTGCTGTATGTCCTAGCTAAGGAATGCTCCAAAGGCAAGGGCTGCCTTTGCTAAGTACACAATATGACAATCTGGAAAACATATTTTGCAGGTCAGAGGCTGACAATAGGATACAACTATCCCAATGACTACCAAGTTAAAAGTAAGTTAGTGGTATTGGTGGTTTGTATACAAATTCTTATTTCAGTAGTTGTTTATATTGTTGTGTAGAGCAATGAATAATACAAATTGTATGGCAAAAGGTTGATTTGTTCAATAAATTTAATGAATAGCTGTGTTAGGGTACAATGATCAAAGGATAGGCATGTTTGATTGAACTGTTCCTCCTTGACATTGAAAAACAAAGGTCACGTTCATCATACTAGAGTGCTATACCAGGAGGGTCTAAAAATGAGGGTCTGAAAGTCAATGGAGCCATTTTATACCTGAGTATATAGAGTGTATTTTAAATAACAATGAGCAACAAGTAAAACACTGGCAATGATTTGATATATGCTCAATGGAATCCAAGTTACTATTACTACTTATATCCTATGAAAATGTATAGAATATTCTTACATTTTTGGGCAGATGAAGGAATTCTGAAGTTTAGCAGCATGCACAACTCTAAATTAGCATGCAAAATGAACAAATTATTGTGAATTCTACAACTGGAGCCAAGATTTGGGAGCTATTTCTATTTTCACGAATTAAAGAAAAATTCCTTCATTACATAAATACTTTATGTATTAGGTATTTTAGGGAAAGGGAATGTCAAGGGCATAAAATAATGCACATATGGTTCCTAACATATATATATAGGTGGCACTTATATGGTGGGGCCTAAAGATGCCAAGAGGCTAATAATTCTAAGACTTCTCAAAAACATTGGGGCAAATGTGAAATATACAGAACATTACTCACAAAATTTGAGAATACACTCATTTGAGAAATAAACTGAAAGGACATTCAGATAGGCTGTGGGATGGAAGAAGGACTGGGCAGGAATATGTAGGACAATATTAGCCCGGTTGTAATGCATATTTCTTGTACTTTTCTATAGCGCATTTACGTTATGATAATAAATGTCAATCTAAGGGGGAATCTTGACATGTTTCCAGCTTTTCACTTGCTCTTGCTGTTTATATAACAATGTAAATGCTAGTGTGGTATCTGTCAGAGAGTTAGTTTAAAAAGGGTCCCTCTGGAATAGAGGGAAAAAGTATGCACCTGAAAAACTCACTTTGATCTGCAGCTGTTAACAGAAATTTGAACAGACCATTAGCTTTAACATTGCGCAGACAAAACAAACCCATAAAGACTGCAAAGCAAACAATGGAATAAGAGAGACATAATCTTTGGTGCATTTCAAAACATCCCTGGACCACATTTATGCATTTTCAGCAATATTACATTTTATGTCCACCACCTTGATTCTTATATTCCTAGAACTCTCTTAAAAAAAACGTTTTCAGCTTTATGCACTATACACCTGAATTACTGGAGATCTCTATTAAATAAGCAGAGAAAAGACATCAGAACATAAGTTTAATATGTTAACTACATTTACCTCTGTACTGTCATTTCCCAAATGCAGTTTCCTATAAACTGTGCCCAGAGCTAGTAGCACTGTTGGCTCAATACTTCTGGTTTATGCAACATCTGTTTCCCTTTTCTGCTATTTTTTACTGCAAGTGGTGGCCCCATACACTTCCATTGCCATAGCTATTTCCACTGCTTAGTTATTAGTACAATAAATAAAGATTTCTTGACACCAAAAAATAACACAAATGTACTGAAAGTAAAAACCAAAGCCTAAAAAATAATGGCTTTTGCTTGCTATTTTTAGGTTTTTGATCTGATCTGTCCTTGACTACTCTCTGCATATTGTATATGTACCATCCTACCCAGTTGTTGCCGATCTTGGCTTTTTCACCTCTTGTCACTGGTGGTTTTCATGTTCTTACTTCTGCTACACTTATAACCGCCTGACAACCCACTTGTACCACGTCTTTGTCCCAGCATTTCCTTTGCTCCTACAGGAATGCTTGGATTGAAGCAGTATGAGAATGACTATCAATGTGTCCATCATGTGAGAGCAGGGTATTCATTATTACAGTTTACCAAATAAAACAAATACACATGTTTAAAAGCAATGTGAAAATATTAAAGTAGATAAATTGTCAGATATTTTCACATTATCTAATGTATAGTTCCGTTACAAAGCTTGTTCTGAACATCTAGATTTCAATACCATTTGTCATGAAAGGGTTTTATTGACCCTTTAGTAGAGATCATGAAGTTTCACTGCAATGCTGGAATGCAAAATAACGCAGACTTTATTATTATTATTATTATTATTATTATTATTAAACAGGATTTATATATTACCCAGCGCTGTACAATAAATAGGGACTTAAAAACTTTTGGATGAAGGTGCATTTACCAGAAATGAGAATTCACAGTACAGCTAAATGAAAGCACTGTCTTCAGCAATATTCCACTTTTCTTCTGTATTAGGGTTTATAGTGTCATCAGCTCCTAAATAATCTGAGCAGATTTTAACAATTTTGATGAATTGATTATATGCAACATAGCATGTGACAGTTTAATCAATAGACACCATGTCTGTTTTGAGTCTCATCAGAAAATGTTTCCAAATGATTGCAGTGAAAAGAGCCAATTCCTGGTCAGCGGTGCAATGACCCTGCTAAAACAAGCTTGTTCAGTCTGTGCTTTCTCCTCTCCATTTCACTAGTGGATTGACAATCTGTGTAATGAATTACTTTATTATCCCAAAATCCCTGAACAGAAGACAAACCGTAAAATTCCCTGCATTATTCAATAGGTAGGGATTTTTAAACCTGTGCCCATCATGCAAAATAAAGTGTTTATGTTATCTGAAGAAGACGAAAAATCATTTTAAACTTACCCCTTTTTACTTTTTTTTGTATATGTAAGCATTGCAATATATATATATATATATACACACACACACACATATATATATATTAAGCCTACAAAACAGCACTTTTTTTGCCAGCCTGCCAGGGTTTCAAACCTGTTAGAAACCAACATGTTCTGATCTCTTAGGATCTTTGAGAATGAATAACATTCACAATAAAGCTGAACTAGGAAGCTGTGTAACACTCAAACGTGAATCTATACATACATGATTAAAAGAAAAGGTATCCATTGACTGAATGGGATGTGGGTCAGAGACATTACAGCTAAGGAGGAAAGAGCTACACGATGCTGGAAATTCATTAGACAGAAAATAAGATGGACTCTATCTTATTTGCTGCAGCTTCTAATGCAGATAAATTTAATGCAGTTAAATGTGATAGTGTGTCATAAAATCAGATTTAGCAATTTGAGAGAGAAGAGCCTGTGCGAGATGGAAGTTATAGAATTCCAATCTATGTAAAGCTAAGGATGTGGCTCAATTGCTAAATAAGTATAGCAATTTACCCTTGCAGTGAATTTTCACTTAGTTTGGTGAATAAGGTAAGATAAAATAAATCTGAATTATTACGGACATGGATGAGTGAAGTCAGCACAGCTTCACCTCTATTACTAAGCTAAGTGAAATTGCATTTTGCTCAAGGAAAATCACACAGTCCCTTAAGAAATCAATCCAATTGCCTCCAGATATGAATTCTGATTTTAATTGGTGTTTTTCTATGACAAACGGCTAATTTTTGTTCTACTTTGTCTTTTAATATATTATTAATTGACATTATATTCTCCAAAAATATGTATTCATGCTGTAGTTTTACGATTTAGTGTGAATTTGGTATTACTGGGATACCTAATGATGAATTCATTCTTCTATCATTGGCACTTAATCATTGCCAATTCACTAAAATTAATCTTTTTTTAATCTACCAAAAAAATCTTATCAAAATGTTGGATTTACATGAATAAATAAAACATAGATGTGTTATTTTGCATGAGTAGTTTCTAAACTACTGCAACCCATTATTTCCCATGAATACACTTTTTCTCAATATGCATTTTATTTCCATCAAAAATAGCCCAATTTTTTTTCTGTTCAAAAGCTACTAGAGAAGAACTTATAATTAATGTCATTCAGAAGCTCGTGGTATTTAAGGAATGATAACCTGTGCAATCATTACCTTCTAATATGTAATATGACATGCAAATGATATATCCATTTGATTTGTGTGACAAACCTTTAGAGAACTCAAAAACATTGAAAAAAAAAATATTGTATATAAATGCTGCAAATGTTCCTATTAAGGAGCTGCCCCTTATGTTTAAAGCAGGTCTTGCATTCAAAATGTGACCAGTTACCCTTTACTAAAAGGTAAAAAAAAAACATAAAAAATATACTTAACTTTCCCCTAATTTCTTCCGCAAAAAGTAGGAAAATGTACTCCAGATCTCACAGCCCTACAGCAGATTTTAAGTGTTCAGCATTCCCTGGGACCTTGATGGCAGGAGATTGCAGGAATGCCATCTCACCAATTACCCAGAAAAAAGCAGACTATTATATTTCCCCACTCTACATGTTTGGGAGGATAGGGGGCTCTCAAAAAGCAAATCTTCAACGGTTCCTTAAGTAAGTCATACCTATTCTTACCATACCCATCTTATGTAAAAAGAGTAGATGAGTGGGTAAAATTTGTGTGGAAATTGGGAGGAAACATTCAAAAATAGGCCCCTTTAGTAACAATATTATTGTTACAAGTATGTAGGTAAGTTCTTTAACCACCTGGGCGTTACACTGAGGTCTAGATTTCTGTACCAAAAGCGGTACACTGTTTTTCATGAAATTTTTTTTTTTTAAATTGTAGACCTGTAACTTACAGAAATATGTCTGAACAGGGTTCTAGTAGATATTATGAATATAAAATATATATATATATATATATATATATATATATATATATATATATATATATATATATATATATATATTTTATTACATGTGCTGGAAACCAAACAGTTAATACCCCTCCTCTAATCTTAGTTCAACTTCTGATGAACTTTAATTAGCTTCAGCCTCACTGGCCTGTGACATTTCATTTCCTATAGTGTATTGACTTATTCCAAGAGTGGAGTGTCATTTCAAGTGTAAAAATATATTAAGCAATATAGTAAATCCTTTTTGTTGCCCCAAATCAATATATAGAGTATTTTAATATTCACATCATGACATGTATACATGTTAATGCACTGCTGAGTTCTACTTGTAATATCATATGATTCCTTATTAATTTTTTGAAGGCAAACATTTCTTTCCCAAAGAGCATATTTCTTTGCAAGTAATTCTCTCCTAACCAGAAGGATTCTACTTATGCTGGTATAGGTTTATTTACTGTACTCATTTCTGAAGCACTTTAGCAGTTCTACACAAACAATAACCTTAGTTCTTTACTCTGATCAAAATAAAATGTTACTTCCATGTATTATAGGAAAATCAACATGTCTAGGTTGGTAAGTAGAGAAGAACGAACAAACTGAATTTTGCATTGCCTCCACTTCAGGCAAATTTGTACCAAAACATGACATGCCCTGCGAATAATTGCCTGGTTAATGAACGGGACAAGAAATGTAGTTTTTAGTTTTTCTTATAGTTTTTAACTTTTTTACATTTTTGTGTGTGTGTGTGGGGGGGGGGAGGCTTTAATTCCAAAAGTCTATGTCCTTTGTGTACTTTGTGTGCAAATAAGCCATGGTGCAATATTTTGTGACAAAGTCACAAGCGCTCTTTTCAGATGCTTAACTATATTTGCTAGAAACAGATATTAGTAATTGTTTCCAGCAACAGTATAAAACAACATTTAGAAACAGCAGTATATGTAATATATATGACAGATCATTAAGAAATTTTGAGGGACAACTAGTTTTTTGACAATCATGAACCTTAATCTGTAGCAATAAAAACCTACTATATGTCCATACAAAACGGGCCTGATTTATTAAGCTCTTCAAGATTGGGAAAGATAGAATTTTATGGGTGATTCAGCAAACTTGGATAAGATCAGGTTCGGAATTAACCTCCTGGGCGGTAACGGCCGAATGTGACTCGGGGTAGAAAAAAGATGCTAGGAGCGGTAACCGCGCTAGTCACACTCAGGGCAGGTAAACCTATAGAAACGTAAAGTAAACAAAGAGCTTACCTGATCTGCCGGCATCCCGCGTCGTCCTTCTCTATTCCTCTGGCCGGGTTCCTCTGCACCTGATGTTCCCAGGGATGTCAGTGCGTACAGACGTTCCGCGTGGGGCGGGAAATTCAAACTAATTTGTATCGCATTCAATACAAAATAACTGTATTTAATGTAATACAGTGGATTTACATGTGTAAAAGCAGTACATTGTCTTTCATGAACATTTATTTTACAGTACAATATAGTATGAGTATAATAAAAAAAAAAAATACATTTTTGTTATTTATTATTTTGACATGATTTTGTGTTTCAAACATTATTATACTCATACTATTATATTATACTATAAAATAAATTTCATGAAAAACAATGTACCGATTTTAGACATATAAAACCGGAAAGAAATGAACCGTCCGGGAGATTAAAAACATTTGCCAACCAAAATGACTTTCATGAGAGCTTTATTACATCAGGCCCAATGCAGGAAGCAAGTAGGGTACCGGTATTGCGGATTTGCACAGCACTGTCATATAATCTATTTTGCTGATCAAGTAAATTATAGACATCATTAGTGGAAATTTATTAGTAGCCATGTCTAGCGAATTTCACAAAATCAGTTACACATACAGCAAAAAATGTTACCAGAAGCATTTACAAAGTAGGTGAAAGTAGGTACCAGCAAACATAAGCAAATCAGGGCTGCAGTTAGAAGGGAAAAGAACTGACATCTTTCCATGAGAGTTGACAAAGTTATTAAAACTAAAACCTTGTACAGATATCTGTTGTACAGATATTCAGTTAGTGGATTATCACTGGAAACAATCTTTCATGATTGTTTTCAGTGACAGATACTGTGTACACACAGTGCTCATTCCGTTCTTTGTTAAGGAAACAAACAAACTACACCATTCAAGAGTAACTAAACTGTGAAGAGTGAACAGCAGACCAGGATTTTAGAGCACATAAATTTCCTTGAATAGTCTAAAAAGTAGGGTATACCAATTAAAAATAGTAAGCAAGCCAAATTTAGGAGAGCCTTGTTTTTTAAATACAGTCTAAAATAAGAATATTAAAATAAAACAAGAATGTTTCATTAGTATATTATTAATGGGAGAAAGGCTTAGGCAAATAAATATAAGCAGATTAAACTTTATATGACATCTTTATGTACTTCACCCCCCCCCCCCCCCCAGGTAAACCATCTTTCTATACATTTCACATAAAAAAAATACATTTTTCACATTTTGTGAAATTCTTGACTAGGCTGGACCTATACAGGTAGTCCTCGGGTTACATATGGGATAGGGACTGTAGGTTTGTTCTTAAGTTGAATTTGTATGTAAGTGGGAACAGGTACATTATTTTAATAAATGCAATTAGGACTGATGTTTGTTTCAACATATTGTATATTTGTACCTTTCTGTGCATGCACAGTAAATGCCTAAACGTTTTCAAATACAGTACAGCCCTTACCAATGTTGATAAAACCTGATGGAGTTGATGAAGAGGATGAAGATGTGCTCTACACAGCACTGTACAGTACACACTGTACACATCACAGCAGTAAGGCACCACGTATCAGAACGTCTGGTGTACTGTACTGACAAGAGACAACTTCCTGATATGCACATACAGTACAAGAAGGCTGCCGATTGAAAAAAAATGGGGGCGGAGAAGGGTGGTTCACCACCTGCCTACCACACAGTCACCTCCACTGCAAGGCAGGTGTGGTGAGTGGGCAGTGAAATGCCCCTCTCTGCCCTATCCAGCCTCTGTCCAGTCAAGGGCAGTAGCTGCAGGATGGAGTGGGGGTGTGGTGGGCAGGCAACGAACTGCCTCCCTCTCCTCTATCAAGCCTCCATTCAGCACACAAGCAAGCAGGGAAGCCCTGTTCCTATCTAGGAGGAGTCCTTAACTTGGGGACTCCCTGTGTTATACTAAAGACAGTACGACTGCCCTGGCCAATACCAATTATATTTTAATAAACACACACATCTCCACACTACACATTTAATGGCTCCTGAAAGGTTTTTTATTATATAGGAAAGTCTTACTGGTTCAAAGACATCTGACCCATTATTATGTTTTCTTGACTCTAAAATGTAATCAGGTAACATTGGAAGAAAAAAATGTTTCCTGTATGGTATTTGAAATGAAAAATAAAAATGTTTACTCATTCTCTGACAAGTAGCAAAAATATATTTTTCCAACTAGGCAATATAAATCAGTTGACAGTTCAAGATTTATTCTTCACACAGGCAAAACACACTAAAAGAAAGCATTGCTGTGTTTGCTGTAGAAACTATCCATTGTGTCATTTGGCATAAGACAAGGAACTGCTAAGTGTTTGGCGGTGGTGAATTCTCCAGCATTACATGAAACTCGTGCCAGGCCCCCTGCAGGACTTTTAGTTGGTCAGGGGGGACTATTTAATAAGGAAGTATAATTATTGGATTTAACTTTTAATAAGAATGCTTTTACTTCAGTTCTAGTATAATGCCAAACACTTCTTAAAAACGTCTTTTCAAAACAGTGTATAGCATTATAAAATTTCAATAGAAACAAAGCTGGACTGAACATTGACTGGGTAACATGAGGGGGCTTTGGTTTAGTTAAAATAATAATAATGTGATTGGCAACACTTAAATGTGCGGTATAAGGACAATATACTTCCCTGCCAATCTGTTTGGCTGCTGGGAGAATACTTGGTACTTTGAGGTAAAAAAGGCACCAGCTCTTCTTTTTATCATGTGTCACAACTGGTGTGATTGACTGTTCACCAGTACCCCAGAATCGCTAGAGTGGCAATATATGCCCTTATCCCTCTGTAAGCTCCAAGATGTGACTTTGACCTTAAATCAGACTTACTCTCTTTTTCTCTATTGGCCAGAGCACCAAGGAAGTGAAAAGGTTCGTAGAGGGTGGCAATTATGCAAAACAGTTGTTTTGTCCCACAGCCGAAACACAACCGAAATTACACACAAAAAAGTTTCTACATTTCTTACCCTTACCTTATCCTTTCCAGTCCAACCAGACAACACAAGAGGGCAGACCACAGATCAAATAGGTTTGTACTGCAGCTTTTACCATATACTATGCCAGTACCAATGAGCTGCATAGACTTCATGAACTGCATTCATTTACATGGACAGCCCTTAAAGTATGCAGCTCAAAAGAACAGTTAGTAGGCATGACTGATTAACATTTGTACTATGATTTTTTTTACATTTTAGTTATAAAAACTATGAAATAACTCTCAACCATACCACTACCACATTTCTGGCCAATGTTTGGCTTTGATAGCCAAGCCAAATGATCTGTGGAGTGAGTAGCCAACTCCCAGTATGAGGCTGCTGTAACTGGAAACATGGATTGCAATGTTGGCAATGCCCACACATTTCCTTACTAGAACTCCAACAATCAATCACAATGACTTTAGCCATATAGTTATGTTCCAGCTTCTAAAAAGCTGCTTCCATCATACTACTGTCCCACATATAAAACAGATGGATTTTTCTTCTACTATTATTCTTTGAAACTTTGACCACTGCCAATAAAAGACATTATTAATCGCCTTTGGCGAGAGAAAGTAAAGAAAATAAGCAGGGTTCCCTGTGCTTCCTATTATGCTCATATTTCCATTTGTTCCCGCCAAGGGAGAAGTATTTTCTGTCCAGGAGTGAATCATCGGAGGCTGCTGTCCTAACCCAAATACAAAATATAAGGTTTATGGAGGCAACACATTTTTATAAGCTTTTTACTTTTAGAAAGCCACATACATATTTATCTTAAAGTTGAAATCTAGGTGAAACTAAAAGAAAAAAAAAACTAAGACAGGTATGTTAGATGTATTTGTATATGCAACTAGTAACCTGAACTTTTCACAATATCTGTACCCATGTAATGCCCAATATAAAGTCACATTGTGAAAAGAACCAGCCAGTTTTAGGAGCCAATAAAACTCTTGTAATTCTTTTCTTTCAGTAGCAGATATCCCATGATACCACGTCTTACCTTTAAAGTGCCAATTTTACCCAAATTACTGCTGCAGCCCCTGTCTGAAAAGCTCAAGTTTTAGGTATAGGCAATGTTCCATCTGCTACTTGCACAGTGCTCAGTGCATGTGCTACATACCTCCAGTCTAAAGCACTGGCTAAAGGCTTATGCCCCATATAGACATCTGATGGACATCAGAGATTTGTTGCTGGAAACAATCTTTTGTGATCATTTCCAGTGACAGAAGAACGATTGAGTTCTCTACACACAGTTCCATTCTATTGTACAGAGAGGGGAGGGGGTTGGACAAGCAAGCAGCACCCCAGTGTGCTCCCCTCTGTGGTCCCATGTACTCATGTCAGATAACGGTCACCCAAGAGGCGTAGTAATGCTCATCTTGGGTGACAATTATCTGACAATCCCCTAATTAGAGAGACCACCTTACTGCTCAGGCAACTACAACCCTCCCAGCCTCCCAAGGATAGGTGGATGGTTAATTTCACCCTCTTGCAGCTCCCAGTAAATGGCACATACCAGCACACCCCTGCCAACTTTCTAACATGTGATCTTGGTCCCCCAATCAACTTTGCCAACCATTCTCCCCTTGACCACCACCTGACACCCTCCACCTAACTCCTGGTCTTCCATCTGAGCCCCCTCCATCCTACCTATACTCCAGCTTCAGGCTTAACTTTCTTACTGGTGCAGCTGCACTGTCCAGAATGAGAAAACTGAGAAAACTGTTTAAATGGAAAATCTAAAGCATTAGAACCTCTTTCAAACCTGAAGCAATCTTGTGATAAATAAGTATCCAGTAAGTTTTCTTCATCCACGGACTATCAATTTGAGACCTTGTGATTAGTAAGATATGTTTTCATAGAATTTTATGATGTCATCCTTTGCTCCTTTTATGAGGTTCTATTATTACAGTAAATTATTAATTCACACATTTTGTCAAGCACCTGGAGCTTACCCAAGCACTATTGTATGGATGAGGAGGTGTTGTTTATAACAGCCTCTAGTTTTATTCATTCAGTTCAGTTCAACCCTAAAATTAAACCAACTGGTTAACTGGGTGACAACATGTTCTTTGTACAGTTTTTATAAAAATAACTCATCATCCCTCATCATTATATCCCCTTTTAGCTAGTTTTCTGCAACAAGATTTGCTATGTGACCGTAAAAGGAACTGATGCTTATTGAAAAACCCTACATTGGAAAATTTTCTAATATATGGGGTATATCAATAATATAAATGCCAGGTAACTCTTCCGATTTTCCAACTTAAAAAAAAATATTCAAAAAAAGCAACTTAAATAGGATTTCTGCAGGCAGGGACATACTAACATCTCTGAAAATATAAAATCACACTATGGAATTCTAAGAAAATGCAGTTACAATTAAATCAACAAATTTGAGCATTGTCATTTCATTTTTTACTCAGTATTTTAATTTTATTGGATCAGATCTGGAGTGCAGCTGTCAGGAATCTCAGTTTTCATAATCAACTTTCTGGTTGCTGTGTTTTACAGCCACCTGTGGTTCCAATAGCCACCATGCAGTGTTTGCACCTCTACAATTTATTCACACCTGTACCTAGTAGATAAAAGCTTTTACAATCCCGCTTTTCCAACTGTCAGAAAGCTTTAACTGAGGTGAGACACAAACCAGTTCAAAATATTGTTCTATGCTAGGTTTTATAGGAATAGGAAAGTCCATATAGGCATATAAAGGTACATACATATTTTTTATATTATTCACTAAATTGCTTGGGGAAAAAATGATCTCCAAATTGCATTGGCATCTGAATTTGCTTTTATTTCAAGTTTGCTTTACTTTTACGTGAAGTTGGATTTAAAAGAACAAACGGAGTGGTGTACAATCCATGATTATTTTGTAAATAATTTTTTTTAGGGTATATACCTATGTCAAAGTTTCTGTCCTTGGAAACTATTTCATGATTGTTCACAGTGACCAATGACTAAACAAGTGCAACACACACACACACACAATGCTGCTGTTCTTGTTGCCCAAATGTTCATGCTCGTCTTGCGCAACAATAACTTGAAGTGTGTACTCAGCCTTTTACCAGTTGTTTTTTGCTTAGACTGGTTGTACAAATATTGTTGAAGAGATCTCCTTTATTGTTTTCTGCATTGCTGATGTTTATGGTTCTTATTTGTATCATCCTTTCCTATGTTCATCGCCACTTAATAAATACTATGCCTGTTTTATTCCTAAGTTTGTGTAGTGATCTAATATACTGAGGGCTTTGCCATTTTAAAGATGGCTGAAGAGGTGATTTAGGTGTGCCCTGGCTGAAGCAAGGGTTCCTGTGTAAGCCCTTTGGGAGTAAAGAGGATTGCAGAAGAAGAAGTCTGCAGAAGAATGTCAAGACTTGGCTGCATGACATTTATGTTCAGAAAAAGGACTGAAACTGTACATAAATACAGCATTCCCTCACCAAGAAATAATTTAAAGACTGTACAATGTGGTAATGCTTCTATTTATAGAAAATGTAAACTGGTATGACTCACTGGATGTTACCAGTTCCTATTTTCAATATATGGACTTTCAAATACAATGCTGAATAGTTTATTGTCTAATGCACTGATATATTTCTCAATGTATTTATCAGCCAGGCCCAACTAAGTAGAGGCACTTTTCAGATATTCCATTTTGTTTGCACAAGTATAGAGATGGCTTGCTATAGCTTAAAGTTTATAGTTTAAAACGTTGCGACAACACGCACAAGTAGTCAGTCGGTGTCTCTCTCTATGTGTGTGTGTGTGTGTGTATATATATATATATATATATATATCTGTATTCCCTGCAGGATTGGATAACCCCCTGAATCCTATTCAACTAAAGGGTGACTGGTTAGTGTACAGGGGCCTGATCTAACTTCCTGCCCCCACCTTCAGCCAGCACTGCAGTTGTAACAATAAGGTCTCCGTAAGTGGGAAGCTGGAAGAAAAGGTGACCGGGAAGGAGCATATGTTGAGGGAGGCCTGTAGCAGGAATTTGCAAAGGACGGCATGACTAAGGTATTTTGGTAGCCCCCACCCTTCCCCCCTTTTTGGTTTTATCAGTCCTGCTGGAGGGTCATGCAGGGGACAAGAGATGAGTCAGAGGGGAACTGCCCCCACCTTCAGCCAGCACTGCAGTTGTAACAATAAGGTCTCCGTAAGTGGGAAGCTGGAAGAAAAGGTGACCGGGAAGGAGCATATGTTGTGTACTCTTCTCATCTTTTATGAAGATAAGATGCAGAAAGATGCTGCTGGATGAGTTTAGTTGGGTTCCTTATTAACCACTGTTTAATTACACATTTAAATACAGTGTTCTCTGGAGGGCAGAGCCTAAATGCTTCAAGTACTCTCACACACCTCCTTGTCTTTTAAAGTTTTTTTTAGCAATTCACTGTAGACATCTGGGTCATGTATCCTCACACTGCAGCAAAATTCTTCAGAGATTTACAGACTGGGAGATACTTTGTTGATCACTGCCTTCTTACCTTCGGAAATTATTGTGCATATTGTTCAGAATAAACAGGTGTGACTAAAGTCTTTTAGTAGATGCAGATACCTAATCACAGTTGACAGTTTATTTTCCTGTCCTAATTAATAAGGAGCAAGCAAGGCCGATTTATTACGTGGTATAAAACTGTGCAACTGACAGTTCTCAGACACACAGCAAACTGCTGCACCACAGGCAACAAGGTCTTCAGATCGCAACTGCAAAGACATGTTGCTTTTCCAAACTGTGTTTTAATCAATGGCAGTAATGTGCAAATAAGAGTTGCAATCACTTAAAGTGGAACTTTTAATAAAATAATTACTTCCGCAGAACATTGATCCCCCCACACCTGGCTTCCATTTGGTTGCAGTGCTCTGGTGGATTCGTCCTTCATCCCAACTCGTCAATCTACTTTCTTCGTCTTATAACTTCTGATTACGTCACCTGAACTTGCACTGGACTGTGCATGCACATTTTTTTTTTCATTGCAGGAATACTCCTTCTGTAAATGCCCATGATCAGGCATGTGCAGAAGGAGCAGCCCAAAGCTCCTGGGATATGTGACATATTTATTCCAGGAGACTCTGGGCTTTCCATTTAGTTTTTACTGCCACGGCAGTAAAGGGACAGAAGGGAAGGGACCTTCAACTCTATATAAAAGGCCTAAATACTGTATTTTATAATGTAAAGAGTGTGGCGATGGGTCCGCTTTAAATGGATGAGGTTGGCTTGCTGCAGGGCTGTAATGACCCTTGATGCTCTAACAAAGATATGATGAACTTGCTGTGTTACACTTTCATTCTCTTGTATGCCACAGATAAGTAATATTGCTTAGACTGCTCGGATACTACTGGATAACCAAGGAAAAAACATGATGCAGCATAACAGTAGGAGGGACTTAAAAGTAGTATAGTTAAAAATAAACTGACTTTGCACTGTATGCACAACACACATTTGCCAATTTTTTTGTACCCATTCAACACATATAAATCTCAGCATAACTCAAATGAAAAACTAAAAAAAATTTGCTTTTCTGCACAAAAATAGACAGAAAGTGCAGGGATCAGGAGTTTATAATACAGGCCATTCCAAAAAACTGTTCTAAGCCAACCCTAAAAAAAATGGTTTCTCTTAAATGAGCTGCACTTTTAATATAATAAAATAATTGTGGGCATCAGCATAATTCACATTCTGACATTTTGTTTTGGTATGGAATCCAGCTCTTGTATGCTAAAACTTTTGTGTGAGATACAACATTGTAAGGAACTAGTAAAAGAGAATTTACATCATTTTATATACTGTACCAAGCATGGCATTAAATTCCCATGGGCATCATGTACATTTGGAACAGTAAATAGAACAGTTCCTCTTCGGTCCCTTGGGATGTGACCTATAACTCTTTCTTTCAGAAGACTGTTATTAGTTTCTTCAAAAGCCTTTTACTTCTGATAATGAACAAGTTTTAAATAGGATTCTGTAAACCTAAGCAAAGCTCAGCTAGGAATACACAATGAAGAAAAAGACACAGCAAGGGAGAACTTCAGAAACTATAGCAACATGCTGCATTAACAGAGTAAACCGCACTTCAGCATATGTCATCCTGGTATGTAAGACTACTTTCTGTTACTTCGCAAAGAATGCGGTGCCTTGCACTGCGTTTTTTGCCTTTGTTGGGGTTTGGCTTTTTTGTAATATTGCAATGTTTTGATGTTTTGCACACAATGCTTAGAGTATGTTACAGGTTTTGTTTAGTAAGGTCTTTGATTATGGACAGACATAAGAGACAGTTTTGCAACTATGCAGGTAGTGTTAACGGAAGTATGTTTCGGTAAAAAGTAAAGCACCACAGCTACAAATGGGTCAGTGCAATTCCTTTAATGTGCGGAAAAAAAGATCAATTAAACTAATAGGAAAATGCCTGGTTAGTTCCAGGTTATAATCCAGATTGACAAAATTACAAAAGTGTGCACAAACATTAATGTATTATACCATGCCTTATCCTTAATCTGAATTCAGTTTGTTAAAACATTGTATATAATAAACAGCTGCCATGTTTTTAATAAAATCCCCTAAATGCTCAAACATAAACCAAGACTTGAAAATGCCATTGAAAAATTGCAGTTTATGCTAGCATCACACCACTGGATACACAGTACATTACACTGGTTCACAGTACAATAATATTGATAAAAGCCCACAAAAAAGAAAAGAACACAATACACTGTATAATATACATAAAAAAACAAATCCAGTAGCTGAATTGACAGTGTGATAGGACTGCAAAACGCAATCAAAGAAATAAATTAAAAATTGCCAAAATTATTCAAAGAAATCCAAATTACACATAAGCAAAAGTGCATTCATTAAAAGGTTATCATCTTTGGATCTAATCAATTAGAAAGAAAACATCCATAAATCTTTAGTATACATGAAAGCATGGTTTGTCCGTAAGCTACAGCACCTTTAAGGTTACAAAAAATAGAGGAATCTGTTACAAAGTTTTCTACGGTATGAACCAGTTTTCTCAATTTGATATGAGTAAGCCATTGCACATTCTCCTTTTTCATTACTGTCCTCAGCAGTTTCTGCAGGGAGTTTACAGAATTGTTTTGTACTTCCAGTGAGATTGGCAACAAAACTATTTCTTGAAAGAATGCATCGTTTCTTTTGTTGTAAATGCTTTTCAAAACCCACACCATTTCATCGACTAAACCTCTTATGTCCACAGAACCACAGAAAACGTAAACGTAGTTCTATAGCCTTAAACGTTCAGTGTTTAATGTAATCTCCACTTGAGGATTTGTTGTCACATTGCATGCTTTTCACTCTTTATGGTCTCTGCGCAGACTTCTAGCTCTTTTTCGTGAACTTTGCATTTGAGCAGTGAGTGTGACGAGGCCAATATTCTGGCCTGTAACATATCTGCATGTTATGGGGGTTTCATTTCCCCCCCCCCCCCAATACTCTACGCCCCAAGTATTACATTACCATACTGGCTGGATATGGTATGATTCAACACCTTGAACTGACTATATATGCAGGTTACTTATAATTTAGAGCCAATAATTTCTATTTGTTTTTGTAAAGCCATCCAGCTAGGGGAGGGAGCTTCCTTGCTTTCTTGTAGGGAAACAAACTAAACTCTTTTATACCTCTTAATGTAGCCTGTAACATATCTGCATGGTATGGAGGTCGGCTCAGGGATGCCAAATACAGTGTACAGAAGAAGCTAATGGACAACTACAAAAGAATTGCAGTAACAAAAGGGGACAGAAGAACATTAAAGAAAAGAGATTGGACACATGGGAACTGCTTAACAATTTTCCAGCCCTCTGGTCCCACTACTCAATTTGAACTGGCTACTTACTGTCCTAATACAGGACCTCATCAAAGACCACAAACAAGCAATACTACCATACTACTTCACAACCTGGCCAAAAAAATCTTCAAGCTGGTGGGAACAGTGTTTTGATCTGGGGTTTTCCATCAATAGACTTTTTTTTATGATGTCATTGTCATGGGCATGTTCCATGATGACTGTGCCATTGGAAATGTAAAGTGCCTTTTAAAGAAGCCAAGTAATAACTGCAAGAAAGTCAGCGCAATTTATATATATAGTAAAGAAGGGTAACATAAATTAAGACTTTCTCTTCTGTCTTTGTTACTGTTGGCGATTTCTCTCACTTTTGGTTTGGTAAAAGTTTGTCACTATGTGAGGGGAAAACCCTCTAACAGTTGCTGATAACAGTGGTTCTAATTCTTCTCCACTCCATCCAAAATAAAAAAATGTAAAGATATTGTCAAACATGTTTGTTAACCCTTAGGTTTTTAATGTTTTAAACTTTCACTTCACCTTAATACTCTACACCCCAAGTATTACATCACCATACTGCATATAGTTCAATTCAATCATAGACAGACACAAGAGACAGTTTTGCAACTAAGCAGGTAGTGTTTACTGAAATATGTTTTGGGGCAAAGTAAAGCACCAGAGCTACAAATAGGACCCTGCAAATCTTACAATGCGCAGAACAAAAGATACATTAGGCTACGAAGAAAATGCCTGGTTAGTTCTACTGTACTGTACCAGATTGACAAAATGCAATTGCGTGCACAAACATTAATGTTATTGTATTATATAATATGTATTCTAACATGCTTTGAACTAAATGTAGATTGTTAAAACATTATAAATCATAAACAGCTGCAGTATTTTTAATAAAATCTATATATACTCAAATATAAACCAAGATTGTCTTTAAAAAAATGCAGTTTCTGCTCACGTAACACCACTAGATAGTGCTGTTATATCATATAAAAGGTATTACACTTTTTTTGACATTTTAGATATTATTATAGGTTGTTACACACTTAACATGAGGACACAGTGCCGTCTACTGGTGACCAACAATGACGTACAAAAGATCATTTCAGAGCAAGAGACCCATTATAGCCAAATAAAGTTTAATTTCACCCTAATACTCTACGCCACAAGTATTACATTTTCATACTGCATATGGTATGATTCAACATCTTGAACTGACTATAGATGCAGGTTACTTTTTATTTAGAGCAAATAATTTTTATTTGTTTTTGTAAAGCCATCCTGCTATTGGAGCTTCCTTCCTTGTAGGGGAACAAACTAAACTCTATTAAACATCTTAATCTCAAGCCCAGAAAAAGAATGAAAGAGCAGGTGGTGCTTGCTGCACACTCAGCAATGGACTAAATTAACCTTTCAAAAGCACCTAATATATTTATACCTTACTAATTTCAATTGCATGTTTTAATGATCTGCATCTGCTTTTTATACATAAAGCTTTGAAATAGTCAATGAAGTATAAATTATCCACTGGAGCTTATCTATTCTGCAAAACTTCATAGTAATAATCAGGCCTTGACTGGCAATCTGGTACTCTGGAGTGATGCCAAAAGGCAAGGTGTTTTCTAGCATGTACGAGCAGTATCTGCATTCAAGAATGATCATGGCATATCCTGACTGTTGTGCCGTTAAATCCCAACAATGGTAACCTTACTAGTTTTACAGCACAAAAACATTTCTTTGCCTCAGAAGCAAATATCAATCATGCAGGATTTCTGTTTTTCAAATCAATTTGTTTAGAAGGCAGAATAATACAGCTCCTGTTGTCCTTCCAGTCAGCCCTGGATGCAAGCTGTAGAAGTCTCATGTGCCACCGCAATAGTCTCTGTTCTTCTCCCTTTTGGCCATTTTAAAAAAGTATGGGCCCCAGTTTAATTCTGTGAATGACAGAGAAAAGGGGGGGGGGGGAGCAGAAGCTGTACTAATCTGTCTACCTAACACACATATTTGCAAAATATAGGAGAGCCTGAATGATAAAAGATCATTGAAAGGAATGGTTTATTGCTGTCCAAGTCAACCTGCTTTTCCAATAAAAGATGAAGTATGTGAAGCATCTCAGAAGCCCATGCTTGGTGAGATCTAACATGCAATTATCAGCTTTATTATACACTGTTCTGCACCTTCTTAGCCCCACTATAGATAGGCCTTGAGCGTGCGAGTGAGGGAGCATAGTGGAAGGCCGGCATGACTGGGCAGAAGGGTAATTGTAAAAAGAAGAACGTGCAGGAGAAGGGGTAGGGGTGGGAGGGGGTTAGTGCCGTAAGGAGGGGATGATAGGAGGGGTCAGTAGGAGTTAAAAAGGTTAGGAAATGGAAATAGAGTCCCTTTCACAAGAGACAGCAGGAAGGGTTAAGTTTTTCCCACCCTCACTCCCCTCTTTTTGTATATTCTGGTGTTAGGTACCTTTAATAAGGTTGGGGAGGTTGAGGTCCTCGGGGGGAGAGGGGCCTTTGTTGATAGTATGTTGGGGGGGACCCATCTAAGGTATGGAGTCCCCCAGTTTTGGTTTGACGTTTTTAGTAAATTTGTTGGTGGGTCTGCACAGGTAAGGTCATGGCGTTCCCGAGCTGGGTATGGGGCGGCTGGGAGCATTTTTGTTTTTGTAAGGTGCAGAGCCCAAGGTTTTACAAGTGGGGGACCTCCAAGGACCTGCAACTAGTAAAGCAATAATGAATAAGTGTTCTGTAATGTTATTGTTGGTTTGTATTTGTCATAATATTACATATTTATTTGTTCAGTTAAAAAAAGGTTATATTTTATATATATATATTTATATATATATATATATATATGTTTTCTATTTAATAATTTGTGTTACAGTTTATTATTTCGTTATTAAAAATGTTAAGATGTTATTTATTATTAATTGGTTAATAAAAGGCCTACGGGCCATTTAAGCAATGTTGGTGTGATTAATGTGTTGGAAAGGGGCGGGGGTTAAATCAGAAGAGGGGTGGGTGGGGGTAATGCATGGAGGTAAACGTTGGGGAATGTTTATTAGATAGTGTAGGGGAAAATGCTGGGCTAGGACCAAGGGAGGGTTAGCTTGGTGTTGGGCAAGTTGACAGATCTATGTTTTGCCCCAGTCATGTTTGGTTATTTCCCTTATATCTGTGCATCAACATAGAAGCCTGGCAGCTGATAGCAGGCAAATCCACCACTAGTTTAGGAATTGTATTTGTTATTTTTACGTTTAGCTGTGCAAGCACCAAAAGTTCCCGAAAGCTCTTAATGAAGGTGCTCTATAAGCATGTGCACAGAAGTTAAATAAATCCTGGCAGTCTGGTATTTTTGGATCGTACACTGAACTGTGCATACGCAGGTCAGTGCACATTACAGAAGATTGCAAACAGCCAGGTAAGTATGTTTTATTGCAGACTTCCTGCTTGAGATGTTTTAAGTATAGTATTACTTTTACAAACCCCCCAACACACCTCCATACAATGCAACTAATTGCAATAGTTGTAGGAAAATTAAGAACACTAAAAACAGGCAAAACAAAATTGAAGACAGTAATGATTTTCTTAATCTAAATGTTTTATATATAATCATGTATTAAAAATGAATTTAAAGATTTAATACCGTAAGCATATTTCCCCATGGTGAAAAAGGAGGAAATTATCTGCAAAGTGAATAAAAATAAAATCCTAGGCTGTAATAGCGATGGCAGAACATGGGGATAATAACGGCATGCTAAATAAAATAAAATTGAAGGTTTTATTAGCCACTCATGAGGTACACCATAGTGAAACATAAGGATAATAGCTGTGTGCTTTGATAGTGACAAGCCTACAGGGGACCTAAATTATAGTAATTCGATCCTCCAAACAGTTGTGACTTTTAAATATGTAGGAAAAAAGTAGCTTTCTTGACAATACATGGACCTTATATGGGCAACAACATACAATACACCTGGAGCAACTGTTGCATTTTGCAGGCAAGAAATAGTTTATCATTGCAATACATGGTCAGAAAAAAGCCATTATCAGAAAATGAGAGTTAAAAACACACAAAAAGCACATTAAACAAGCAACACATGGGCAGATGTTCCCATATAGGAGCAACACAAAGAAAATTGTAAGCTTGTAGGTGCAGCAAACTGCCAATGGTGACAATAAACTTGTGAAAACTTGGAAAATTGTGATGTGACCATAAATGCCCCCACCAGCAAACCCATCTCTTACATTTAAAACCCTCCCAGCAACATCCCCCCTGGAACCTCCACCCCCACCCTATCCTTTATGCAGCTCCCCAGTAGCTTCCCTATTTTCTCCCTTTTGCTTACATTGAAACACTTAGCAGATCCCAGATATAGCTGTCCTCCCAAAGTTTCTCCACTGCAAAGCAACAACTAATGCAGCAATATGCATCCAGTGGAGAATGCAGTCCTAAAGCACCCCCCTGCATTGCGGCATCCAGTGCAGATCGCCCCTCCCCCTGGGTATGCAACTACTTGTCACTCTAAAGTAGGATGAGCCTAAACAAGATTCTCTAAACCGATTATAATAGATTAAAACATTTTTTTTAAATTACATTAGGTCCAGTGTACATATAAGAACCTAATGGTTGGGTTTTAACATTTAAAATTCTATGTTACTAGACCCATGTTTTGAAGCAGATTTAAAATCAGTAAAACATTCCAATTTATGATCAGTCTAATGATCACAGAGAAACAATTCTTTTGAAGCGTAACTAATTGTTTCTTTTTAAACTAATTTACAAGAATGTCCAATTTACCTAGCATTTGTGTTATCTTGAATAGCGTATTAACATAGATATATATTATAGTTACAAAAGCAGATTCATGATAATACAACAAAAACATGTTTGACTTTCAGACCCAGAGAATATTTAATCTATATAATTATTTCTTTCTAGTATTACTATTTCAGAACAACGTGTTAGAATAAGGATGAATCAATACCATTATTTTTATAAATAGTTTAGAGTAAATATTTCTAAGGAAAAAAATTACATTAGTAATAGTGGTTTTTGCTATAATGAAAAGAGGAACCTGGCTTTCTTGTACTGCTTCATAAAAGAATGCTTTCTATGTAGTTCAGGAAAAGGTGGCATAAACATGATTTACCTTGGGAAACACTAATCTTTATGCTCTTCAGAAAAAAGCTGCCCTGGGGACTATGGAGCACAAGCAAGGTAACAAGCTATAGGGAACTCATTAGCGGGCCCCTTACTCAAACATGCCGAGAGAGTCTGCAACCTGGGAAGCATCTATATCACAGTGAAATGGGAGGGCACGCCATCAATGATTAAATGTTTAATGAACACATTTAGAGACACACTGATGAAGTATAACACTGTAATTACCTTAAACACTCTATGATACTAAACAAATATTCTCCATTTTCCTTAATAAACACATTATAAAATAACTGAAAGGCATGAGACTTGGCAATGTGGGTCCCATAGCAAAATCATTAGAAACCCTAGCTATTTAGATTCCATTTTAAAATCAATGTCACTACTGAGACCTGAGTCATTCTGAAAAACTAGCTAATGACAACTGCAATACACTAATTATTTTCATGGCAATCTGACAGGCCTGCCCGATTTGAACATGCGTTACATTTATTTTATTCCAAAATTATGTCCCACATACTATTACAGGACAATTAGCATTTGGTGTTGATGGTTACAGCTCTTAACAAAATAATATGTAGTGGTGGGCATTAGGTTAAATATTAATTTTAAGGTCAAGGGTTATTGGGGTTTAAAATGTATGCAAAGCCCTACAAAATACCATATACACAATCTATTACAGCACAGAGGGTCTTTTTTTTTAGAAGCTGGCACCAGGAGCACTAGTAAGGTGGCGTAAACTCCTGCCAGACAAATAAATCAATGTTCTAGCAGGTAAGAGAGCTCTGATCCAAGATTACTATACCTGCCATTGACAGGTATAGTAATGCCACCAGAGCTGGATGACAACAATTCACGTCATTATTGCTTACCCTCAATCAGTCAAGCATGAAACAGAGAGGTTGAGGACAGATGTCTTTGGCTAAACCCCTGCAGGATTGTTTCTATACAATAGCAGAAGCAGACCTCCAACAGCTGCTAATCCTAGACTGATTGTGATGGAATGTTCTATTTGGACATCACTGGACCTTGCGTTATGGTTAAAAAAAAAAGGCTAACGAAGATGTTTTTTTTTTCTCTTCAGTTTTCTCATTTTTAGGTAAAGGGTAATATGTACTCCTGTACTCATTCCCCAGGGTGGGAGGGGACAGATATCTGGGAGTTCCCCTTAACAAAAAGGTTCTTCATCAAGCCTAACTTGATATGGAGAGGTGGCAGAAATATTTTTTGCTGATCAACCAGAGGCAGAAACTTGGGACTGCTTGTTCTGGGCTTAAAGGTATCTCTTAGTAGCCAATCAGGCTTGATACAATGGTGTCCCGTAGATTGGCTGTCCCACAGACATAGGAAACAACAATATTTTGTGAAACCTCCTTGCATTCCCATCAGCAAGCCAATGACCTTTAGATCCCCACAGATGTCCGACTGGTGTGTTTTATACTGGATTGCTTTAAATGCAGTAAGACTGCTTTCAAGCTTCTTTTAGGGGAATCGATGAAGATACGCCATTCAGATTGAACATGCTCTTGTGACAAACTGGTAAAGAGTGCATTTATATCATGACAGTAGCACAGCGAGCCATCACTAGTGAAGAACATTGTCAAGGTATGATTTCGTTTTCTGTAGTGAGTTACAGTTACACCCTTTCCAAGCAAGCTCTTCTGTTTAAGCCTTGAAGCAAGAAGTTCTGCTTTGTCTTTGGAGAGATTTAGTTACAAACGAGGTCACTCTGCTCTGCTTGTGTAAAGGTCTCTGGTTCTAAATCTTCATCGGCCAAGTAGACAGGATCAGATGATTCGGGGTTGTAACTGGCTGCAACTCCAGCGCATTCCTCATCACCTTCTACAGAAGCAAGTCCATCATGTGGCAGTACCAGAACTGGCAATGAATCATAATGGGAACAGGCCAAATTGCTGAATGAAGGCTGGGATATACAATTTTGTGCTTAGTTGTACCTGAGAATCCACTTTTGCTGACACGGCAAAAATAGCAGTCGAATATATGGTCTTGCAGTTCTCTCCACACAATCGGGATTGCAAATGGCATTGCTGCTTTACGACAATTTAGCCAGTCACACAGTCCGTTGGGACAACTGGTACAGATGACATGTGGAGCCCAAGAGTTATCCTGGTCACGAAGTGGAGAGCTGAAATATAATTTGTATATCTTTTTAGGTTCTGTGGTAATTTGGCGGCGTTGTGCTTTCGTCCTGAAATGAACCACACATAACAGAAACTGTCTGGATCATGAAGGCAATTTCTAGGCATGATGACAAATAAAATTAATTGCAGCTAGTGCAGTCTCTAACCTTAAAAAAAGAAAACGGTTGTTAAATGTTGTGATATGTTAAGGCTATTTATATATGAATTTCACACAATATATAATTAGCTGCATCACAAAAACTAGACGTGCTAGAGAAAAGCTGAACACAGATTTGAAATCCACATTAAAAATACTACAAAGACCACATAAAATTTTATCTGATGAAAATGACATGTTAACCTGTGTACTTTGTAGTCTGTTCCTCAATGAGCAGTGCTAATAGTTCTGTAATTCATTATTTAATATAATACACTAATAGCCACTGATTGCAGGGATATTTGAATGAACAGATGTTGTACTTTAAATGATAAAGTAAACATGTAACTGACATGATGACAACTTGTGAAATCTTACCCACTTTAATTAGCCTGTGATTACAATTTACGATTAATTGGAGGCTTATGATAAAGGTCAATGAATAATAATTGACGTAAGCAAGAATTAAAATTGTTTGGTAATGAAATGACATAAATGAATAATCCATAAAAAATGACTATCCAAGCACACAAAACACACTTGTACACATACTGTATATGCACTGTGGTTGTATAATTAGCTGTTTGGCCAAAGTCAATTTTCTTGATACACACATCCATATAGCAAAGTGGAAAGAATCCCCACAACCTTATCTGGGCTTTACAATAGATGTACATTATATGGCCAATAGATCATGACCACCTGACCATCCCAAATCACATCATTCTGACCTTATCCTTTCTGAGATCTTAGGCAGTATGAGCTATAGCAGCCCCAACTTTGCACAAGATTTTTCAGCGTGTCTTTGGGAATTTGTGCCCATTTATTGAAAAGAGCATTGTCATTTACTAATGTTGGGTGAGAAGCCCGGTTCACAATTGGTATTCAAATCAATCTCAAAAGTGTTAAGTTCGCCTTGAACCTCAAATTGTTTAGGTCTTAGGAGATGCTTGTCTGGCCAGCGATCCCATGATGTGCGCCATTGCAGTATCAAACACTGTTTATTCTGTCCAGTGTTGTCATTTGCAGCAGCAAGGAGAACAATTGAATAGCAGACGCCCCAGTACACCTCTAGCAACGCAGCCTATACTGTACTTATTGGCATCCCCTGTGCACAGTCTGAAGAGGTGCAGTGCTTGTTTATGCTGGAATCCTGATACTGTGTTATATTTGAGCTTGTGGTCCTCTCTCAGTCTTTCTCCAGACACCAAAAAAAGTCCTGGGGGCAAACGTGTACTGGAACGGCAACTAGCCTCCTGAAGCTGAGCATGGGCTTGCTATAGGAGAAGAGTACCGCAATAGATTGGGGTTCTGGCGTCTAATGAGTACTGTTGCTGGTCCAGCCTTACACTAAGGGCTCTATATAGGCCAGCTAGGTTTCTCAGCACCAGATGGATCAAAGTATGCCTTAATGTAACTTTTGTTCATAAGGACACAGTCATGCTGGAACAGAAAAGAGCCTTCCCCAAAGTGTTGCAACAGGGACCCTGCGTAGTGCCAAAAACTTGATGAAATCCAGGATTGTATCCTTAAAAACTGCTTTATTTTTCAAATTTTTATTGATGTACTCTAGACTTTTTGGAGAATTAGGACCAGTCCAGTTTGTCATTTAAATGACTTACTAATGAGATTTTTCATATTTTGTGTGCAGTTAGGCCATCAACATAATAGTAAGGGATCTAAGTCATTGGCTCCATGTTTGGAGTCAATTACTTTTTTGCTTGTCTTACAGAAGCAGCAGGGTAGTCAAAGAAAATAATAGGCCGTAGCAGGGACTAACATTCCAATAACTTGTTTTATTGTGCACTGGCAAAGCATAGTTTTTCTTTAAATCCAAATTAGGTTCTAGGTTGCCCCAGCTTACTATGCATGACTAGCTTAGCTTAGCTTAGCACTCATAAAATAATGTACCCATGTTACTCTTGGGATTTGGAGAAATAGTTGAGGTCAGACAATCATGTTATATCAAGCCATAAACTATCTGCTGAGATTTGGATATCTAGGTCATCTACTGTTGCACATTTTTGTAAGCAACTTCTACATAGTAAAACAACTCGAGGACAGAAATGATACAGCAATTAGCTGCATTCTCCCCTCTTCTACTATACCTGCAGGCAGATGTGCCAGAAAAATGTCTTCCCTAAAAATGCCAATGAATAATGTAACTTGAGCTTGATCATTTTGCTGTGTTGACTGCTGCCTGACCAGAGAACTTGTGTACTACAGAGTAATTTCCTGTATTGATTATACAGAACACACATAGCCGAGTATCAGTTTACACAAATAAGGCGATGGTTGAGGTCAAGAGCAAATATTATCTGATGTGATGAAGTCTAATGTAAAATGCTGAGACTGGTAGATACAAATATATATTTTTATTTGTGTTTCTGTACACATACAGAACCAATGTTAGCTTTATGTGCATTCCACCGTTTATTGGCAATGAATAATTTGGCATCAGCCTGTTCCCAGAGTCTCTTTGCTGCAGGGAATAACAGCCCAAAGGCAAACTGTAATAATCTTTGGCTCCCTGGATCCTCACCTTATGAATCTTAAATGATTAGCACTGACGACTATGCATACTTCTTTCTAATGTGACAGAATACAGAGAGCACAAACACCCACAAAAGACGATATAAATAAAGGCAAATGGTAGTCATGAGAACAGAAAGACAAGCTCAAAGGAAAAAACAGCAGATTCAAACAAATTAAAACTCAAAGAGAGAAGAAGCAAGTTACAGAGGAACAATCCCAAGAAGACATTTTACAGAGATGTCATTACTCAAAAGCATTTTGGAGTGTAAGTACGTACTTTATTGAAAATTTACATGAAAGCATCATTATGTATTGTTTCAATAAATTATATGTAATCCCAATCATGAAAATCTCACAAAAGCTTTAAGATGTTAGTATTTCAAAATTACGTTTTAAATATTTTTGAATCCAAAGCTCTTATGGAAAAAAATACCTGAATTTCCTATTTCATAAGAAGTTCCAATAGTAATTCCCTGCCATAAAGGAAGAGTAGTCCAGGGAAATAAATAAATAAACAACTAATATAAAGAGTTTATACACATAAAACACAATATTTTGTGTCTAATGTATATAATCACTGTATAATAGTTGTCGGGGGCTGTGGGAGCATGTCCCAAGAGAAAAAAAAATGCTTATGCAGTCAATTAAAAAAATAGTGTTAATAATACTTAATGTATTGACTCCCTAATGTATTAACTTCATAGGTGAGGTGGCGCAGAGAAATCTGCAACTGAAATTCCACAAAGGATGAAATAAGGTCAAAACTGTATGCTATCAAACAACAAATTTAATTAATTTAATTGAATTTAATTGAATTAAATCATACAAAGTGCTTTGGCAAACTAAATATAATTAATTTAGAATGTACATTTACATTAGACTACAGATCTAAGTACATGTTTGTGGATGACTTAGACATTTATAGTATACACATGCTTTTGGGGTCATATATAGAAAAAATGCTTTTGGAAAGAATACAAATCTGTGTCCTTGACCCTTTAAATGTAACTTCTTTCTGCGTCAAGTTTAGGTAATTTTGTGGATTGTTTTCTTTTAGTATTCATTTAGGTTTAACCTTGCAGCTGCAAGTGTATGTAGGCAGTAATGTTATATGCCAAGAATATATAATGATAATACAGCAATTCAATTGTAGGAACAGGAATGTGCTTCACGAAGAATAAAATGACAAGGGAAATTACTACAAAAGCTTTAATTCTCAAATGTGTATGAAGTCTGACTTCAAAGAATAATGCACAGAGGATCGCACCCCATGGAACAGTGGTAACAAATTACATTCACTAAAGGCAGCTAGTGGCTAGACACATTCAGACAGTAAGGTTTAATATAAAGAAATTTGTGTTCAATAGTATATTTTATTGCATATCACTGAAAAAAGTGATTTAGAGGAGACAATCTGAATGTCTGTTCACATTAGGGCATCTTTTGGTATACATTGCATCATGGCAGCCCATTCATTTAAAAAGTACTACTTGTAAATATGTTGCCCTGAAGGGTGAAATAGATTTAATGTGCCAATAGGAAAGAATGCCATTGCAATGTACAAACACATGAGATATACATTGCCACACATTGTGGTAATACAAACATTTCTGCATGTCAACATGTCCATTATCACAACACTGTGAAAACATTTCCTGATGTTTAACTTTCACTAGGCACTTTCTGTCATTATATCCCTCAGATCATGAATACATTGGGTATACAGAGCCATCTATATACTTCTGATTGCATTGAACTCTGTTTTATCCAGGACTCTGAACCTCACATTATGCCACCAATGTTTTTCTCTAGCTTCCCCTGTACTGTGATTGGTGAATACATGTCACTAGGTATTCTCAATAGGTAATAACGATTATTAATTTTCCTCTATCTTCTATTCTATACATGCTGGGATAATTACTCTATTCTCTGTCTTATATTTGCTTCTGCAAGGGCTGACATTCCTCTTCTCTCATTATCCCTCCCTTTTCCTTCTTTCCCAGAACATTATCTAAACCAGTGGTTCCCAACCTTTTTTCATCTGGGGGCCGCTGTTGACATTGGGATAAAACTTGTGGGCCGCAATGCAAACAAACATTAAGATGTATATTTAAAACTAAAGAACAGTTTTAATTTAAAATGAAATTGAAATGTTTGTAGTTACTATAACATACATGCACCAAATAAAAGAGATGACAAATCAAGATCCTCTGCAATGGATTCATGTGACAGATAGCTAAGGGGTACAAGTTCGTATTAGTACATCTTCAGGGCCCTACATGTCCCGTTCTAGAGAAATGAGAGTTCACAGAAGGTAAGTGGCCAGATATGTGTGACAGGGTAGCATGGTAAGACAGGTATAATTTTTCGTATCTTGTGATGGCGCCGTAGTGATGAAATTTTAGGGAGTTAGCCAAAAGGCATTAGATTGTGAGCTCCTTTGAGGGACAGTTAGTGATACGACTATTGACTTAGTACAGCGCTGCATAATATGATGGCGCTATATAAATACTGTGTAATAATCATATTATTAAAGAGTCCTGCACTTGCAGTCATATTTTCCTTTTCTTAGAGTAATTGGGGTTTATAGAGAGTAGGGTGAGCTACATGTGACAGGGTGGCATGATTTGATGGGTATAACATTTTAATAGGGAAGGTGGGAAGGGGGACAAAAGAAGTTTCCTACTGGTTTCCACATTTCCAGTTGCCAACAACCCTCTGTTTCAGAGAAATTGGGGTTCACAGAATGTAAGTGTTCAGCTATGTGTAACAGGCAGCTTGCCAGCCGCTCAGTCCCTCGCACCGCAGTGTCTGCAGATTTGACTCCAAGCGGCAGTGAGCGGTACTGAGTGTCTCCTCCGAGCCAGGGTTCAATGGCACGAGGAAGGGGTAACCGCACTGCAACCTTACCGCCAACCTGAACGCAGCCTTGAAGTTTTTTTTTATCTTAAGGGGCACCACAGCGCACAGACTATTGGCAGTACCCTAATTTTCATTGCCATGAGAGTTGGCCCCCAGGGGGTCCCCAACATGCAGACTCAATTTACGGATTCTGGTCTTGAAATAGCCCCACTTAATGTGAAAATTGTTGTTAGGATTTTATGTTGGTGACCCCGTATCTGGCAACTTGTTAGCTGTAGAGGGGTTAAATTTGGTTTAGTAGCAGCTCTTAGGGTCCACTTTGTAGCCTGAAAATTTCATATTTCTATGACAATCAATCAGTGAAGCAGTCTGGTGAGCAGAATTTAATTTTTTAGAGATGTTTTTATGAAGTTTCAGGTGATAAGAATATAATGCAGCTGAATTAGTAAATGATTATATATTGAAACAGTAATCATGAGAATTGTTTTATAATTTGGACTAGTTTAAAAGAGATGAACGATGGTTTCTAGATGTAATTGCACATTGCATGGAGTTTGCCAGTTCTCTCTGTGTTTGTGTGGGTTTCCTCCGGGTACTCCAATTTCCTACCACATTCCAAAAACATGCAAGCAATTAGGTTAATTGGCTTCCCCCCGCAAATTGACCTTAGACTGTATTAATGACATCACTATGGTAGGAACATTAGATTGTGAGCTACTTGGAAGGACAACTAGTGACATTACTATTGACTTTGTTAAGTGGTGTGTAATATGTTGGCGCCATATAAATATGGTGTAGTAATAATATTAGCTCTTTATAGTATGTTATTGATTGACCTGTTGCCCAAAGAACCCTGCACTTCCCTGAGATTGGTATTTTTTGACCAGTAGATCAGGAAGTCTGGATTAATGTGTCACCCCTTTTAAAACGTCCCTCAGTCCTACATTGACTTACCATCAACTTCTTGTATGTTTTTGGTAGTTTTTAACAAACTTTTTATCTTGCTGTAAATTGTATCAAAAATACATAACCATTAGAGATATACTACTTGAACTTCTGGTGCAGCTGGGAATGCACACCCAAGAACCAGAGTGATCAGCAATAAACAAAGAACTAGTGGTAAATATTTTTAAATTCTACAAAAATATTCACAAACCATCAACAATCTCAAAACGGAGACCTCTTGGGTCCACTTGTTTTATGGCTCATTACTAAAAGTTACAGCACAATTTATTGACATTTATGGTTAATTTTGATAAGTCTTTATTCCATGAATAACATAGAATTATAATAGAATTACTTACTATGCTGGCAGTGGATTCCATTAAACCCACGGGGACATTTGCAGACATATCCAATAAACGTATCACCACGATATGCTTCGCTGATTTCACAAATTCCACCATTATGACAGGGGTTTGGATGGCATAGATCTGAAATGCAAAACAAACAGATGGTAACACATAGCAATATACATAAATGAATAATTTAAAATAAAAAAAATAAACACAAATGTATTAGATTCAAATTAATTTGGTGCTGCATAGAACTGAGTAGTGTGTTACATTTTGGCCTTATTTACAAGCATATCTTCTAAAATCCCAGATTTTGCATGAATTTCTTGAACTTAGAAGAAAATCACAGGGTCCTGTAGACCCCAAGATAATTTTGTTGTGAGCCCTACTGCTGGATTCCAAGCATGGGGAATGAACTTTGTCTTCTATAGTCTGATAATAGAGTTCCACTGCTACTGATGGTGGTAGCAGTTGCATTTTGAGGACAGAGTAGTGATAGGTAGAGCGTTCAGATTCTGTCCATATTTTCATGCAAAAAGTGTTACAATTTTTTTGCATGTAAATTTATTTTACATTGTATGCCTATAATTCTTAGGCATAACTCACCAAAATATGTCCAATATTTAATTTATTAATAAAATTTAAACAAAAAAACAGTAATATAACTATAAATATAAGTAGTATATAGGTAAACATGTAATACAACTGTAAAGTAGCTTGTATAAGTTATATATGATATATATTATATGAAAAATTCTTTGTATTGGACTAAATTATTTAAATTTCCCGCCACTCTGCCCGCTTACACGGACGCACGCACCGACGTCACCTGGAAACCCCGGAGATCGCCTCTGTACTTCGCGGCTGAAGATCGAAGATGACAGACGTGTCCCCAGGACCTGCAGGGACCAGCAGGACACCGGGAGTTGCCGATGGAGCAAGGCAAGTGGTTTTTAAGTTTAAAGTGACCCCGAGTGTAACTCCGGATTACTGTTTGTGGCCTGGAAAATCCACCCCGAGTCACACTCGGGATTACTGCTAGGCGGGTTAAAGTATTCTGGCAAAACATTTTCTTTTGTGGTATGTTTAGAAGCCATATCAAAGTATTGAGTGAAATATGGTAGAAAAACAAAAAATATACATGTATTCAGATATTATGTCAAATGAAAAGTACAAGATAATGTGTGTTATTATCTAGATGTAGTAAAGCACTTGGAGAATGCATCAACATCAAGAGGTGAGCTAATTACTAGTTTATGGATGTAATGCACTATTGTGCTGTAATCAGAGCAGTCCTTGCAACCAACCATAATATACTAGATCTTACAGTACTGTACATCTGAATTTATCACACCATAAATAGCATAGCTCAGTCAAAGGAAAACTACATCTAATGCAGTCTGTAGCTAACATTTATCCTACTTCCCAAATTCTGCTAATACTGCACAGTAGGATTAAACACTGCTAAAATATCAAAATCAGTTCTAAATTCCAATTATGCCTTTGCAGGGTGATTAGATTAGAGATTAAATAAAAATCTAAATGACAATAAGCAAATCAAAATGGTGCTAAGCAATACTAGTGTCTTTCATAAAAAAAAGTTTTATTTGAGAGTATATATTATAATAAAATGGTAATATGTTGCAAAGAAAACACAATAATCAGTTAAATATAACAAACAATTAAATTTCACTTTTAAATGCGACAAATAATCCCATTGTTTGCTACAGGCAATTGCTTTCTTGGTTTTGGCAGTTTTCATTATTCTCCTATTTGTTTATAATATATGTAAACATAGACTATTAACCATTTTGGTTCCTTTTAGTCTGTTTTTATATCTGTTTAACATAATTCTTGAACTATAGTGAAGTTTACTGTAGTCTCAAAACACTTCCTGCCCCATGATGACAAGGCAGGTCTGTGGATAATGTATAGCAGGGTTGCCCAACTCCAGCCCTTAGCGGCCGGAATCTATGCACATTGTTAGAATTTCTACAACAGTCAGTAGAAAATTTAGTATGATATGGTTTACAAAATGCATTTGATTTATTTGAAATTGCCAGCCTATGTGTGGCCCTTAAAGATTGGAAATAGACGACCCTGCATTGTACCACACTTCTTTCCAAAAAGAAAAGTCATTCTAGGACAATAATTGAGTCATTGAGAGGTTCAAATATATGGCAAGAAGTCTGGAAAAAGAATAGAGGGCCCATTCACATATATAACCTTCTGCAGAACATATGCATAAACACCACTTCACGTCATACCATGCCATGCATTGGGATAACTCGTTCACCTGAAGAGGCTGCTAAATGCATCAAAGTGGTCCAGAAAATGAACAAAAGAGATGCCTGCTTATGTATGCAGCAGTAATGTGGGGTGACTTGTTGCACTGCAAAGAAGTAAACTGACCCTTATGCAGCCACAATATCCAAGGACTGGCAAAATAAAATAGAAGGTTTACTGGGGACCACTAGTAAAATGTACTGCCAGTAGGACTACCACTTCTTGGTTGTAGAGCTTTATGGGTGAAAACAGGAATCCAAAATTTGCACCCATGGTAGAAAATATAGGATAACATATTTTGAGATTGTCAAAAAAATTCCAACCTTGTTGGGCTTTAACATGTCTTTTAATATGATGATTTCACTGTAAACTAATTCTAGTTAGTACATAGAACTATGTGAGCCTTGGACTCACCTAAACTAACAAAAAATGGAAGCCATATGACTCAAAAAGAGCTTAGCCAAGTGTTCTCTGCATACTACGATGTATAAAAGCTGCAGTTTCAATACATGGAGAGATGTTTCTAACCTTCATGAAAATGATCCAATCACTGTTCTCTTTGTTTTTCGTTTTGTTTTTGTTTTGCATAGAACAGATCTAGAAAATACTATATAACCTAAAAGGTCTCTTTTCCGATAGTAAAACACTAATAATCTATGCCATGTGATTACTAGGAACCACTCTAATGAAAAAATGTCCTAACTAACCTCAGACTGTATTTATATAAGGAAAAGAGGTGCAGTTATACTCTTGAAATAAGTGTAAAATATAATAGCTAATCCCTAAAGATTTAAGTATATATTGAAAAGGCAGGCAAACAGAGGGTTTTTGGCTTATTTGTATTCAACAAAAGTTTTCTTTTCACACAAGCTTCGCAAAAGATACGGCACAGAGTTCACAATGTAAAAAATAGAATATAGATTGAAGATTATCCCAACCTTATCTTAAACAAGTGAGTTTTTGGGGTGATTTTAGACTATAAAAACTCTCCTATTTTGTGGAATTGGGACCTTTTTTAGTACATAGAAAAAATATAGAGAAACAATGCAAGTCTCTATGTAAATCCCTGATGTGTTTCCCCTTATTGGCTTCCTCAGGGGAACTCAAAATGGATAGGCGAATAGTTCAAATATCATACAGTTAAATACATATAATACAGTTATGAACATGCCTTTACATTATACAGTACAATGTATGCGTCTTAGTCTTGAAAAGTAGGTAAGAGAGTAGGATTGAGAAAAGGGAGGACTAGAGAGAGTATTATTTGTCATGTTATACTGAAAACAAAAAACATTTGTGGTTGTTTCGAGGGAGAATAAACTTGAGTGTGGTTGATAGGCAATTGCAGCAGGTGCAGTTGATTCTTTTAATTCCAAGTGCAATAAAACTTTGGTAACTAAATTAGAGAACCTCTCTTTGCCTGCTTTTTCAATACTTGACCTTAAGCCTAATACACATGTGCAATAATAGTCATTGGAAAGGGTCTTTCACGATCCTTTCCAACGACTAGCACTGCACGATGCATGAACATGGAGGGGGAGAGCGACGGAGCGGCACCCTGCTGCGAGCTCTCCCCCTTCCCTTGCATTACAATTGTTAGTTGTACATCGTCCGTTGATCCGCCAGGAGGGTTGTTTGGACAGTGGGCGACTGGCGCTGTACACACGCCAGATTCTCCCCTGATATCGGCCCTAAGACGATTATCGGGCGAGAACCGTTTGGATGTGTGTTTGTAGCTTAAGAGTTTAGCTAAGAAAAATACAGATAAGTAACTGCAGGGGTCATGAGGGTCCAATATAAGTGGCACAATAAGTTGGCAGCCCTTGGGGTGAAGGTTTTTTTTCTGGTAGAAATAGTTTTATACTTCTATTTAAATTTCTCTACATAAAGAGCTGCAATCCCAAGAAAATTGGTAACATTTTTTATAACATTATTTCTCTCTGTCATCATTTTAAACATCCACATCATACCAAAACAAGACTTCTTCTTCCCAGCAGGCAACCTTTTTTATCCCATTGTCAACATTCTACAAGCACAGCAGCACCACTGGGTATTTGCCTTAAAACCTGATAATAATGTGCAGATGAGGATGTAACAGAAGCACAAATCACTGGCTAATTTCACTTACAGTACTACTCTAAACACTGACAGGTTTATTCAAAATGCAATGTGAAAACAACAACATGGTTTTAATGATAGCCAATCGGAAATAATCACTTAACTTATCTTACCACAGCAAACTGAAATAATGGTTCAAATAATTAATCTTTTCAGTTTACAAGGGTTATGTAATGCACTTTTTACATCTTTGTTGCTCTTTGTATTGTGTTATTTAGCTTTGTGTTTTTTTTCTGCAACATTCAAGCTTTAAAAAACTCTGGCCATTAAAGGGTTAAACTGAAGACTCTGAACCTGAAACTTAGAAAGGTAAAAAAATAAAAAAACTGTGAAGATTACATTGTTGACTCTGTGGGCTTGATTTATTAAAGGCCTCTCCAAGGCTGGAGAGGATACACTTTCATTAGTGAAGCTGGGTGATCCAGAAAACCTGGAATGGATTTCTTCAATTCATTCTTCAGTAATTTGCTAGCATAAATTTTTTGAGTCCTGGACCAGATCCATTCTGTTTTTTTTTTGTATTGGAAGAAAATCTACTAAATTCTAAAAATAAAAAATTTCGTCTAGGACAGTCTTTTATCGTAAAAGGACAGGCAATGTCACTACTACAATAAAATAAATTTATCTACCTGTTCGCACAGGAATTACATCATTCTGGCCTTTTTTTGCCATTTTTTATTTTTTTTTATTTAAGTTACATACATGTATACTGTACACTACACATGGAATTCATGTAGATTATCCTATAGGTGTTTTTCTTTGTTTTATGTTTTTCTCATCTTTCAGTTTGATTGTCTGCATACTGCAACAAGCATGCAACAATAGTCAGAACAGCTTATGAACTGATCTGCATACTGGTTTGGCATCAGTGATTCATATCACAATCATGTTGATTGAAAGGGTGGCAGAGTGGATCAAAAGTTAGCCCTTTGGCCCAGGTTCGAATCACAGCCAGGGCACTATCTGCATGGAGTTTGCAGGTTCTTCCTTGGTTTGTGTGGGTTGTCCTTGGGTACTCCAGTTTCCTCCCACATTCCAAAAACAGCTGCAGTTAGGTAATTGGCCCACAAAATTGACCTTAGACTGTGTTATGATATATGACTATGGTTGTGAGGTCCTTTAGGAAACATCTAGTTACATGTCTATAGACTTTGTTAAGTGCTCCGTAATATGTCAGTGCTACATAAATACTAGTTAATATTATTAAAGCAGTGGTTTTACATGGGAGCCAAGGAACTAGTTTTTCTAGGAGACGTCCACAATGATTCAATCATTACAGGTTCTCCTTAACTGCTGCACACAGTTTTTATAATAGTTGCGCATTTCTAAGTATTAAACCAGTTTACTCTACAGTGAGAGTAAAAAGTAGCAAGCTGACAAAGAATATTAACAAAAAACTGGCAGCAGAAATCCCTTCAGCACTACAGCTGGAACTCCCATTGCTTCCATCTGGAAACAGACCATGAAGACATGTGTAAATGAAATATACAGCGCAGGTTAAATATAGGTCAACTAAAACTTTTTTCTTGATACTGTGAAAGTTCTCCAGGTGTTGCTGCTGCTGAATGGTGAGAATTATACAAATACTTCAGTAAATGCTTTTTCCAAATAGCACAACCAAGAATGCAATTGTGAGGTCCATAGTCCCAATATGGCCTTACAATGAAAAGATGTACACAAAAATTCAGCAATCTACTAATAATATTGTTAGGACATTTTCATTGAACTTGTATGGATTTGATTGTTTTGGATAAAGTAGGGCAAGGTAAAATCCCTTTCTAGTTATTTCTTAACTTTATCCTTAATTGAAATACCCCTTTCCTTCCTGATTTGAAGATGAAAAAGAAATGTAAGTAAAAAAAAGTAAAAAGAAAAGTAAATCTTCCCAAAGTGAGGGGGTTAATATTGTAGACAGTTTAATGGATGTGGGGTTGCACTAAACGTGTGAAGGTATCAGTGATCTAATTATCAGTGTGTTTTAAAAACACGCATGAAGCAATCTCAATAAGTTACAGATCCATAGCTTCTAAAAAGAAGCACCATAAAAATCACTGCCCCCACTTTAATCTAAGAAATAGTTTCAATACTATATTAGGTACAAAAATTAGTGAATTTTGGGGGAATATTCAGAAGTGTCATTCACTAAGTCATATATAAGAATAATACATAAGTACTTGTTCATTGAAAGAATGATGTTGATGAAATCATTTAAATTCATTACATTGCCAGACAATGTTTCAACAAAGCTGTCATATAGAATATTAAAAATAAAACCCAAATAAAATGATATAAAAAGGAATGAATGAACATACAACTAATGTTAAAATTATGGCATCGCGATTAAACTGGAAGATAACTATTTGGATTGGGCTAAATTGAGTTTTTTTAACCTTAACAATTAAATGTTGGGGAAAAAATGGCGGCCCACATTTGGAGAAAAGGGGGAACAGAGTGAGGAGGGATACAGAGGGCCTGACAATGCTCTCCAAGGCTGGAGAAAATAGACCATCATAGGTGATTCTGGGTTATACAGCAAACTAGGTTCATGATAGTTGATCTTCTCCAGCCTCAGTCTGTGCAGTCATCATCAAAACCCCCATTTTACCCCTTACTCCTTGGTTTGGAGACAGCTCTACAAAGTTGGATTCCTCTTCCCTTTTTATCTCTGACAAAGGTCAGGTAACATATATTAACCACCTAACCGATAAGCCCGACCTTGGTACGGGCTAAAAAAAGTTACTATTTTCGATAACCCCGAACTTTTCTCACTGTATGTAAATACACCACTTTAATCTAAGAAATAGTTTCAATACTATATTAGGTACAAAAATTAGTGAATTTTGGGGGAATATTCAGAAGTGTCATTCACTAAGTCATAAATAAGAATAATACATAAGTACTTGTTCATTGAAAGAATGATGTTGGTGAAAATATTTAAATTCTGTTTGCCAGACAATGTTTCAACAAAGCTGTCATATAGAAAATAAAAAATAAAACCCAAATAAAATTATATAAAAAGGAATGAATGAACATACAACTAATGTTAAAATTGTGGCATAGCTATTAAACTGGAAGATAATTGTTTGGATTGGAGGCTAAATTGAGTTTTTTTTTAACCTTAACAATTAAATGTTGGGGAAAAAATGGCGGCCCACATTTGGAGAAAGGGGGGAACAGAGTGAGGAGGGATACAGAGGGCCTGTCAATGCTCTCCAAGGCTGGAGAAAATAGACCATCATAGGTGATTCTGGGTTATCCAGCAAACCAGGTTCATGATAGTTTATCTTCTCCAGCCTCAGTCTGTGCAGTCATCATCAAAACCCCCATTTTACCCCTTACTCCTTGCTTTGGAGGCAGCTCTACAAAGTTGGATTCCTCTTCCCTTTTTATCTCTGACAAAGGTCAGGTAACATATATTAAGGTAAATCTCTCCAGCTGGGAGAAAGCCTACAATAAAATATGAATGCTTTTATCACATGCTCAGTTTTGTGACCAGTTTATTTTAAATGTAGATTGGTTATCATTTTCCTTCCTTCTATTAGGACAAAACCATAAAAATGTATTTCGTTTTTCATGAAATAATGTTTTAGATCTTCACTAGTGGTTCTTATGATCAATAATATAGTAATCTTTAAATAACTCCCAACACAATGAAAATAGCAATGGCCAATCAATAATAATGAGTGAATGAATTAAATACTGGGCTTTGAATGCATATTTGTGCATGCTTATGTGAATAGTGTCAAGAAGATTAATCTCTCTCTAAAAGTAATGGGTCTGCTCACTTCAATGACTTTTAAATTATACTGTAACATTCCTGGAGCTGATAACAGATAAGCATTCTCTGCATAACATTACACATTTACACACGAATTACCATACAATAATTAGGCATTATCAAGCAGCTAACACTTTGGCTTCTTCAATGTTGCTGGATGATTTAATGGATTTCTAAGCAGTGGTATGTACTCCTAATATACAAAAGTGCAGCTTTGGGTCATTGTATCGGGTTACCTTGTTATTGATGGGTAATTTCTATACAAGTACACTACAAGAACACATACAATATGCGGGCAATATTAGCATTTTGAAATGCTTTGGCCATAAAAGGAACTGCTTAGCAGAAAATACATGACTTGAGTATTAAGCGAGTATTGTAATTGCAGCAGACTGATCCATTAAGGTATAATAAGTATGGGAATTATAGTCTTTAATGTTGAATAAATTATAGTCTTTAATGTTCACAGTCTAGTGTTAATATTAAGTTGTACAGTTCCCATAGATATCAGAAGGTGTTTGGATTGTTAGATGCAATATGACTGCCCATAGGTACCCTGGTCCACCAGAGACAAGCATTTGGTTTGCCCAATAGATTGGTTTTATTGATTATAGGGCTTAGATGAAAGGACAGAACAGAAGGCACAATTTCTAACTAAAATGGTTGTGTCTGAGCTAACCCCTTCCAAATTTATGCATGCATGACAAATAACCATCATGTTACAGATAAAATGGGCCTGATTTATTAAAGTTCTCCAAGCCTGGAGATGATACACTTTCATGAGGGAACCTGGATGATCCAGAAAACCTGGAATGGATCTAGTGTAAGATTGAAAACATTTGCTAACAAATAGCAAATTACTTTCAGGAAATCCATTCCAGGTTTGTTGGATTACCCAGATTCACTGAAGAAAGTGTATCCTCTCCAGCCTCGGAGAGCTTTAATACATCAGCCCCAATGTCTTTTCGGTCTTGGATTAAGCACAGACACCCTGACATTGTGGAATTTGCACAGTTTACTGCTATACATCATTGAAGACTTTGACATTGCAAAGCATCCACAAACATGGAATACATATGATACAATATATGTTTTCACCTGTTCTGATACATGTTCAAACAATGTTTGGATGTTATTGTGCCCAAGGGTATAAACTGTTTTTAAAATAAATAATAAAAAAATATATTTTTAGAAACATTTTACTTTCTTTGATTATAAACTCATGATGATTACATCCCTAAACTACTGCTGTGACAACCTTTTCAATGTAATCTAATTTATTGAATAAGGGATAATTGAGATTTATTTATTTTTTAAACATTTTGCATCACAAACGAATATACTTCACTTTTACATTTTAAATGAATGCTTTAATGTTATGAGTACCTTAACAATGTCCTGCAAAACTTCTAAATACTTCTGTATTGCTTGCAAGCCATATTCAAGTCAGGATATAACCATCACACCCCTTTAAATTTACTCCACCATGCTTTACAGTTTTTGTTATAACGCAGTGTAAATTAATCAAAAGTTTACATTTTTGTCTTGTGCCCATCGAACATTTTCTTTAAGTAGTACCGTTTTTTTTCTGATCTATAAACAAAGTGTGTATTCAATTAAACTTCAAACTTTATAGGGGTACTGAACAACTGGAAGAAACATGCTTTTCAATTATCATAATTCTGATGTCTGAACAGAAGTAAGACATTTGATAGCAGAACAGGTACACAGGACAGAGGGATCATTAATTTTCTTGATTTCAGCATTGTGCTGTTTGCCCACAGGCTACTTTTTTGCTTTGAACTGATATATAGAGAATTGTTAGGAATAGCTAAGGTGTTAATGTTTCAGCGTTGCAAAGATTGAATTGTACTGCTCATGACAAAACTGAAATACCTGTAAGAAAAACGCTTTAATCACAGCTATTTTAATTATAAAAGAAGCTTGGTTTCTTAATAGGGAGCAAAATGTTTTTACCGGTATATTATTGTGAGGCAACACTACTGTACTAAGGCAGCCAAGGTTTTCCAAGAAAACCTATAGTAAAATATTAAGGAGTCTGTCATAGATAGAATGTGGATTAGGAGCTATGACTTTATAATCTGCTGTACCAATGAGTCTTATTCAATGTGATTCCAAATCTGTATGTCTCTACTCGCAATCAACTATTCTTTTTCCTAAGATAAAAACTTTCACAAATTGGCCACTGGAGTCTGCCTATTTCTATGTACTAGTAACCAATCTGACTAATCTACACACCAGTAACTACTTTATGTTTAAAGGGTAATGAATTGAGCATGTTGGGGCCGTTCTGTGAGAGGCTGGATTGTAATTTGCTAGTTTTTCAATTTTAGCTTGTTCTTAATAGGATGCAGCATTATAAATTAGGTAGAGTCTCAAAGTTACAGAGGTTATTTAAACCAAAAAAATCAATAATGCATATAAACAGAGTCAGACAATTTTTTAAGGGATTTTGTATAATATTAATATTCTTGCACGGCATGTGCCACGAAAAATTATTTTAAATAACATCTCCCCCATTGTTTAAGTGATCCAATCCTGTGTGCTCCAGTGATGTTGTACTTCAATGACATTGTGTGCTCCAGTGATTCTATAGGATCCATCACTACATATCTCCCCTCCTATTGTGTGAGACTTCCCCCATTGCCTAGATTGTAAGCTTTTCGGGACAGGGTCCTCTTCTCCGCCTATGTCACTGTTTGTAATGGTCTTTCATTTGCTACCCTTATCTTATGTACAGCGCTGTGTATTATGTTGTCACTATATAAATCCTGTTTAATATTAATAATAATATTCTAATGACCCAATGGTCCAGTTATCCTTTGTGCTGCAGAGAGCCTCAGTTTCAGTGACCCTTTGTTCTTCAGTGTCTACTGTGCTCCAGTGACCTTTTGTGCTTCGTGACCCCTGGGCAGTAATGACCATATGCATTAGTAACACGGTGTGCTCCAGTGATCCCCATAATTTATTATCTTTCTGTGCTCCACTGACCCTATGCCTCAGTGACCCTGTGTGGGCCAGTGACCTTGTATCTCAACGACTCTTATTCTTCAGTCTGCGCCAGTGACTTCTGTACTCCAGTGATCCAGTTTGCTCCAGTGACCATCTGTGCTCCGTACTCCAGAGACTGTTAATTACCAATGCTCTCCATGCTTTGTGACTCTGTGTTCTGGTGACATTGTGCTTCAATGACTTCTGTACTCCATTGACTTTCTGTGCTCCGATGACCTCTGTGCATCAATGACACTGTGCCATAGGCAACCCATACTTCAAGGAAATTGAGAAATTTACATTTGCTGCAATTTTCTCATTTTAACTTTCCACTAGAACCACTCCACTTTTTATTCAAAACCCCGAACAGGTATTGTCGTTTTCAAACTTAGTCCCAATGACAGCCAGGAAAATTATTAACACCGTCTGAAAATGAAATTATGTATGATATCAGATATGTGAATCATTATTATTTTTATAAAACTGTTGCTGAATACTTACAACTATTTTATATTTGTTCTTGTTTCATGATTTTGGTGTCATTCTCCCCACCTGTGCTCTATTTATTAGGAATACACAATTAGACATCAGTAACCTCTCTACATACAGAACTTTCAAGATTAAATATATAAAACATTGTTTTGTAATACATGCTTTCTGTTTGAACACCCCTGAGGATTAGGAATCTGACACTGCGCACTTTTTTCTATGCAATTCCAAATGCATTTCTTTGTATAAACACGCTGGGGCTTTCTGGTAATGACAAGACCTCTCCACAGACAGCCATTGTGTCACCAGCACCTGCAGGCAATGCCATATAACCTCAAAGCAAATGTTTACATATCCTTCACTTCTGAACATCATAAAGCTTGCTGTCCACCAGCAGAAAGAACAGAGAATGAAATCCATGCACCAGTGTAGTACATCTGAATAAAACTGAATATGATCATTCTTTAATTTGAAGCTTGTCATGACAGTGATGAAATGTAGTATTTTGCTGTTGGTGCTTTGCATGGTGCCATCTGTGGGGAAACTTTAATTACAAGCTAAACCTCCATATGGACTGGAGCAGAAAACTGACATGTGGAGGTTAAAACAGATTTACCAAAATACTAAAGAGGAAGAACTTTATTCAAAACAACATTTTTTTTCACAAAATATTGTAATATTGTGAATAATACCATCTACAAAATATTTCTTAACAGAAAGAAAATTGTTAAAAAATATTATCTTGTTATTAGTTGTTAAACCTACAGACAGTATGTACAATTTTAAGATACTAACTAAAAATTTGCAGACATTGCGGGTACTGAAGGCAGAAGTATAGTTACTGATCGGACAGGACTTCATTGCAGGAAGGGACAATTAATGTCCCCTCTGCAATAAAACGTACTTACCTGACACTTACCTGCTTGATGGCCATCTTCTTCCTAAAAATCATTGACCTGCGCATATGAGGTGCAGCATTTGACTTACCTGTCCCAATTCTGTTCTGAGTGCTGCCTTCTTCTTCTTGTTTCCAGATCTTCAGCCATCTTGTTTGGCCAGGCCTGGATGATGTAAGTCCCAAGCGTGCAGGGATACCCGACACATCCCAATAAATTCCCCTAAGCATGCATGGTTACATCATCCAAGCCTGGCCAATCAAGATGGCTAAAGATCTGGAAACAAGAACAGAAGAAGAAGGCGACATTCACAACAGAATGGGGACAGGTGAGTGTATTTAAAAAAACTGTGACCAGGCATATTATTTTATTGCAGAGGCGGCATCCCCTTTTTCACAATTGTTCTTATTTTTAGAACTTAGTTATACTTTAAGTGCTTTTTTTTAAAGTATACAAAATACCTGTTCATCATACTCGGAAGTGCAGTCCTTCGGAACTATCCTTAAAACACTCCAGGTCCCCATTAAAAGTAGATGAAGTGGGAAAGATGTGTTTGTGCTCCAAATCAAAACATCCTAGGTGCTCCTTCTTAGATACAGTGGAGTGTTTTGTCACCCTAGGACAGGAGGTGTGTGATTGGTATGATCACCATGTGAAACTAAAGAATATAGTATCCATTATAGAAAACGAATTCAGCCACTATATCTAGACTGGTAAGCTGCAATATATTACATTTTTCTGTGTGCGTTATTACACTCTTTACATTGTGCCCCAGGGAGTTCTTTGTGGGCTTGATATTTCTTTTACTTTTCACATTTACATTGCCTTTTTCAGAAGGTGTAAGGTGGTATGTCATCACAGCATGTGTGGATCCTTTCAGAGTCAAGCAATATGTGCAATGTCTAGTTTTGTTCACAACACAGACAGCCAGTATTGGAATTACAGACAATTCTCTGTTTCTGCAGAACGCTATAAACATTTTTGGAGCAGACACTCTATAGTATAACTAAACACACAGCAACTCATTTGTAAGAGGCAAAGCTTAGCTAATATTTTTTTTTAGCATCCAAGTCAGTTGTGCCATGGGCCATAACATGTTTTTACTGCAGCTGGAACTAATGAGGGTTTGGAAATCTACTGGAAGGTTGACTGGATGCCAACATACAATATGACGGTCACTACAGATGAAGGTGCACATGAAAGGCGCCCTGCTAAGCACTGTTTGAATCTAAACATCTAAGCCATATAATATACGTCTATTTTAGAAAAATAATAATTGGTACACTTGCTTTCTTATTTATTACTTATAGTGCAATTAATGAGGTTTCAGGCCACTAAAAATAATGAATGCACTTTTTTTTGGGAACATACATGCTTCAAATTAGGAATAAAAATATTAGAGCTTGTGTACAGTGATGCTTTTAGACGTAAGTGGAAGGCTTTCTGGTAATAAAAGCAGTCCCTCTTAAAGGTCAGTTTTCTCTTCTGCATATAATTAATGGGTTCTTTTTTTCATATATATATTAAAAAAAAAAAGTTTTGGCCAGAGTTTTACTTTAGGAATGTATCACAAAAGAATCTAAACTTTTTTCAAATCTCCGGGTGGACCCAAAGTCAAGATACGCCTAGGGCATATGGCCTTTCCTCGCCCTTTACTAAAATAGCTCTACCTGTATACAGCCACTTCTGCTTCCCATCATGTTATAAATGCACTAGATTCAGCTAGTCTGAGCTAAAGAAAATCAGCTCTGTCGATGCATTTGCAGCTTCTTTTACAGCGGAACTAAAGTCCGCTAAATATAAACTGCTGACAAGCTTCCTTTTTTAAATAGCAGACAACTCTGTGAAGTCGCTGCCATCATTCAGTTTTTATGCAAATATTTGCTTGCTAGAAGTATATTAGAGTGTATAGATTTCGGCACTGACATCTCTCCATTTCTATTTTATAGTGAAGGTAAATGACTTCACCTAAGTCTGTAATTCTCGTCCAACTGTGTCTACCTGTCTTGTATTAGCTGACTTGGAATATATTTATAAAGCATTGGTATGGCTGTGGGCCACTGCAAAGTGTTTGATAAATGTGCACTTTACTGTGCTAGCCTTTGGGATTCTGAACCTGAAGGATACTTATAGAAATCAAACAATACAACTGACCACCTAACTGCAGCCATCAGTTTATCTTCACAGTAAAAGACTATTGAACCTGTTTTTTTTCCATTTCATTTTCCACTCATCTCCCTACCTTGGCCAGCTTCAATTGAGTCCACCATGAAAGATGGGCTGTACACAAAACAGGCACAGGACATCGGTGGCTCTGGTTAGCGCTGGCTGCCCCTGAGGACCCATGCCTGACCTATTCAAAATGCAGTGGCCACAATGGAGGAGTATAAATGGAAGTCCTGTGGAAGTGTCTTAAAGATCGCCCACCCCTGCTCACCAATCTTAAGAAGATTCAATACAGGCCACTTAACTGTGGGCTCTTTGAAAAATTTTGCTATATGACCCTGTGATTTCTTGTTCTGCCCCTAACCTGGCAGATATTGAGACAAGTCAAAAGACCAGCTTGAAAACTATTTCTCTTTCGTTGGTCTGTAAATTTAAAAACTAGCTTTGTATATAAAGCAGACTCAATTCCTTTTTTTTTTCCACCGACTCAATTCTTTCTCCAACAGCAAATTCCAGTGTCCGTATTTTCTGAAAATAATTGCGTGGCACAAGGGGCACAGCCAGTACAAAAGGACATCATCATTTAGGTGTACCCAGGGCAGCAAGATGTCTAAATACATCTTATGGCAAGGTAAAAATGCACAAGCTTACATGGTTGTTTTTTTTTTTTACTATACCATAATACTTTTCCAATAAACCAAAGCGTTTTTTTTTCTATCACCATTTTTCCCTAAAAGAAAGTATAAAATGTTATTTTAGATAACCTTTTTTTACATAGTAAGCTCCACCACCTTAATTCACCTATTATTTGTACAGATTTATTGTCCAGAATGTACATTTGAAAGTTTTGGGCTAAGCACAGTGAACTTTGCTAAACAATGAAAACACAGCAATGATCAATTCAATGAGACAGGTAGGAGAAGAAGCCCTGGAGTGTTCTGAAGCAGCAGCTGCTGACACTGGCGAGATCTGAACTACTGTTTCTTCTTAAACAGCTGAGTGTACCTTCAACCGCTGGTTAATTATGATTGAGCAGAATCTCTGGAATTAGAAACACATACTATGTACAGCTAGAATTTTACCATTTTCTTCTTTTGTTTTCAGAATAGCTTTACTGGTAACTTGCATAAAGAAAAGGCTTGAGCACTATGAAAATGTGACAGCATACTAGTTAAATATTAATGCTGTTTTCAAGCAGCAAATCACGCATTGTGCTTAAATTGTGCTGCGCATATTGAGAGGTTCACACCAGTTTCAATTAAAGGCAGTGCAAGAGGAGGTTCTCCATCACTGGGGACCAGATGTGCTGTTCAGCATACTGCAAAATATAAATCTGGGTCACAAATCGCATTTGTTGTCATATGTCTGCTGGGTCTGCTTCTCCCTGAACTGATTTTGTTTTTCTTTTATTGTGTTTACTTAGATATACATTTTGTGCTTAACTGCATTCATTGCTGTGCTTGATAAACCCATTAGTGCCATCATTATGGGGAAAATCATCCACTATTCTTAGAATCTATGGCAAGCATGATTTGCATGTAAATTGACTGCATAACATGATCCCAAATCCAATACAGAATACCTTCTATGAGAAAAATATTTACAGCGTAAAGTGTACTCTTGTCTCATGGTGTATATGAAACTATTCAAAAACCTTGCTGGCATTTGTCTGAACCAAAAGCCTAAAAGTGTCATCTGAAGATTAAAAGCCAATATACTTCCAGCTCCCAAACCTTGCACAGTTTTTTTTTTATTATTATTATTATTACTACAATGTGCAACAGAATCTGAAGCAAGTCTGTTAGAGCCTTCTTTATGTCCTTTTAACAGTGCATAAAACAGCATTTTGTAGTTTGTTCCCCAGCTTATTATCCCATGCCTGCCTTTCATTCATTGAATTCATGTTTTTTTTAATCATTGAGTATCACATGTGGGTGTTACCTAAAGCTGTCTGCATGCAAATGTAGTCTGCAAAGGAATGTCCACTCCTGCAGACTTACCACCTATCCAGGCATTTCCATAACTCCTGCCAAGAGGGGTTTTGAATGGAGTACTGAGGCAGAGTGCTGTAATGTTTTCAGTGTTCCCCATTAGCCATGGTCTGCCAGCATAGGTTGGTGGAGCACAAAGACCCTGTAATACCATAGCAATGTGATGAGGTCAAACTACAGAAGGCAAAATATAAGGATTTCAAACTTCAGCGTTATTTGAATTCTTTATAAAAAGAATGTGAGCTGCCACAATGAAATTTCTTCTATAAATGTTAACTGATCGAAACATTGAACTGGAACATATGTGACCCAGACACATCTGTCCTTTGTAGAAGAGAAAAGGTCAGCATAGAAAATAGGTAACTAGCATTTTCAGAAGGAGAGCTTAACAATAGACCCCACTACCACCCACTTCCTTCCAGATTGAATGTTCAGATTTTTGCATAAGCCCAACTGTAAGTGCTTTTCTATAATGTAAGCAACCTGACTTTGATAATTGCCTAAATTCAGCAAATTATCTCGCCTGTCAGCTACTTCCAATTTTAGCACTACCTAAAGATTCATTTATCTCCAGTTCATCTTCCTCATCCCCGCTGCTTTTGTGTTAATTCCGCACACACACACATAGGGTGCTAGGATGGAATGGAAATAGGAATCCAAGTTCATGTATCATGTATGAAAGCTACAATCGGGGAATGGCAAGCTATTCCAGGATACAGTGATTAATGTGTTTCTTGTGTATGCTCACATCCAACTCCCATGCTTTGACTGTTAAACAGAAAAATAACTAAGCATCATGGTTATGATAACCTAAAAAGACAGCTCTTAATTCAATAAAAAATATAGCATTTTGGTACGAAATAAGAAATTTGTTGTAGGAATCTTGCTTCACGTTTTCACTTCTTCACTGTAGTTGACTTGTCATAGTGACTGGCTGCTACAAATAGAAATGATTGATTTATGCATTGAAAATGACTAGCTAATTATTATTTTACATGAACTCCAATATTGACTGCTCCATTCTATAATTAAATTTGCCGGGTCTGTTTGAATATTGTGGACAGTGGGAATGGAAAAGACCAACAAGCCATTGACAAATATACATGGTGAGAGGCTGACAGGCAATTACTATCATTTCCTTTTATTCTGTCTGATTATTAAATGAGGCCTAAGGCTAACATGTAGGGCACAATACCGCACATTTACAGCAAAGTCTTTTTTAAATGTGCTTGCTCTCTGTTGAACGAGCATCATGATTTTAAAGCTGGCTCACTGCACTAAAATAAAAGAACGACAATAGCCCAGTGATATGACCTGTCAAAGTACACATGCAACCAAACTTTTATCCATGGGTCCAGCCATGGTGTGTGCATACTACCCTATTTTACAGGTTATCAATTTCAGCAACCGTTTCTTTTTTTTTAATTAATTTTATTATCATTCTCAAACATCCATGTTGTACCCATCGGCCAAAATGGGGTAAAATGCAAACTCCTTGCTCATAGTATCCTGGCTGGGAATATAACAACAACCATGTTCTTATTCATGTGAAAGGAAAAAGGAGAACATAGGTGATTTTTAATTCTTGGACAGCTATTGTCAATGTAAATTGCTGTACTTGAGTACTAATAATGGAACATCCCAGCAGTTTAAAGCTTGATACTATTTAAATATATAAATGATGTTTTGAAGACATTGACCATACATGAATACAGAAATAGAAGCAAAGCATTTATTTACAACAGCATTAAAATTAACATTTGTAGCTAGACAAACTGTACTGTCAGCAGAAATTCATTGTTCCAACATTGCAATATTAACAGTCACCCAAATAAAGTCTACGCGTTTCGCAGATGGACAAAGATGCTTCATCAGGAGAGAAGAGGTAAAAATAATGCATGTTACATGTAGACCAGCAACACTAAACCTGACAATGTACTCCACCATGGAAATGGCTGGAATACTCCATCTGATCCACAAAGATTTGATGGAGCTTACCAACATAGGTATTTTTTTTATATTTGGGTAGCTAACTGTTTATTTACAGTTATCCAAAGTATAACATGAGAGTGAATTGAAGTACATAAGAACACTAAAATGGTATTTGTGGCCCTGCTAGCATTTGTTTGGGTTGGTGGCCCCTAATGCAGGTAAATGAAAAAGAATACACAACTTTTACATTGTGGATAACTGAAGTGGAGCAGGAGAAGAAAGATGATCATTTAAATGCAGCCAGTGGGCCTGCCATTGAAGTGGACCTGAATGGGAAAAACAACAATTTACTTTGACTTAAAATATAATATATATTCAGTAAACAAATATATTTGTTGTGTTAATATTGCATGGCTGTACTTGAGTACTTTTTAGATCACTACCCATCTAGTCACCTTTAGTAACTGAATTTAGCAATGAAACTAGCTAATTGGGAGTGAAATCAGCAATGAGTAGTTGATTACACATTTTGTAATAATTTCAGTGTGACACGTGTACATTTTGGTTAAAAGTTAGGTGAATCTTTAGTGAAAACATGTATAAAAACACCAATATAGTGCATTATTACTATATAGTAGCTCTACATTGAGAAAGCGGATCCATAAGGCACAACCATGGTGCAGAACTACAAAGTACTAAGAAAAATCTGTATTTAATGAACAATATGAATGAGCCCACATATTTATAATTCATAAATAATACATAAAATACATGAAAATCTATTATATTTAACCTTTTATATCTAGAAAGATGAATTCAAAGGACTACAGTTTCCAAATCTGCTGTGCTAAAAATGAGCTATTATCTCTTGTGTTGTTCATATGCAGAGCTGCCAATCCTTTTGCAGTGCTGTACAAATAAAGAAAAAATTGCCTGAAGCTTTCACAATACCAAGGAATAAAAACGCAAAAACACGAATACATTATATTAAATAGTGGGAGGCCACAACAGTCTGCCCCTACATATCTCAACTCATACAATACATAGAGGTTAGTAGGTCAGAGATAATAACAGTCATTCTGATAACTACAATGAAGATAATGAGATACTGCCCCAGTATCGTACCCCAGTAATAACCATCAAATTGCCCATAGGGATATTTTAATTATTATTCTTTTCACAGCAGAGTTTATAAAAGAATACAGGAACCAAGTGGGCTGGAATATTTAATTTGACAGTGATTTAAAAATAAATAATGCATCTTATTTTGATGGTTACTGATGCTAAAAAGCTACCAGCACAAAAAAATGGCTATTATGATAATAGAACAAAAAAATGTCCTATACCGTCCTACTTTTTCTCGGTAATAATAGGGGTCCTTGGTCCTAATATAAAGTGCAGTTGACAATCGAAAATCCGGCTCCTTCAGTTTTCCGGCATGAAATTCAAAGCGCATTTTCAATACAGGGACTGTAGTACATTGTTTGGCCACTAATGTTTTGATGGGGCTGTTCTGAAGAAAGAGCAGTTATGTCTTGCTTTCTACACTAAATACACGTTGAGACGTCCCTGCTGCCTGCTCTCTCGAACTGTGACAGATGTCCATGAGTGCTACGAGAGGAAGGCTGGCCTGTGTGTGGAGGTAAGTATAACTTTCAAAAATTTGGCACTCCTCAGGTCCGGAGGTTGCCAAATTTTTGAATGTTAACTGTATATATCCTGATCCTGCCAGAAATACAATGTAGTCCTATGCCTTGTTCACTCTCCATTCATACCAAAGGGCCCATTCACAGCTCCAAGTTCCTGTGCTTTGTATTAGTATGGTATGCCACCCATTGCCAATTACTATTTGTAGCATTAAGGCTGTAGCACAAGTCCAATCAACTTAATGGGTTGCCAATGCACCAGAACACACAGAAACACTTTGGGTCTGGTTTATTAAAGCTCTTTGAAACTGGAGAAGATAGAATATCATGGGAGAACCTAGGTGGTCCAGGAAACCTGAACTGGATCTGGTTTGCTGGATCACCCAGCTTCCCCCATGATAGTCTATCATCTGCAGTCTTGGAGAGCTTTCATAAACCAGGGCCATTGTTATGCACGTAAATATGAAAGTAATGGAACCTCTGGGATGTTTTCTCTAATGACTTAGCTTTCTTGCCTTAGTAAACCCATTCTTCTCATTTTTGGGTGTTATGTGTGGAAAACGTCAGGGCAAATCCCTTTATTCCTTTAGCAGCAAAGCAAACCCAACCAGAACATTCGGCATGTTTGGTGTATCCTATTTAGCAGAAGCATTTTAAACAGATTTATATGTTTATTATATCAGAATTACACACCCAAGATTATACCACAAAAAAGATGCTCCATGCAGAAAATGCCCCACGAGGGATATGAACCTAGGACCTAAATCTGCTAATTATGTACAATGTCCCTGAATTAAACCATAGAGCCTAGGTCAATTTTTTAAATGTTTAAATATATTGGCTACAAAACACATTTGATTTGAATGCATTTTGTAGTTATTATATTTAAAAGAAAGATATAATTCAATGATAATATGATAATAAATTAACCTGATCTATCTATTGTTAAAATGTACTGTCAGTGTTTGGGAAAATTGCCTGAGTCAGGTCCCTCTAGCTTCCGCTACTAGCCTTGATTACAAGGTGATTTACCAGACACAGGGTTAATGATATGGCCTTTTTACTGTCTGAATACCTGTCTGATTAGCCTTTATTTAATTTCTGTGTTACGGTTTTATTGCTCTACAAGCCTCTGTGACCCTCATCAGTGGAAGGGAGTCTCTCACATATGACGGTAATACTTTGTCTCACAAAAGGCAGCAAATACTTTATACTTATGTTCCATTAAATACTGAACAAAGCAGAACTTTTAAAGGTATTAGCACTGTCAAGGATTTTCACTGAAGGAACAGGCACAGTGTCACTTTCTCATTGTTACATTTCCACAGAACTCTAAGGGGCTATTCTTCTTACTGAATAGTTCTATCTATTCTCATGCTATGGACTGTAGCAAGTTAATATTTAATAAATGCAAATATATGTAATAAATATCAAATTCACTGAATTTATAATGAAGTGGATTGGAATGGAATGGTAATGAACCTCTCAGCAACATTGTGTTTCTATATAATGTTGACAACGAGGAAATGTAAGAGAGGTACCGGCGTTTGCAATGGGGTTTCCAGGGTAAATGAATTGTGAACACAGAATTATGGTTCTTGGTAATCCAAAACAGTTACTTTCTCCGCCATTTCTCTCAAGAAACAAAATTATTTGCCGTTTACAGTTCTTTGAAGGAAAAATGGATCATGCAGGTAAAATCTCCTATTTATTAATTGTAAAACTTCAGCTTGGATCCAAGACATGGGTGTATCTTATACTGACTGTTCCCCAGCATTAAAATTGTGTGTAAAATGTCAACTCATCGTGCTAGTATAAACCATAGGTACTTGGGTGTTGCATATATTAGGCAGCAATGTTCACTATAAAAATATTGTAAATGCACTTAAACTCCCTGTAGACCCGTATAGTAATGCAAAACCTATTTAACACAAACAAATGTCGGTTAACCCAAGTTTCGTACAATCTAACATTATTTCAAGGATTGTTTATCTCTTGGCCCCCATGACCCCTGCATAAAACTTGCAAATAAAAGCTAAGAACAAAAATAACAAGGATGTATGGGTACATGTGAGGTTATTTGACCCCAACACTGCCTCCTGGGTAAGTAGCCCAAATCAAGATTGAATGGGCTTCAGTTACCCTGAGTAATCCAAACCCGGATAAAATGAGTTTGTTACCCTGGGTAATCCAAACCCTAATAAAATGAGTTTGTCATCCTGGGTAATCCGAACCCTAATAAAATGAGTTTGTTACCCTGAGTAACCCAAACCCTAATAAAATGAGTTCGTCACCCTGGGTAATCCAAACCCTGATAAAATGAGTTTCAGTTACCCTGGGTAATCCAAATTCTAGAAGAGTTGGCCTCAGCACTGTGCAAATTTATAGAACAATGTGTGAAAGCTTGTTGAACAGCTGTGAATGAATGTCTGGCCACCATGAAGGCTGTAGGGCGTGTTATCAAACTGTCTGTTTGATTATCATGTACCTGCTTTAGTTCCCATCTGAAGGAGACAAATCAAAGCCTCATGATTCAGCCTGAACAGTTCATTAAACTCGATAGAGCAGTGTATTTAATATGTACTTTAGAGGTATAAAATATATAGAGCTAATGCAAGAGGTCAATGCATTTTCCATTTATAAACAGCAGCATAGAGCAGCACCCCTTTACAAAGCAAATACGCTCTTCTTTGAGTTCAATCTACCCAAGGAAACCCTGAACACCTCTGCACACACCATCCAAGAGTGTTCCAGGTAGGCAGATTTATACAGTAAAACATCTTACTATCCTAAAGTTCACTGCTAATTACAAATCAATCAATTACTAACCTGTCCATTAGCATTTAGTGACTGTGCCTACTTAGAGAGACACTGTTAATATATTAAAAACCTGTATAGTACATACACATATACTTGGTAGTAAAGCCCCCAGTGCAGCCAATCTTCATTCTCTAAACGCAGCATTAAAATCTTCAGGATCCATCACTTCAAGGTATGTCAGCTGCCTGCATCTCCCCATAGTAGACTACCCCCCACCCTAACATTTGCTTTCCAAGAGTGATGCACAGACTAGGTGGCATATAGTGGTCTGTCGCTGGCACATAATATCCTATTGGTTTTCTCTTTTGTCCTGAAGAGCTGGAATCCTTGTACAATTTCCATTAGTGACACTGTTTGCATTCACATTGCATGTCTGCTTCTTTGGGGTCATATAGTTTCCGCCCAAGGGTGTGCTGTGAAGATAACTGCTTTTCCTAAGTATTTGTGTATGAATGTTGTAAGGAATTAGGTTCTAGGTTACTTTGCTGCACAGACTGATATGAATAGTGCTATGTAACCTGTAAGCATCATAGAATATACAGGCACTTTATAAATGCAGGAGATAAATAAGTAATAATGAACAAGTGATTTATTATACATAAAGAAGTCTATGAAAGTGTTCATGCAGTGTGCATCAAGATAAAGCATGCAGATGTACTTGTATTAAAGTGTCCGTATTTGTTAGTGAATGATACATATGATCTTATCCATGACAGATTAGAACTGATATTTAAGACATCAGCATGTCAGATGAGCTTCCTTTCATTACTTTTTTTTTTAATTTCACCTGAGAGTTACTTTATGAAATAAAAGCGTCACCTTTCTAATTGCTTGCCCATGTGAAAATAATTTCCCACACAGAGAAATGAAAAGAGAAGCCAGGAAGAAAAAAATTGAAGGTAAAAGTGATAACTCTGTTGCAAGCTGCTGGAGATGAAAGGAGAGGCAGGGATGTACTATATCCGAGTTCAGCCGCCAACCAGAGCTTCACATCAAAATAACTGGAAATACAGAAGGATATTTGAGAAATAATGATTCAGCCTGCTGGGTCAAAGTGCAAGCCGGGCATAGAAAACTATATCCCAGTAAAATAAATTAAGCACTAGCTAAAAAAGCCAATCAGCACATTTACATGAGCAGAATATATATATACACATGCAAGAATGGCAGCCACTATATAATGATATAACACTAGAAATAGTGAGCATGACAGTATACAAAAGCTACTAAATATAACTAAAAATAAAATAACCTACTTCATTATCTTGTGATAAAACTAAAGATTTTGCAGCATACATTTTCAAGCACACGTAAAGCCACATTGCTCCATTTAGACATAGGAACTAATTTAGGAAAGCTCTTCAAGACTGAAGAAGATAGACTATCAACAGTGAACCTGGGTGATTCAGCAGATCTAGATCAGGTTTACTGAAACCAACAAATCAGGCCCATAGTGTGCTCCAAAACTAAAAACTAGTCTTCAGATATAGAGTATGATCCATATGAAATACACTCTGCCTGCTCAACATGGATTTGAAATGACCACAGCCGCCTTTATTTACCAACCATCAAACAGTCAGATAAACTATTAATATAATCTTCAAAATTGATAGAGGGGTCCTTGGTGTCTGCTAGCCTAAAGAGGCATCACTAAAATTCCACCCCTTTTCCCAGCCGCAACTTACCATCTCAAACACAGCTTGAATCAAGGGACTGAGCCCCAGTAAAACAGACACCAAATGGTGTTAAATAGGCCCTCTTACATTTATGTAGCCATCTACAAAATTACAGTAACCCCTAAAGATCCCCCAAACTACTAAGGTGCTGCAGCAAATGAGAATAGCTACCCTCACCAAAAAGAAAAATTTACAAAAAACAGAAGGAAGTGGGACAACATCACTCTTCAGAATTTTCCAGAATTAATTCCCAGCAACCCTCCTGCGGCTCTTCCTAGCACCTCACCCCCTTGTTTTCCAACCAGCTACGACTTCCACCCGTACCAAATCCTCATAGATTTAAACTGGGAACTGATTCTTCGCAGGGTCATGCAGCCTCTCCATTCAATGCATGCCTCCCTGCCTGTCAGGAAAAACACTAAACAAGAGTGATATTATGGAATGTAACCATAAAGGAGACTTAAACGGCCAACAAAATGCTGCTGGTTTCAAGTTTGTAAAAAGCCATCTGGATGTTCCAGAGCTTTACATGTTGATTTTATGATTTATAGAAGTCCGTCCTCAATTTTAACAGTCAATTTACAGTTGACAATTTAAAAGGTAGTTTATAAATATCTTTAGATATACACACTTAGTTGATATATACCTAACATAAATAATATAAACATTCCTAACATCACATGCATATGAATAGGTAGCAAAATAAACTTTATTTCTTCCTACATCTGTCAGATATAAGAAGAGAATTTCGCAGCATTTTCTGTCCCGAAAGTCAGCACAAAGCCAGCATGGAGTGGCCAACCATCAGAAGGGCTCATTAACAAACACCTACACAGCAATCCTGGAAACCGTCACATTGCCAACTTTTATCCGGCCATGTGTAGCTACCGTGCTCTGATATAAACCCTAGTATATTAAATTAATCACCATGTTCCTATCAAATGTGAAAAAGCAATGATACAGTCTGTTACTTTCCCCGACTACAAAGAGCCTCTCTGTATATTTTCCATGCCATTGATGTATATGGGCATAAATAAAGTGTAAACAAATATTATTGCAGATTTTTCTAGTTTAGAGGCTTCATTATGACTCCAGAAGGTTGGGCTTTAATGTAATATGTTTGATAGTTAACTGCTTTTCACAATTTCCTATTAGATGCTCTGCAAGACAGCTTTATAAAATGTGTCAGTTTAATAGCCACACAAACTTTATTTTACACTCGGGTTATTTGAGTTCAGGTCAATATATTTCTCTGTTAGATTTTGAATAATTAAAACTAATTGTCATAGGTGTATATTTTAATATAAAATAATAGACAGAGGTGTAGGGAATTTAATCATATTACCTGTCAAATTACAATGATAAATATTCTGATAAAAATAATCATTTCACTTCTAGGAGAAATGGAACTCATTTGTACAAAAGTTTCCATTTTATAGGTGGGAAAGGAGGGGGAGATATTAATATTATTTCAACATAAATTAGAAGCTCTTAAGGGTGCTGATTGCTAGTTATTAAAACATGACCTTTAGCTTTGGCTTATTAAAAAGATTCATCATATGAGTGTATTAGTCTTTTTTTTCCTGTTGCAAAATTGCTATTTTCAATTAAAAGCAATCACACACACACTATATTTTCTATATATACCTGTATATATACTGGTAAACATACAGCACTGAATTAGATATAATCCACTAGCCAACATTTTATATAATCTCTGGCAGACCTAGTAGGCTTCATACATTGGACCTGATTTAATAAAGCTCTCCAAGGCTGGAAAGGATACACTTTCATCAGTGATGCTGGGTGATCTAGCAAACCTGCAATGAATTTTTTCAAAGTCATCTGCTATTTGCTAGCAAATGTTTTAATTCCTGGACCAGATCCATTCCAGGTATGCTGATCACTCAGGTTCGCTGATATACATGTATCCTCCCCAGCCTTGGAGAGCTTTAATAAATCAGGCCCAATGTTTCTGGGATGAACTATAGCCTCATATCAGATGATTCAGTGTTGTCTAACCGCCCTAGTGTTATACAATATGCAGTAGTGTTCATATTAGCTCATGTTTTTACTCTATTAATATAGACCTTTTTGTTAAAAGGAAAACAAGAGAAAAATTGAACTGTAACTGAAATGTTTCTTTTTAATTTTTCTTATGCTTTGACCCTGGGAAAAAGCATAAAAAACCCACAAGGCAAGCACAAAATAAATGTGATGATACACAGATAAACACCTTCAAATGTTATAGCAATGCATTAGAGAATGCAGTAAATGTGTATTATCAACTCTGATGGTTTTACGGTGCTTTTTATGTGCCTAATAACTGTAAGATAACCTCTTTCTAAGTATATGCTTAACCAGCAATGTTTTTCATCTCAGAAAAGAAATGGCAAGGGGGTTCACGGGACCCCATATTAGTCCACTTCTGCATTTTGTGCATCAGAAAGTTCTATAGTCACTACGTCAGGGAACTAATTATAGTTCATGTGTTTTTTTTTTTTTTTTTTATTGCCACAGCATTAGAAATATGCTGACACATCACTAGATCTTTTCCCTAAAATGGACTACATTACTGTTCTAGTGGCAAAAATAGTATAGTCCTTATTAGGAATAAGATGCACTGTATTGTGAGTGTATCAGGTTATCATTGCATACTTTTCTAACCAGACCATCTACAAAACCTCATTTAAAATTGGTTCACTCACTTGCAGTGCAAATGGTTCTAGGACAGAAACTCATGCTAAAGTAACTTTAAAGGGACCCAAAGACCCTGTAACCATTTTACTAATGCCAAGCAAAAATCACCACCGTGTATATCTGCAGTGTGAATCTAAGACAATTGAGATTTGATTTTTCTATTGCAATGCTTACTGTTCTTGCTGAAGGCTGTGCCATGAAGATGCAGAACCTACCAAGATGGCGATCTCTAAATAAAGAGAAGGAAGACCACCTGTATACAACAGAAGGACTAGCAATTTGCCCTCTACACAGTTCCCAGTGTATATTTCCTCTAGAAGCCCCTTTGAAGACAAGGATTCTTGTCAATATTTCAGTTTTGCCTCAAAAAGTTAAAAAGTAAAGATAAGAAATTTCTCCTAAAGTGAAATTTGGACTACTGTAAATAAATATTAAATACAGATGTTTTAATATATCTGAGAAATGTGTAAATCATCTACATATATATAATGAGATATATAAGGGACTGCTAGTTTCACAAGATTTGGTAGGGAATGGGTGAAGTTAGTGCTATGCTGCTCACTGTTGTCATTGGTGGACACTTCTTCTGGAGGTCCTGCCTCCACCAACTTGGCTCCATCCACAGAAATAGGAATGTGGCATGGCAATTTATTAACAGAGAAAGACCATCTGCAGTGTGACCACATTAAATATAAGCAGTCCTTTTTTCTCTGTCTACTTTCTTCTGGGCACAGAAAAAAAAAGAATAGCTAGGTGTAAAGAGTGGGAATTAATACAGTTGTGGCAAGAGCTGGACTACAAACTCCCTACTAGAGTCATATACACAATGGCTAATTGTAGTAAACACAAATTGGCCTTCCACTTAATTGGCCTAGGCACTATATAATTAGATTAACTCAGTGGGCCCGATTTATCAAATCCCCCTAAGACTGGAGAAGATAGACTATCAATGGTGAAACTGGATGATTCAGCAAACCTGGAATGGATATGGTCCAGAACTGAAAACAATTGCCATCTAATAGCAAATAGCAAAAAGTTCTCTTGTGATAATCTATTTTCTCCAGTCCTGGAGAGCTTTACTACATCAGGCCCAGTTTCGCAACCATGTGAGACTACAGTACCACCCCATTTTACTCAAATAATTATTCAAAACATACCTATACTGTAGAGCATGTTTTATTTATTTTCAGCTCAGTACAATTAAAGTAAACATAGGAGTTTGATAAATCCCCTTTTTCCACACTTAAACATTAAAGTCATTGGTTCTCATTATTCATTGTCACCCATTCCAATGACATATATTTAGATAAATGAGTTTAAAACATTTTACTTGTCGTGTGAGTGAAGGGAGGTTTTATGTAACATTGGCTGTTCAAAACCTTTGCATTCTTAAGAGACCAGGCAAATTTATTTTGATGTTTTTTTTTCTGACAAATACAAATTACTTATAGATTATCATATTCGCACGTGCACGCTGCTCAACGCATTAGGCCGTAGATTGCTTTGCTCTGATTAATGACATAGCAGGACTGCAGAAAGCCAGAAAAGAATTAGTCCTCGGGGACTGAGTCCAGTGTAATGGCCGAGCAGGTTAATTTACAGTCAAGCATGTTGTTACAGTGAATCCATGAGTGGTGTTTGATAAATCAGTTAATTCCCATTTGTTATCCACAGTCTCAGAATTTAAACACTGCACAGGAGCTTTTAAAGCTGATAAATGCAATCGCATTTATATGCAATCTATAATGTATTCAGATGTTGGTAAACTCCTGTCTTAGCACAATATATGTGGTCAATCTCAGTAACAACATTCTTTCCTTTTTATCCATTTATGCAATCCACATAATATACCAATTTCTTTTGCAAGTCATGTTTTAAAGTGAATGTTTACAAGATTGCTATGATACTGCTGCAGATGCTATTGTAACCAACTATACCATTTTTTTTCCATAATCATGAAGAAAGCTATATTGCCCTGTAAATGTACACATTTTCAATACCATTTAGCTATTTCATTTCTTGTTGTTTTCCCAAAATGTTTAAGATGTGAAACATTTACTAATAAATAGTTTGCAGTTTTCCCAATCCCAACATATGCTACCAGTTTTCTCACAGCTATCGCTTTATAGACCCATCTTTTTAATATGTTGGCTAAACATATTGCATGAAACCTGATAATAGTCAAAATATAATTAAAATATATATATATATCTTTTTTTAAAGAATCATTTTTTATGGATTTAATAAGAAAAATGTATGGGCTCTATTTATTAAACAGGACATCTGCTCAAACATTCCCTGGTGGGAATCAATTACTGCCATTGAAACATGTGAACCTGTAAGATTTAAACCAGGGAATGTTTGAAGGAATGTCCGATTCCCTGTTTCATAAACAAACATTTTCTTTTTGAATCTAATATGAAAACAATAGTGATATTCAAAACCGAAAAAGTAATTCATTCTGCTTGTTTATGAACAAGTAAAGCAAACACTCATGCAATTTGAGGTGATCATGGTTACAACTAAATCCATTATGATTCTGCACCTGACCCCTTTATATGTTAATGTATTGGCAGAAACAATATGTTCCAGAGCCCTAATTTGGATAGCAGATAGCCAAGAAGGTCATTTGTGTCAGTTAAACTGGCCTGAGAGGTACAAATTGGTCATTGTTCAAAGAACCCCTAGCAACCCCTGGTTGGGAAACACGGATGTACAAGTTACAAATATCTACATTCTATATATATCATTTATTGTTTAATAGATATGCAAGATCTTATTATGCCCTCATGTTTATTGAAGTAGAATCTAGTCAATCCTGCTGTTTATTGTATGCATTTCTTCATATGACTTATGACAAATTGGAAGTTGGATTACACACAGGGGATCCAGATCTTTTTATTTAAGTATGCATTTATACAGGGCTGCCATATCCGACTTCATTTTTACAAAGTCCAGCGTCATCTAGTAGTAAAGGTACACATGGAAAATGTAACTCCATCCAGAGAGAGCCCTGGGTGAGATCTGATCTTGGGATTTATACCTATACTAGAATGATATTGGTATTTCCCTGAACATGCTGTGATATGTTTGTATTTCTACTGATTTACATGAAATCACGTGGGACAAAACATTATTTTCGTTGTCTAATTTTTACTACCATTGGGTATGGAATTGCCACCTTAGATGCCTTACAGTTCTCTGCTTTTAAAAGTCTGATCATCAGAAAACAAATCCTCTTCCCACGTTTAAAAATAAAGCATTCCGGAAGTGGCAATCAGGTTTCTAAAAAAATAAACATTTTTTCTGTTCTTAATGCTTTATAAATGGACCTCCTTGGTGTTCCTCCACTTTGTTTATGGCATATGGCCTATATACTAACAATGTTTTTATAGCACATTGCCTTTTTGTTTATTGTTGGCAATGTATTGCATGGGGCACAGGTTTTTATCTATTCCATATATACCTTAGAACTAATCATTCTCTATTATTTATTGCCAAATTCCAAAACCTAGAAACATGGACTCTTATGAGTCTTTATCATATAATGTTCACAATCAGTATTGGGACATGGTTCTTATTCCTATGTCATCTATCACAAGATATCTCCTTCAAGATACAGGTCATGTTAGTTTGTCTTATCTTTTCAGAGCCACATAGTTTAAGCATTATTTAGTGAAACGTTATCAAACATTGCAAAAAGCAGCTTTATACACATTCCTCCTTTGGGTATTAGGTAACAGAAATTCAAGGACAACATCTCATGGTCAAGCTGACAATATCTATGCGTAGAACAGATGTAAAATATACTGTACGGAGAGATGACTTTATCTGATTCAGTTTGAGCTGTCTGAGCAATGAAAACATAAATCTAGCAAATGCTTCTAGGTGACACGTTTTTAAAAAGTCATACAAGGGTGATATATTTGATAAAAGGCAATAAAGATCATTTAAAGGAAAAGTAAACATCGTCATTTAATCCTAGGATTTAGCTGTCCATGACTTGAGGTTGGTCAAAATAATTGCATGGCTCTACAAACAATCCAGATATAAAACTACATTTAGATTCTAATAATTGTAATCAATTTTTAAGCACTTTACAGAGAAAGCTGAACTAATAGGAAGCCTATTATCTAGTTTTACAACACCACGCTAAAGACAAGTTTAAGACATACTGTAAATAATCATTATAAATAATAAGTAAATATGTACATCATGATAGGATGCCAAATATCTTGTAGAATGTACATTGTGTTTCATTGTTTTGTTTTATTAGTTATTATATTAAACAAGAGTGTTATTTCCCTTAAATTTAAACCGGGCTTTATTCAGGCATGAAACCCATGTTTTCAGAAAGAGGGGATGGGGGGCCTGAGAGTGTTCCACCCACTTTGTACCGTACTAGACCTCATGAACTTTCCCGAGTACAGTGTTTCTTGACATTTTAAGACGCGAGGACGCCTTAAATATCTTTTAGGTCTTCAGGGAACCCCTCCTATTAATTACTGTATTCACAGCTCACAGTATATTAGTGTGATGGTCAGAAGAATGCTTCTTACATTACTAGCCATTGGTAAGGATGCCAGCCTTACAGATAGCTAAAAAGATCATAAGTGGCAGGTAAATCTGTTAAGAGTCAAGGAACTCCCAACAGCCTCTAAAGGAACCCTGATTGGAAAAAAAAATGACCTAATAGGATGTCAAGGTTTGTTTGGGGAGAGTGTGTTGTATGGCGTTAATGTGTTTTTTTTACATTTTCACTACAGAAAAGGAAAGGGTGCTAATGCACGCCTCCACTGATATCCAGGGTCAGAAATATGGAGGCTCCTTTATTATATAGTTATAAAAAGATAGAAAAGATGAGATATGTATCTCAGTTGTATATTTTGGCAATTTGAAGAATCTGCTAGTTTGAAAGGTAATTCGCAACCCTGATAAATCTGTTTATGTTAAGGATCGTCCTTGGATTTTTTAAGTGTCATCATCCAAAGGTCAATAATTTAGGTACAATCTGAACTAAGATACTTTTACCTGCTTAGCTCTAATTATAGAATAATGTAAAAAAGCAACTACATGATAATACCACAATGTAGGACAAAAAGGATCAATGCCAACTAGCAGGAATGAAATGGCTAGGAAACCCTTGGATGGCTCCAAAGCTGTTCTCTGTTGACTAAGCATGGATAAGTAAAATCTGTACATTGTGCTCTTGCAAGGATTATGGCTTTTAACGTAAAGCATACTAATGTTTTTAATATATGCTGGCTTGTGTATTTTTGGCCTGTCATACATTGCTGAATGAAATAGGGCCAGGAATAGGCTTGCAGCTATATGACGAGATTATTCTTTTTTCTGGTTGCATGGCTAAATTGACTGCAATTAATCCACAAGGGTTCCATGAGATACTCACAGAAGAACATAAAAAGGGAACATAAAGAACATTTTGCTCTAACTCTAAACACAATCATTCTCAATCAGTTCTTTTAAATGAAAAACCTTTTTAGCAGCCACAAATGCCTAATTCATTAGAACACGATGCAATCTGTACCTTGTATACTAAATGTGTAAGTTGTGCATAACACCAATTCCTCTCCTCTAAGCTGTGGTTTGCTGCATACCCTGATGAGGGTACAGTAAAATTTATAACTAAGAGAAGGACAAAGACAGGGTATTTTTAAATGCAGCAGTGTATTAATAATCCGTATGGATATAGCATGTACAATGTTACAATTCACAATAGTACACGTATCAATTATACATAAAATGTTGCCACTTGATATTCAGTGCAGTAAAGTGTGGATGCTAGACAATAATTGCTAGATGCACATAAGCTGAATGGGAACGGCAAGTAGATATCATGTCCCGATGCGTTTCACCCTATATGGCTTCCTCAGGGGACTTGTAGACATCAAAGTGCAACTGTATACAAAAAACAATCCATGTATTGACATTTAACCTGATTATATAAGACAAGCAAACAAACAATTGCACCACAATATTGAAATACAAATATACAAGTCCCCTGAGGAAGCCATATAAGGCGAAACACATTGGGACATGATATCTACTTGCCTTTCCTATTCAGCTTATGTGCACCTAGGAATCAATGTCTAGCATCCACACTTTACTCCATTGAATATCAAGTCCCAACATTTTATGTATAATTGATACATGTACTATTGTGAATTGTAACATTGTACATTCTATATCCATACGGATTATTACTACACTGCTGCATTTAAAAATACCCTGTCTCTGTCCTTGTATACTAAAAACAAGAATCATTAACTTGATTACATTTATACATAAGCAGTTTAATATGTGAAGTCTGGTGTCTTGGTTCACCCAGGCAAATATAATCTCAGTATGACTGTTATAACTGAATGAGGTAACTTACTTGATTCTTCAACAACAACATCAACAACAAGATGTTATTTTTGTGAGAATTGGTAAATGTGAGTGCTTTAAATGAAAGTAGAGTCTTTTCAATATTTAATAGGCAAATGTGTGAAGAGATCAGGTTGATTTAAGTGATATTACAATGTGTGAAAATGCTTTCAAAACATGGCTTCTTTGTATAAAATTTGTAATTGTACATGGCAAGCATGTTAATTAAATGTTGTGTGCATTTTCAATGCGACAAGAAAAGACCATGGTTCTATTGTTGGCAGTGCCCAAGCTGCCATGCTTTTTGTAAGCAACATTCCCTGAACAAATTGAACCCAGGCAAATTCACACATCACCACTCTAAACTCAAGGACAATTTTAAAGCTGTGCACCCTACTTTGAACATTAACCCATGTATTTTACCAAAATTTTTGCATTGTTGCAAAAGGGGAAAGATCAAGTGGAATGGGATTGGGCGATTTCACTCATTCCTTCTTACCAGACATTAGGACAATGACAAAACAATAGCTAAGAGCCAATAAGTGCTGCACCTGATGGATAATCTACAGATCTGTACATTTATTACAATACCAAAACTATATTAGAGTATGCCTGAAAAAAAAGTCAAAAAAATTATCAGAGCTCCAAAAAATTTGGGACAGAGTGAAAAAGAGTTTGAAGTTCTATTGTTTTTTATTAGCTCTTTCTAACCCTATTTGAAAGCTTTATCACTTTATCGTTTTAGTGAATATTGTGATCCCAACAGGAGGCAAGGGAAAATCTAAAATTTGATGGATTCCACCCAATGAAGATAAGAGTTTATATTTTCCATTGGTAATTCTAGTTCTTGTGATATTGGGCGTATTAACAATGGCAGGGGTGGACACTCCTCTTCGGGTTCTCCTTCTGGAGGAATGTTACCAAGGCTGTTTTCTCGCCATATCAACTAATCTTGGTCCAACTCCCAACAATGAGCTGCATGAGAGAACTACTTGGTCAACTTCAGCGCTACTGCTATTGACTTTGAGGATTAATTTCTCTTTAATATATTCAACTACATGGGTAATAGATTGTTTTAGGGAGCTTAAATTTCTTGTAATTAAAAAGGACATTGCCTGTCCAGAAATTTGCTTTAAGGGAGGAGATTGAGATGGAAGGAAGATGGATTAACTAGAAGAATAGTGATTTAGACTAATACACTTTACTCATACACCTATTGGTAAACTAGGATTTAAAAGCAATGTTAATGGAGGGCCCAGTGTCTTTTCTTATATCTTCCCCAGACAAAACTTTTCATATGCCTGATCCAAATAGCTAAAGGTTCCACAGCAAATTCAAATAATAAGTGAAATAGCGGGAAGTCCTGTTTGGTTCCTCATTAGAATGAGAAGTGATCTGTAATTTTGTTTTTTTTTTCTACATTTTACCATTGCATACTCTGCTTTACCTAATTTACTTTGATTGACATTGATGATCTGTAAACCCAAACTTTTCCCTGTATACAAACAAAACTATTGGTAAAATCATACATACTCAATTGCCAGTCATTCATAGGACATCACAATGCAATTCATAGTGACATCAAGAGATAAGTGTATATAAGAAAGCCATTTAAAATAAATTAAAATGGAAAAACTATAACCAATCATGTTTAAAATAAAATATATAAGCATATATAATGGGTCAGTATCTATCAAGATTATCAACTGGAAGGTAAGCTTACACTTTAATAAATCCTTTAATACAAAAACTGGCCAAAGAGACTTGATGTTGTTTGTGAGTGCATTCTAAATCTAATAAATGCATTTACATTAGGACTGCTAAAAAATATTTTCCTGCAGAGAAGTACATAAAATTGTGTGCTTATATCAGACAAGTATGAAGTCTATTGCAGACATTCCGCCTACGTTCATAATAGCAGTCTGCTAGGAAATTTCAATTAGTTGTCCTTTAACTCCAAAAAGGCGTCCATAGATGAGTAAGCAATGCAGCTAAGAAACAACAGACTTTTTCCTCTCCTGACACTACATTAGTAGGTATTGTGCTACACAACTGTACAGTATTTAGGAGTTTTGCTTTTATCAGGTGCTCAATCCATAAAAATCTTTGCATTGCGGCTATTAAGAAATCATGGCTTGGTTTCTAACTGATGGTAATCAAAGGAAAGGTGAACATATACTACCGTTTAAGAATTTATTAAAGCAACCTATTGTTTATCCTGCATGAGAAAAAGGGCTTATTTAAGAGCAACACATTGGGGTTGATTTACTATAAAATTTAAAGTATATTTTTAAAAAAAAAAGTATTAATTCAATAATTTAAACTAAAATATTAGATTGACCCCTTAGTGTTTAAAATAAGAAAGAATGTTGGAGTTGTAATAATAAAATATAATAATACATAATAATATAAATATAATATATTTAATGTTGTGATCTGAAAGAAAAGTGAATGTTATTAAAAAAGGTAAAACTGGGTTCAATTTGAATACTCAAAAAGAAAATTACCTATAAAAAACAGAATTTTTGCTAGAACATGACTGGTTCATTATGAAGATCATCGCTTTACCTGTTTTTTTTAGTCCCAATGACTAAATGACAACATTTTTTAGACCCAATGACTGTACAAGCATTTCATATGATGAATATAAGAAAGGTATGAGTAACTCTCGACTATTTATTGGTGCATATAAAAATATGCCATTAGAATGTGACAGATATCTGTGGTCAATCAGCATCATTTCCTTCTTCAAAAACCTAGAAAAGTTGCAGAGCAAGTCCCTTTAAATATGATTGAAAGATTTTTCTGTTTATTATAGCTTTGTTTTACAAGTGTCAGATTGGGGTACATTGGAAATCATCTTCCTACCTGTGTCTGTAGACTCTTCTTCTACTGATCCTGTTAAAAAAAAGAAAAATAAAGTCAGGATATGTGGACAAAAATGAATTGTTTTTCATTTTTTAAAACAACAAATTGATTGTTCCTATTCATTTTCCAGTGGGAAGGTACATCAAGCTACAACGCCCTAGCTAGTCAACACATCCTAACAAAACAGCGGCATCAAAAATGCCAAACAATTCCATATCTGTTATAAGAGGAAGCCCTCTTCCTGTTTATGATAACTCATTTTGCAACTGCAATCTCTAGGGTAGGGATAGGTCTAATAGCTTTCCTAGGATTAAAAGGCTATGCAACTGCAACTTGCAAGGCTTTTTGATGTTTCCAATGAGTGCAAATTTTCCTGGCCTGTTGCAAAGTTTACATTTAATTGAAATTACCCTGAAAAAGCATTTATATACCTAAGCAACACATTTACTAATAAAAAAGTAAACACATAAACCCTTGCTCCCCTTGCTTCTTCACCTGATCTTTTTTCATCTTGTTTGGCAAGGCCGAAGTGAATCATGCACGCTGAAGTTGATCACATCACAGATCAGTGTACATTTTACAGAAGATAGCAAATAGACAGGTACGTTTGTTTTGAAGAAACGACATAGTAATTCCATTCTAAAATAAAGTGTCTGCCTGCTCACAATTGTTTTTTCTTAATAACACTTTAAAGAAGAGACTCAAAAGTTTGGTGCCCAGATATAACTACGACATTGGACCTGGAGAAAGATTTTCGTTTGCCATAATATGGGTATACTTGCCCATTGAGGCTGGTGCTCGTAGGGGCCTGTAGAACACATACTTATCTTCCCTTTATTCCCCTGGTCTGCCCAGGACACTGAGTATTAGGAGAAAAGAACTGGTACATCTAGCCATCACCCAGCATTTTTCCATTGTTACAGTTCATATAATGGCAAAGATGGATTTCTCAGAACCTTTTAAGCTGTAAATAGTTAGGTTTACCCCTTGCTTTGCCCAAACCCAGTTTGGCTGCCAACCCAGATGGCCGCCATCGTTTCTTGAAAATTATATTGTTATATATATATATATATATTGTCTTCTCTGGGCAGGTGGAAACCTTACAAACACTAGGTAATAAAGAATTTGAGAAGTAAGCATAAATAAACCACTATTATTATATTAATCTCCTTCCATTCTTTAAAGACCAGCATGCATTCCTTGGTTTTCAAGCTAAATAGTGTATTGAGATTGCTATAGTACACATTATCTTTAATCATTTTTTATTTTCATTATTGAGTGAACAGAAATATCTGTAACAGTTTCATTAAATGAATACATTAGTAAACATTAAAATTTGTTAAAACTAGCTTGAACCAAGCAGTTGATAAAATGATGTGATTTATGATCATCTCAACAGGTTCCAGCCCTATTTAACAAAAGATAAGGATCTAAATATTTTTGTACTATTTTATTATCACATTTGGGGTTTCTGTGAGACATTTTAACCTCTGCTGTGTTTCGCTTTTATGGTTGACTTGCTTCAGGATAAAAAATAAGAGATATTCTTATCCTGTATAATAGTTCTGCACAGCTTAGACTTTTTCATGTTGTGCTATTTTGGTCTAATGATTTATATACAGATGCACCATGTAAAACAGCTAAGCCGGGAAAAACAGTACAACATAAACACCTGCTAGATTTGTATTTTTAACAAATGAAATATAATACTGCATACCTGGATTTCTGCCCAATTTGACAAACTGTGATTTTAAAATTGCATGTTTAAGAAATCAACATGGGCTTTCTGCCTCTATAAATAACTGGAAGAAAATGGCTTGCCTAAAATGGTGTGAAATAGTTTGAAACCACATGATTGCATTGATTAAAAAGCAATCTCCGTGCTATGATTTTTTGTTGTTTTGCTTTACTTAAAAAGTATTCCTTGAATATGCAGTTTAGGTTGCTTTAAACAAATATACTGTAAATCTACCGTATATGCATAAATTCTACATTGTTTTCATATACCCAATAAATATGGACATTTTAAGGCGATCTGTCTACCACAAACTGATATTTCAGTGTTTAGTAGATGCTGAGAAGTTTAGCCCCCTAAAGACCACTTCAGTATACAGCCCTGTGCACCTGCTGTAACCATTCCATTGGGTTCCAACTTTCCCTGCTAAATTGCTTTAATTAACTTTATGTTATGGTAAATGCAACATGGTAATGGAATATCACCAGGTTGGTGGAATTGTTTAAAACTCTACGATGGGCAAAAACAGGGGCAGGTACTATGCTGGTGAAAGTTGTCATTTGAGTCACTCACAGAGATGAAATTAAACCAGTGTGCAGTGATAACGCACATTACCGCAAAGGCAAGAAGGGCATGTAATGAATCTGGGTGTGCTGCAGTGATACACACAACATGCAGTAATACACTTTTAATTGTTGTTCTGCACAACTGACAATGCTGCACATACATTTTTGGTCAAATGATTGGACTATCCTAACACAACCTACATCAGTATGTATTACGCATTAATGTATGCATCAGGGCTTGTGTGAAATAGATAAAAGTTGCAGGTGAACATTCTCATATTTTACTAACATATTAAAGCATTACAGAAAAAGAGGGGGGAGGGGAACACTAACTATCCCTGATAATTGTTAGGTTGCTAGCCAACTCTGAAATAACAAAATATACACTCATTTTTAAAACTGTTTGCCCCAAATCCTTCTATCTCTGTTAACTCAGCCAGAGGACCTGGTTTAAAGCGGAAGTAAACCCAAAACAAAAACAAAAAAAAAACATCATACTAATCTTCTTCACTCCAGATCAGTATACCTGCTGGGAGTTTTCTTCCATCTGGTTCTGCGTCGTCCTGGTATCCGACTTCGGGCCGGTGCAGAGGGAGCATCAGGCGTGGACATCTTCTCCTCTCTTCTTCTGTGTTCTTCTTCCTACATCACCCGATCTCACACTGCACAGGTGCGAGATCGGGTAACAATCAGCAATTTTTTTTTCACTATTGATTAAAGGACTCCTTCTGCGCATGGCCGAGCAAGGAGCAGCCAAGAGCCTCCCAGGATGCGTGACGTAGGTATCCTGGGAGGCTCTGCTCTCCCATTCATTCTTGATCGCCTAGGCCTTTTTAGGAAAAGGTGTTGCACTTAAAAAATATAAAAAACACTACAAACAAAATCTTTACTTTAAATAAAAGGGTTGTCTACCTTTTTATGTAAAGTAAAAACACAAAAATACATACTAACAGGACAATTCTAAAACAAACAAAGATGACTTTCAGGTAAATTTCACAACAATATTGTGCAATTTGCTCACACACACTATAATAAACCGTTCATGGAGAAAAAAACCACAATCCATAAAAGGCATTTATTTTTATTTTTCCAAATAGTGGGCGGAGACACGTAAATTACTCCCTTAAATTATTATGCATTCAGTTTCACTCTGTGTGAATAAAAAGTATTTTATCCAACTTACATACAGCTGTTTAAAGCTTGTTAGTACATATCACTTCACCACAGCTCACAAGTCCCTAAGTCTTGCTCCATAGAACTGACACAAAATTTTCATATATTTCACTGCTTAATGATAACAAGCTGGGAACAATTAAATGCAAATTGGATTAGTAGTTTAAAATATAAGGGTGCATCTGTGCTATGAATGCACATTTGTCTTCAGAGACCTAGATTGATGTGTATTTATTGACTTTTCTAAAATAAATAAATATCTATTGATTTTTTTTTTGTGATGCCACTTGTGGCAGGGCATCCTCCGCTCTGGCTCTGTAATGCCAAACTAAAGCTTGCCAGGCTTGCCCACACACATGAAAACATGATGATCATAATGATCCATGAACAAGATTACCAATTCAGAATTGTCTTTCAGCATGTTATACTAAATGCAAATAAATCTATACAAGCTTGATGATCAAGCACCTGAACATGTAGTACTCACTGGAACAAGTTTACCAGTAGCCAGGTGGGGGTGGGGTGGTGGAGGGAATGAGTTCCTTCTCTGTTTATTCAGATATCATTTAAATAGGAGTTTGAGCTATTAAGCAGTGTAAGCAAGTATTTAATTTAGGTAAGGAAAGCCTGGAAAAAAAGTTTAATGCCCCCTGAAGCTCTAGGTGCTGGTTAGACCTTAAAATAAATACTTATATCTAAAAAATGTATTATCATAAATATTTGTAATAATATTATTTATATCCCATGCAAAAGTAGCAAACAAATCAAGATGGTCGATGTGAATACCTTAAACTGCTAAATATGGCTAAATAATCTAATATTATCAGCTGGCAATTCTATTTAGACAGGGTAGGATAACCAGGTTGACTTATCTCATGGTTGGTGACTCTTGAGCTAATTGGGCTTGTAGTATTGACAAATGAAGGCATTCAGAATTGGATACAATTGTGGATTTTAGAACACCTGTTGGATTTTTAAAGTGATTATGGTAGAATTATAACAGTTTGTGGTTAGCCCCCCTTCAAAAACCCACAAATGCCTGTTAAGTCTACCAAAAAAGTCTACTTAATGAAGCTTTCTCTCTCCAGAGGTGGCAACAATATAGCTTTATAGCCATTCCTACACTGAAGTTTTCAGATTCCTGTCACTCCCTGGTGGGGAAGCCTGGGGGCTGGAACCTGGTGACCTCCTTGAAGCAAAGTAGTTTGGTGGCCACTATTGTCACTGGCGCATCACTATTTGTGGGGTGCGCTGATGAAGTTCAGGGGTCACTCAGGTAATCCCATGTCACCTGCCAGAGGGAGGCAACCAATACCACATTTACAGACGGTTAATGGCTCAAGGAACCCCTAGAGACCCCTGAAAGAACCCCATGGTTCCACAGATCCCTGGTTGAGAAACACTACTTTAGATTAACAACCAGCACCTGGGGACTCCCAGTTCTTCCCAATGCTTTCTGGGTTAGAGAAATGCATATGTTGCCGAAACCCTCCCAATGTTAGCAGGGGGGCATGTAAAACAGAAAAATAGGTGATCTGGTAGGCACAATGGGGGCAAAAGAATTTTTGTTAATTTTACAAAGCATGTGCATTATATAATAACTGGGTTTGGTAATAGTTTATTCATACAGAAGTCTTTTGTTTTTTGCCTATAACTTGTGATGCTACTAATAACTTTTTTAAACTGAAATGCCTATTTTTTGTGCCTATCTAATTCATTTTTACTTTGTGCCATAACTCTGCTTGCCCTTACTTAAGCATTACTTATCTGGTTATCTCCTATACAATAAGAATGCCAATAAAGCCACTGGCAATCTTTCACAGGGCAAGACAATGGCAACTTGGCAGGGCTAAATCTATACATCCTAAATTCTACTAAATCAAAGATTTAGGACAAATTTCCCACTAATAATCTCAATTTATCTTTGTCTATCAGGATGTAATTTGGCTGACAGGTTCACTTTGTAACACACAATAATTCAGGTCAACTGTTTTGTTATGAAAAGATATAGAAACACATTGATACATTTCATGCTGGGACTTTATATTCCTTGCAGCATATGTAATATGTTAGGAAGTAATGGGCATTTTCATAAAATACATTTTTTCTCCCTGCACAGAATTCATACAGAACATAAAGAATATGATCAGAAGCATGAATGTCATGGAATTGCCTGTAGTATAGGACCTATTTTATAGTCTTTCATGTCTTGATCTATTTCTCAATTACAATGTTCACTTTACTGTTTTATTACTTTTATTCCTTTGAAGCTTAAACAGCAGTACAGTTTTACTTTATTAGCATATTATGCAATATATTCACTGTCATTTGTTCCTAGGTAATAGTTGGTTTCACTTGCTGATTGCCAATTTACAGGGGTGGGCAGCGCCAAGCCCAGGAGAAGCAAACAAAACATCTTGATATACAGAACAAAATGTATTATTGATCTAAAAAACCACTCAGACAAGCTTAAGAATGGAAGAGGAATAAATGAGTGCAAAATAATACAAATATACACATTAACCAGAAGTAAAAAAAAAATAAACATTGGTTATGTACCTCTGTATCATGTAAAATCTTAGCAATGCATATGATATAACATGCATAATCAGAGGTAACCCATAGCACCATACCCATCAGTAATTTTTGCCAATTTTTTGGTGCACACTTTTGGAGCCATTTATTGTGCATGGCACCTCAACAACACAAAAATGCTAGGTGTCCAATATTTAATTCATTGCAGTGTATTAGGCAGTCCATCCCCCCGATATAATTTAGCACGGTTGCTCAGGGGTTGGCATTCCAGCCTTTGCAGCACTGGGTCCCAGGTTCGAATCCCAGCCAGGACACTATCTGCATGGAGTTTGCAGGTTCTCCCCGTGTCTGCGTGGGTTTCCTCTGGGTAATCTGGTTTCCTCCCAACTCCCAAAAGCATGCAGTTAGGTTAATTGGCTTCCCCGTAAATTGACCTTGGACTACATTAATGATATATGATAACGGTGGGGACATTGGATTGTGAGGCCCTTTGAGGGACAGTTAGTGACACGACTATGGACTTTGTACAGCGCTGCATAAAATGATGGCGCTATATAAATATTGTGTAAAAATAATATTATGGAAAGACTCTCAGTAATAACTACATAAGGTAACGTAAAAGACGCAGCACAGTGGCTCAGAGGTTGGGGTTGGATACCCCTTAGCAGCTGTCTCCCATCTCCAATCCTATTGGCTATTAAAATATACAGTACATCTATTTTTTTCATTGACAGAGCACAAATGGGACCCTAACTAAAAATGAAACAAAGACCATTCCTACTGCTGACATTCCCTGTTATGAAGTCAAGCTTGATTTTCAAAGTTATGTACAGCTTAAACTATGTACGAGTATTCACCATCTTTTTTTGTCCTGTTGAGCATGAAAGATAACTTCACAAGTTTCAGGTTTACTAAAATGTCCAGTTGACTTGTGACTTTTACTCCACACCCCTTCACTTGTTCAATTTGGGTATTGGAATCCCACATAATATTTATAATATATAATTGTATCTATCTAAGTTGTGCTATTTTTTATTTTTTTTGTCATCGTTAAACAGACCATCTCCTTCCTTATTTGCAACATATTGAAATACTCCCTGATATCAGCTTTTTAATACTCAAAGCAAAAAACAAAATACTGGGAAAAATGCATCATTTTGATAAGTGCCCCCACATGTCTAACAGCAATTGGTAAAGTTTTTACATTTAGCAAAGTTCTGCAAAGTGGTTGGAGAGGACTCCGGCTTTCTTTGTTTTTGCTAACTTATCTTGTCTTCCCCATTCTTCCATACAAAAGCTGTACATTACACAGATCCTTTGCTCTGTCACACCAGCAGCATTTCCAATATTCTCAGTGAGGTTAGCACCACCAAATGAATGTCTTGCTGTCTAAGTTTTGTGAATTGATTAATGAGCATATGTTGAAGATTTCAAATTGCTGCTCCAAGTGCAACAGAATATAAATGCCACATTTGAAATGTTCCAAAAAACAAACCGGAGCCAATATGCCATTTCGCAGCTGTGTTCCAGCGAAATAAGCCACAAGGCCAGCCACCTGGACAAGTCCATTTCATGCCAGTGGTTTTATCTCCAACCATGCCCACTGAAACAGAGAAATATCAATTACCAGAAAGGACAGCTCACTTTTTTTTCTCTACACCTTAGAAATATTTCAGACCCTGTAACAATAGAGCAACAGCACACACACACCTGTGACATTATCTTAAGTTCTGCCAAATGCTTGCTTGAAATGACAGCATTTTAATTCTAATACAATAGAGTGGCACTAATATCGCAAGCTGGAAAAATTGGCTCTGTTGTTTAATGAAATAGTTTAATTAGATTGAAGTAGGTTTAAAGAGTATTGTGTGTCTGTCTTTGAAATAAGTCACCGTAGTCTATATTACTGGGGAACACTTCCATCTACTTCAGTGTTTAGAATTCCATAAGCATTTTTATGTAACAGCACATTGTTTAAAGTATACCTGTATGTGAACGGACTATTGTCCCTTACAAGGACAAATGTTTAAAAAAACATTGGGTGAACTAATGTTGGTAAAGAAAAAAGATGACTTGGAGAACACATAACCAATTAAAGACCCAAGGGTTTGCTCCACAAAAGGAGTCAGGCAATGGTTCCTGAATGTCAGCCAGTGGGGCCAGAGAAGTAGTTCAAATGGACACCCTAGGAGCATATCTCCAGGACAGGGCTGCTGTGTTAACTGTTTTATGGATGCCTACTGTGGACTTGTGACCAGGCCATTGTGGACTTGACCATCATTGAGAGACCATCTTCAAATAAACCCTGGATATGAAGTCCTGGAACCTTCAATAGAAGCAGTTATGTGAGCTCTCATAAACCATAATTTGTCTAAGAGATGTGTGTGGCTTGTTCCTCAACTTTACAAAATAACAGCAATGGCTTCTCAGCAAAGCAAAACATAAAGATAGAAAGTGTTTTTTCTACAGTACAGAGGACAATGCAAACCTAAAGTGGAACTAAAAGTAAAAACAAAAAATGTAACTTACCTTTACTTCTTCCATACGGTCCCGTTTTGTCCTGGTTTCTGGCCTTGTACTGGTGCAGAGGAAACCCTGGGCATCACCATCTATTTCCTTCTTCTTCTGTCTTTTGGTTATGTCATCCGATCTCGCACTGCGCAGGTGTGAGATTGGGTGGTGTTGCCTTTTGTAGTTGTAAAAATGTTTTAATTAACGGAAAGGCTCATTTGGCACATGCAAAGTCTTCGGGCATGTGCAGAAGGAGCAGCCTGAAGCCTCTTGGGATTTGTGAAGTACATATCGCAGGAGGCTCTGCCCTCCAATCCAGTATTTACTGCAGTGGCGGTAAACACAGGAGGGTAGGGGCTTAGCCTCTTCCAAATTTTCACTTGATATGGAAGGGTTATCTACTCTTCTATATAAGGGATGAATTGGGGTGATAGGTCAACTTTAAAGACCATGTCATACTGGCAACTTTCCCCTCCTTTTAGATTGTAAGCTCTTCTGGGCAGGATCCTCTCCTCCTGTTTCATTGTTTGTATCTGTCCGTCATTTGAAATTCTTATTTAATGTAGTGCTGCGTAATATGTTGGTGCTATATAAATAATGTTTAATGTTAATGCATTCATATAATTAATATTAATAAATTAATTAATAACTGTGTAGCAGCAACTAATCACTGCTACAAATGGCAGTGATTAACAGCAACTCATTCAATATGGTCACTGGGGATTTGTCATTAAGTTGTAATTTTTTCACAAACTACATGTCAAATTTGTGCTACACAATTACATAACGTTGGCTGCAACAAACCTCTGTCCTTCGGCAATTTGTAGCCATAGATTTGAAATCTGATCAATTTTTCTGAAGGTATTTTTTTGTTCTTATTGAGCATATATAACAAAACACCTTGAATTGTATGTTTCACAAATCAAAAGTTGGCAAATATGAAAAGTTTATTGTTAGAGTTTAGATTCAGTTTATAGACAGTTGTCTAGCTTCAAGTATGAAAAAACTATGGATGGGTCGATCAAATGATTTGACTTGAGGTGTAAGAAAGTGCTCTTGAGTTTGTTTTCTTTATAAGTTATCCACAGGAATAGCCATTAGTTCTTTATGCTGACATGCTGCAAAATATTCTAATCTACTTTGTTCCATTACATAACAGTGTTGGATTTTGCTCAAGGTTCCACAGTCTGCAGGGTTTTGTTAATGCATTCTTTCCAGAACTAAAATTAAAGTAAATCCAAATAATTTTCTTCATCTCAGTAACTTTTTGCGGACTTTCTATAGAATTGTGTCTTACGTGAATTTAGTAATAATACTTCTTACACATCTTTAACATACCATACAGCTTTTATTGTCTTTTACTCTAATCCTGGTAAATGTGGAAATCACCTTGTTTTCGATAAAATGGGGAAAGGTGAGAATCACGATTTAGTACGGTGTGTGGCTTTCCCCCCTATCACCAGACAGGAAGTAATAAGATATCTGCATCAAGGAAACAGGCAATAAATAAAGCTAACACACTAGCATTTCTAGCATTCCCCTATTTGGTTTCATTTTTAACTTAGGTCTATGTTGCTATTAGAGAGTTTTTTTTACCACTTCCTGTTTTAGTAAGACAACCTTTTCAGTAGACATCTACAGTAAAAACCCAAGAATGCTCTAATTCTTAGCCCCCTTATATAAACAGGAACAAAAAAAATAAAGTTTGGGGTATAACTAAATTTTAAACATAGAAAAGCTCATGTTGAATGCAATACTAACCTTCCAATCAGTATTCTTTCTGGCAGTTTATTTTCCTGCCACAGCTAATCTTTCAGGTTGAATTATGGTTAGGGTCATTCAGCCCACTTAACCTAAACCTGGCCTGTCATGATCCCGCTCCCTGAGGAATCAAGCAGCCTGGGCTCAGGGTATTTCGGCACTGAAAACGGCTCAGATATCATTTATACGCACTGTTCAGTGCAGCAATAAAGGCTTTCCATTGCCATATCCAAAGGTGAAGAGGATTTGTTTATTGAAAAAAGACATAGGAGTCCTAAATCCTTGAAATATTTTATTTGGTTATAGTATAGGGAGAAGAGGACACTAGATAGGGACACTAACCAGAAAAATATCAGCTCTGCAGTTTTCTATCCTTGTCAACTGATGGGGAACCAGTGACTATCCAAAAAAGGTCACCAAATCTTTGTGTTCACTTATTTTAGACATGATCTCTTTACAATGTTGTATATATTAGTAAGAAAAGTACAATTGTATATTTGTTGCCTGTGTTACACAATATGATTGGTGTTTTTCAAGCAGTGTTCCTCCAGAGGTTGCTAGGGGATTCATGAACAATTACAACTTGTGCCTCTCGGATAAGTTTGAACACCAATAGGCTTTTGGTTGTCTGTAAGGGTGACATTCTTCCCAATAACCATCAATGAAAGAGGCATTATTCCTTCTCACCACCTCAGTAATATATGGGAGCTGTGATTTAAGTAATTATAGCAAGGGTTTCCTAAAACCTGAAAGTTATTTCATGGTAAAAAGGTAGAGAACACAATTAGATTAATATTATTACAGAACTTGATCAAGTAGACAATTAAATATGATAAGGACCTATAAATCTTCAAATTGTATATAAATCTACAAATTGTAAAAATAAATAATATGGAATGAATAAATAAATGCAAATGTTTGTTTATAATCCAATTTAAAAAAGAGCTAAGTATAATAATAAATGCATTATTCAAATTAAAAAAATGAAATAATGAGAAAACTAACAATAACAGGAGCTAAACAGATGAATTACTAATGGTAACAGTTGAATTTTGTTTAATAGACAAAAAAAATTAGTAAAAAAATCTTCATACTGTGGCTATGCTTGGGTATAGCCAAACCACACTGTAAACTACCAGTGGTTACCATGGCGACTGATCCATTCAGACACCTTATGAAACGATGGAAAATGACTTTTCTTTGCAACGAACAATTTATCACAATCGCAGTGAACTCCGGGTTACATAGACTCCTGTTGGTAAAGCTGGGAAGGTTAAGGGCCAAAGAGGTTGTATAAAAGCAATTAGCTATATATTCCGCCATCATCTATCACTACTTAATTATCATATCTTGTCAGATTCCAGCAAAGATGGAAGAAATGGTCTTAACAGTAGTAGGTAACCTTTTATGTTAAAAATAACCATACAATAGGCTATTCCAAACAATTCCAGCAACACAACAAATTGTGTTGAATTAAATAAAACTAAGTGGGAACATTTTTTTCAAGAAAATGAAATAAATATACATAGCAAACAATGTAAAAATATTAGGCTTTACAAAAGGACAGCCAAGAAGAAATTCTAATGCAATAAAAGCTGAGAACATTAAATAATAGAACTTCACATCAATAGAAATGTTAGGCTTTAAAACTTAACAAGTGTAGAGCAGAAAGGGTTACCTTCTAGCCCCCACCTATACATTTATAACCCCTTTACCCCTCAATTTTTTTGCAAAACACACCAACCTTGTTTTGAAATGAAATGGCCATAGCAACCTTTGATTATTCATAACATCATGTAACACAACATCAGTAAATAAATAGCATACATAATAGATTAAATCAGGGTCAAATGCCCATGAAAGCACTTTAAATTACCATCCTTTATCTGTGAAGAGCACTATTTCTAGGCAGGCCTTCTGCCAAGTTTCCGTAGTCACTATTTATATACTCATGTGAGTCATTCCAGACTAAAGCACCCTTACACCATTCCTCAAATGGGATCTCTACGTATTGTAGATTAAACCAAAGCCAAATCTCTTTATGGACCATACAACTCAAACAATGCTGCCAAGTCAAAAAAAATAGAACAGTACTACTAAAATACTATCCAGGTAGGGTGAAACTTCTTCTAATCCTCCTCAGTTCTGACGGAGCTAGACATTTCTAGGCAGCTAAACAACCTCTGAAGTCCCTTCCCTTGTACTGGAGCCCTTCTACCAGACAAGTCGTACTAATCTCCACTCTCCTTTTCCTAGTCTTCTGCTTTCTGTAACCTGCTTCTCACCTGAGTCATTTTGCTTATTCTATCTCCTTTTCTTGCTCTGTTGTTCAAAAAAAACATGCAAATGATTATAATACTTGTAATATATGTATGATAGAACCATACATTTACTTGAAAAAAAAGATCAGAACTCCTAAATCCAACATTTCTAATTTTCATAGATGGTGGAGAGGTAAATAAATGCCATAGTATATATTATGTTTCTCAGTGTGTCTGTTGGTATTATAGTATATCCAGTTTCCGGCCCTGTATGTGCTGGGCCAGATCATTTTTGTTTTTTTACTGTATTGATGGAATCTCTTATCCTGGGTCAGCATGCCCGAAGAAGCAATTCTTTTATCTTTCTATTGTAAACTGCAGGAAGTGAGAGAACACTTGGGAAATACCAAAGGGTGTAAGATTTTAGACAAGGCAGTAACTGTCAGGAAATATAGGAAATCTCTGCTGGGCTTGTCAAGAACTGTAAAAAGCTAGCAGGTATTTCAGCCCTCTAGCCTTCACCTATAACCAAGCTTTCACTTTTGAGTCTACTAAAATTTTAAAATCATTCCATGTTCCAAAACACAAGCAGATGGGCGTTCCCGCCACATAAACTTTGAGTCTAAAAGCATTATCAAACTGTTCTTAGACATTCAACATTTTCACTGTTTAGCTCGGCAATCCCCATTGCCCTGTAAATGTTCTTAAATTGTACTATACATATCACTGCTCTGGATAGTTTATTGCTTTATTTTGACTGTAGAACACTGTAATTCACACTGCACAAGGAACAGTAAAAATAGTCTTAGTCAGAGCTTGCTACTTTAAACCTGATGTACCACACCACCATTATTCTGATCCTATTTAGGAAAATATATACATGAAATTATAGCAGTGATAGGTCTTTTTCTCTGTATCTTGGCAGGCAAAATTACCAGCTGTCAGTAAAGCTGGATCAAACATTTCTAGTAGGGCAGTCCCCTTGACAACAATGTATGCTCTAGCTTTCAAAGCCTGAAGACATAAAATAAAGCTAACATGAAAAAAATCCATCCCAGCTGAGGTAAAAATCTAAGCTGCAGAAGAATATTATACAACATAATATCTATCCTTTAATCAATACTTTTCCGTTCTTTGGAAGGGAGTAACTCCTTCTAAAAAATGTCCAAGTAACACCCCAGGGCATGTTAGCCAAGACTAAAGCCGTCTTTCACAATAAACTCAACCCACTGGATGGTGAAAAGTTATGATTCTTGAACAGTTTTGTGTCATTTACAGCCCACAGAGCTGAACAGCAGGAAAGTTTGTAAAACCCAAATACTACACAGGAATGAGAACACTGGAACACAAAAATGAGCAGACCTTAACCTTGACACTTTTAAAAAAAAACTCTCCATGCATGGTCTGCTGTTTTATTTTGCCCTCTGCTAGGTAAAATAGTATAATAAACTTTAAAAAACACAAAGGGAAAAAAGATAGACAATAAATCTTTATTTCAGCTCCCATATCGCTCACCATCCTGCGGACAAGATTCCAGCCAATAGTGAGTGCGGATAAGATGCTGCAACACAGTGCAAGATTATTTTAGCAATATTTGGTCCACTCACCATTCCCCAGGATCAGGCCATGGAGAATAAAGTCACCTCCACTTAAGTGCCATGGGCAGAAAACAGCACAACTAAATAGTGCAATAGTTTTTTTTTTACATTTATAAAACCCTGCTGGGGAATGCCTGTATGAGATGCAAAAGAGACGTGACTACCTGCATACATGCCTAATGTTCTCTGAAAGTCAACACCAAGAAGTTAATTTAGAAACCGTCTGCATGCCATACAATGGTCTTACCACAATTTCCAAAGGAAAAAGTGCACATCAATAAAGTACACTAATGAACTTAAACTAGAAATGTGCATTGTGCCCCTCTGGCCTTTGCTCATGGGCTTGAAACTGCAGGGTGTCCATAATCCTGTGAAGTATAATGGGGAATGGATAGGGATATTTGCTTTCTGTACAGTACTGCATATATATATATCTAATACAGCATTGCATGGTAACAATGTGTATCATTTACAGAGATATACAATGTGATTTTATCCTTATAAAAAATAATTTAACATATTCTAGCAAAGAGACAGTGACAGTGTAACTATGAAACTAACTATGAATCTGAAACTGTAACTATTCTTCAGAAGGACAAAGCTTCAAAAAGAGATTAGGGCATATTCACTTTTTAACACAAGGTAACAATTGTGCACTTATGAGCAGCAGAATATGATGTGCATTGTGATGGATTTTTATTCACTTTAAGTTGCTCTCCATCATACAAAAAAAACATTCACTATAGTGCAAAACAATACATAGGTGTGTGCACACTGTCAAAAACATAGACTGTGCATTTTTAGTACACAAAGGTGCATTTGGAACCCATTTAAGTAAATGGGCAGACTAAATGCAACACACCCGAAGAACAAGTAAAATGGTATGTTTTACTTATACCAAGTTCCATAATATTATAAGCTCCTAAACCCTTCAGTATATTGTAGGTGCTTCACAAAGGGAAGCCAAAAAAAAAAAAGTCTAGAAAAGGGCAAATGGCTGTTTTGCATCTTTGGAGACAGAGAATTGTTCACAATAGCAGGTTTAGTTCAAAGTGTCATTTGCTTGCAACATCACCCATTCTAAATTATATATCCTTTATCACATTGGAGCTGAATTGTTTAAATGTGTTTCTTGAAGTGCCTACCCAGCATTAAAACCCCTATCAACTAAACAAAAATAGTTGTTGGTACTGCAAGAAATCTTGTAAGCTAACAACTTCCTGTGCTATCTGCCTCTGCTGTACTCATGTCAGTCATATTTTGACCAGCAACCTCTGAGCATTACAGAACACCACCCTTCTCTATAGAGATATAAGAGATGTGAGTGGGGTATTTTGCATTTCTGTCCAATCTCATCCAAAAATACAGAATACCATGTTGTCACTATAGAACAGGCCCAATCACCATATAGAAATAATCTGATGCAAGGATTTGTAAGCGGATACATTAGATTTTTGCATTTAAGGTTTAAACCCAATTATCATAAAAAGTTTACATACTTACAGCATAGGAGGGGGAAGGAATACTCATAACCCACCGACTACAGGGACATTATTATTATTATTAGGAGGGGTCCAGTGAGGGTTTCTTTAGGATAGGGAGAATTATGGCATGTTTAAAAGCTGAGGGGTATTACCATATCTCTGGCAAATCCATACATCTGGTACACTGACCTAGTATCTTTTAGGACATATACACAAATTTAATTAAAAACAACTTTTAAAAAAGTAAAATTTAAAGGATGAGTGTGTGCCTGAATTCTACAAACAACATTAGTAAACTTGGAAGCAGAACAGATTTTTTTGAATATATGCTCTTCTGCTTAATCATCACGGCCAACTACATCCACATTGATTCCAATAAAAACAATACTGCAGTAAACATTTAAATGTGTCTGCCATAAGTGACTCACTTCTATTGAGATCAAGAATTACAAGGACTGTATTGTTTCCCTTCAATGTTCTATGCTCACTGCATACATGATTTTAACAGCTTTGTTTAAACTTATTGGAAGAAGCCTTTAGCCTTTAAGCTGGACATGAATTTACTATATTAAAGGAAAACTGCAGTAACAACAGCACACTCACAATAACTTGATCTAGAATATATTTAAACACTTTTCAATGATTAATGTTTGTTCTGTATTCCACTGCTGCTTTCATACCTCCACTGCGAAAAGGTCTCTGTAGACTAACCCAATTCCCCTAAATATATCAGTACTAAGCTTCCACACATAGCTGCAACTTGTTTAACACTCCCTGCAGACAGCTACTGTCAAAGGTCGATATCATAAAATACAGGTGCTATGGTAAACCACAATATTACATTTCATGCATCTATGAGAATATTCTTTTATTATAAAGTCCCCTGAGAATACCAGTCAGACAATATCACTAGAGAAGACCAAATCAAATTCAGAAGTAGGTAAAATATGAGTTCTGTGATCCCTATGTACACTTCAGAACACAATACCAATACTATATAAAAAAATAACCAGTGCAACTATATTGATAAATAATATCATTGTAATATTCTGAGATCATATTTTCTTGCTTAGCATCTAGATACTGTTATGGCACAGGAGACATGCTGCTCCATCACTTTCTATATTTAAACAGAAGGAACAGAATTTAGGCCCCAGAAACTAAAAATTTAACAGCGTTGACATGTTGAAGTGCTATCTGTAGCTCTTCAACAATGCTATAGCATAGTTAGTAACCACAAACTGGACCAGATTTATTAAAACTCTTCAAGACTTGAGAAGATAGATTATCAAGGGAGAACCTGGGTGATCAACTAATTCTGGAATTGATTTACTGAAATTGATTCTGGAACCATTTACTATTAGCCGGATTTTAGTCCTGGTCCAGATCCATTTCAGGTTTCCTGGATCACCCAGCTTCAACAATGAAAGTGTATTCTCTCCAGTATTGGAGAGTTTAAATAAATCAAGCCCATTGTCTTCATTTAACTAAGAGATCTAGTTTGTAAATCACTGTCTATAGAATGTTCATAGAAATAGCTCTTACTGTTTGGAACGTATTTTACAAATTCAGTCTATTCATTTTCATTGTAGTCCTTATCTTCTTTGTCTGGAAACAGTGATGCATTTTGGTTTATTTAGCCGATTTCTGTTCCATTAACACCCAATACCATCCTCCATTTGCACCAGGTAACAGGTAAAATACAGGTAAAACCTTTATTTTAGAAGTTACATGCTTAGCTACTGGCAAACGTTGCATTATGCAACTGTAATGCTCTTAATGCAATGCACATAATGGGACTAATTTATTAAGGCTCTCCAAGACTGGAGAGAATGCACTATAATCAGTGAAGCTGGGTGATCCAGCAAACCTGGAATGGATTTCCAAAAAGTCATTTGCGATTTACTAGCCTCCCTGGCAGTACATTTTTGTGCATGGAAATTTATTTTACATTGTAGGGCTATAATTTTTAGCATAACTCACCAAAATATGTCCAATATTTAATAAGTGTAATAATAAACTTTAAATTAAAAACAAAAACAAAAAAAATTCTGCTAAAACAAGGGTGCATAAAAATACTGAAACCTGTAATTTAACATTACAGTTATTATAATATATATACATACATTATTTACATTATATATATATCATATATCGCTTTCATCATGTTTTTTTTTTTACCCCAAGCCACATACCGGGAATACCACTCAGGGGGTTAGGAAATGTTTTAAATCCTGGACCACAACCATTCCAGGCTTGCTGGATGGCTCAGCTTCACTAATGAAAGTGTATCTCCCCCAGCCTTGGAGAACCTAAAGAAGACAGGACCAATGACTTTGCTATCATGTTTCTGTAATAACCAAGTTTCACGCTTCAAAGTAGGAATACTGATTAGTACGTGCCAATTAATGATTTGTTAAAAATGATAAATATTGCATTTGGATGCTCTACTACCTATATACTGTACTAAGGACCTATTGCTCATTTTGTCTGGGGTAATATCCGAGAGATAGATACTTTACACTCCTCACTGCAGAAAGCTTTCCCTTCAATAATTCTAGTATTATAATACTAGTTGGCCCTACAAAGTAACTCTTCCTTTTTGTGTTCAGTTTTCAGATACAGAGGGAAGCTAAAATTTTCTTGGCAGGACCCACTGTCCAAAATGAGCATGATTTTTTGACAATGTAGCTGTAAAGGTTTTCTTTTTATATTGTAAAGCACCAATTTGCTTTACAACAAAGAACAAAATACTTTATAGAGATTTGCTGTCATTATTTAATCCTGGTATAAGAGATTATATTTGTGTTGCTTTACCCATAATTCCATATAATATTCTTTTTTCTGAATCATAGTTGCAGTTCAGTATTATTACGGGAATAGATCATAAAATGTAGTATTTAGTTAGAGATTGTTCTATTTCAGTATTTCCCAATGCTATCTTTGAAAAAAATGAAAGGGCGAGATTTTCAAATGATCCAGATGTGGAACTAGCATTATTTTACTAGTACAACTAATATATATTTTTTAGTATATTATACAACTAGTGTATTTTTATTTTACTAGATTTCAGAATTTTCTTTGGAAGGGTTAAAGAAACCTGGGACATGATGAGCAACAAAAAAGAAAAAAAAACTTTTGTCATGACCATGAAGATATTGTCTAATGGTGAAAGGAATTAACCCAAAGCCCTGTTTTACTTTCCTAAATCCCATATTCCCTTGCTGCATTGGTTTTATAAATTCAGTCCTTGTGGATTTGGGATCAACCAACATATGACCTTTACTGATCAGAACATCTATAAATGTCAACTCTTCAAGAAGCTCCAAACTTGTTAGAGGAAATAAACAGTTTGCTTTTGTCAAGCTACTAAACATGACCTTTTCAGTAATATTTGTATCATTTTTTGTTTTTCATTTTGTGTTCTAAAATTCTAAAGCTAGATATAATTAAATACACTGGAGGCTTAAATGCTTCATTACTGCCATTGTGTTTGAGTAGAATCCTACTCAGGATGGCAGCAACTGAGAGATTGTATTTTAATGTCATATTTTTGTAATTGTAGCATCATCTTTAGTAGCCTAGTTGTATAGATAAAATGGATTGTAGACTGGCTTTACAGTGATTTGTATATCTTATGATGGAGGTATTCACTGCCAAGCACAATTATTTACATATGTATACATTCATTTTATAAAAAAGAAATGTACATCATTGGATATTCTTTGCTTTGTTTCTTCTAACTGGGTCTGTCTTTCCATGTCTTTGTGTACTTTATCAAACATCTTTCTTTGTGTACAGTAAGATAACAATTGTGAATTATTAATTTATTATACTTTGAGGGAGTGTTCTCCAAACACAAATCTTCCACTAATCATTTAATCAATATCAGTGAGGTGAATTCACAGTGCCCAGCTAATAGTTCCAGGTCTGTAACAAACTGTTCAACAAGTTCATGTCCAATTCTTACTCTGTCCTAGGGTCTGTATCTGGCTTAAACTAGGATTGCTTGAAGGGTCACATAATTTAATGTTGAAATAAGGACTGAGCTTTTTACTTGACCCAGGTAGTTCTTTTGGAGGCTTGCTCCCCTCCAAATAATTTTGCCCCAACCCACACTTCCCTCAGATAGACACAAACATTTTAATGTAGTCAAATGGCGGAATTAGCTGCTTTATTAACAACAATTTCATGCTAAACTTTCTTACATTTCCATAAAACCTACTATAACACTTTTATCATTTAAATACAAACATCAGTGCAACATTACTATCACAATTTCCCAACATCTTACCCGTATTATCCAGGTCAGTACTACCATCCCATCTAAACAGGCTGCTGATGCAACTAGGTCCTAACTACAAATCCTTCCCACTTGAGGCTCAACTGCTCCCTGGTCCCAGCTGCACAACTCCACCTCAGGAATGCCATTTCTTTACAGCAGCCTCTAAACACCACCTTTTGATGTTGAATCACTTAAGGAGACCCCACAACTTGGTGGGTCCCCTGCCACCTTTAGTTTTCTGCAAAGCACCACCTCCGAGGACCTTAGCCACCCCAACTCAGACCTTCTCCCAAAACAAATTTTCCAGAGAGGGTGAACAGAAAGATTGCTCCCTGCTGCCTTCAGACTGACAGCTCCCCTTTCCATTCACCCCTTCTTTAGGCACCCCCCGGTCCCGCTCCATCCTTTCACCAATCAACCTTGACCTGACCTCCCTGTCACCCCACCTTCTCCACCTACTTCTCCTGTCACTGGACTCTGGTCAGTACTTTATGGGCTCTGTTTATAAAACAGGGAATCAGACATTCACTTGAACATTCCTTGGTGGGCATCAATTACTGCCATGTAGCTGGAAGATTCCCACAAGAGAATGTCTGAGGAATTGTCGGATTCCCCGTTTTAAAAATAAAACCACTTATAAACGATAAGATTCTGTAATATTTCCAGTTACTGGTGCCATTTAATATTCTTTTTTAATGTTAGTCAGAATGTTGCCCATAAATATTAGTAAAGCTGCAGAAGGATATGTTTTTAAGAGCTATGGCGGCCTCTAATCACACATCTTTGTACAGTAGAATTATCTGCTCACTGTCCAATTTTCCCGCAATCATACTGGTCATATAAAAGACCTTTACCACATTGCTTTTAAATACATGACTTATAAAGCTATAAAAACTGTGTTTAACATTTAAATAAAGATCTCAGAAGAAAAAAAGTGTATAGAACTGTATCATCCTAATACAATTACAGGTCCGGAAAATACTTTTCTGTAATAATACATAGAAAATAATGGAGTGGATAGATCATCAAATTTAGCATTTAGTGAAAGATTGCTTTTCAGAAGCTAAGGAGGAAATGTCATAAATTCCATAATATGCAACTGGAAAGCTGAAGGCTGTCTAGGCTGTTTAGGACTAGAATGTGATGTAGATCTGATTTTGTATATTTTTCTTTTTAACGTAAGCTCTACGGAATATGCTGCATGTTGTAGCTTCCCCCATGGGAACATACATTTTTCCATTTGTGTCTACTTTAGGTATAAGTTTTGGTGCAGTCCTCCAACAAGCTCGAAAATCCTCAATGTCTACATCACTGATGGCAGAGGCTTCCTCTCCCCTTTCCAGTTACTTGTTCCCAGAATTTTTAGAAACAAGATTTTTAGAGTTCAATACATAGAAAAGAGGTAGAAAAGGTTTACCCCATGAAAACAATACTCATTGGGATTCCTTTCATTGTACTTTGTTACAACTCCATGGGTGTCAGTCGCTTCTCTAAATATATAGAGGGGCTCCCAGTTCATTTGTATATTCAGAATCTAAGAAACTAAGGATGGAAGATTACTTTAAAGCATTGGAACCTTTTTCATCACAAGAATGCAATGGAAATTAGTTCAATTTATCTACTAATTACAATAGCCCTGGTGAATATAATAAGTAGAATATTTCAAACAAAACAAGCACATCAACAGAGTCTATACAGGCCAAAGAATCATATTTAAAAGAGTCATTTATATACATCTTTTAAGTATCATGGCTTAGAGTACCTTTATTCTAGAAAACAATCACAATGATAATCCATTATTATCCAAGATTTGTATGGATCAATGCAAATATTATCTCATCAAAAATAAAAAAAAAATGGTATGAATCCCTATTAAAATTTCTTGAATCAAAATTTCTCTCTTTATGCAGAGTTATAATTAAAATACTAAATTAGCCTAAACGCTTTTCTTCCATGGAACATCTTCTTAAATTGCATCAGCAGGGGTGGTCTCATATGTTAAATCTGAAGAAACTGACATGTCTTCGTGATTAAAATATTCCATCTTTAGTATGTATATGAAAGGGTGCTGATGTTCACAAACCAGTTTAACCCTAACTAAATGAATAAAGCATGCAGAATGTTTGTTACCTTTTTTCAATAAAACATGTGTAAAGAAAAAGCAAATCAATGGAGAAAAAGATCCAGATATATGTACCAACCTATACACTACATTTGAAGAAGAATTGCTATAATATGTCCTCAATAGCCATGAGCTAGTGAGAATATAAAGTTTGATCTCGAATTGGGCCGAATCCGGCCAAAAATGTAAGAGAGATTGACCTTCTGATTTGCCGAAAGGTCGAGCATTCGCCGAACAGGAGGATTTCCAGCGCTGCATCATGCAGCCCTTGAAATCCTCTGCGATCCCCGGGCACTAGAAGCCACAGCTGCAATCATTGAGAGGATGCCCAGCACAGGAAAACCACCTGACATTGTAATATAAGTATCTCTTACAAATGATATATTACAATGTCAGGAAGTTCTCATTTGCCGGGCATCTTCTCAATGTATGCAGCTGTGGCTGCATTCATTGAGAAGAGTGTGCGATCCCCGGGGCACTAGAGGTTAATTACCCAAACTCTGCTCTGGGAATCCTCCTGTTTTTTTTTTCCCTCTTCTGATGGTTTCGCGAAATCATTTCGCCAAAATCCTGCAGAACTATTAGAAGTTCGAGGACATTTTCTCGCTCATCCCTAGCCCTCAAGTTCCATCAACAGTTTTCAATTGTAAATATCCACAAAGGTCTCTAAATAATATTAATCAGATAAGGAATAATTCCCCTTGTGCATGGTATTGGCATGTAGGATTAAATGATTAAAGACAACTACTTATAAAAAGCTGTGAAAAACATGTCATGCCAACCCCTTTATTTTGCTTGTGGCAATATGAAGTCACCAAACCACCAGAAGCTGTTTCCCTGCAGTTGTTGATTTGTACTTTTGTCATTAGTTACCTCCCTGGGGTGACAAAACTGCTGGGTGGTTTTTCCACCCCACTTCCCCATTAATCAAATGCAGTCCTGTTCTTCTATATTTCTTTGGTCTCTTGGTACCTGTAACCTTGCCCGGCCTGCTCCTTGTCTACTCTAACAACCTACACTTTTGATTATACATTTCTGAACAGAGTCTTTTTTTTTCAATTGTATATCCAAAGATTTTAATAAACTAATTGAGACATTAAAAATATCTTTCTTTTACCAAATTTAATTATAGGGCTAAGCATGTATTATAAAAGCAAAACATCAAGATAGTTTGTAAAACAGCTGTCCAAAACCCAATTAAAGCACACTTCCTAACTTTCCCCTAGAACATTTTCATATACCTGTTCCCCTGCATTCAGAATCTACATTATTGTATAGAGACGTCGGATTGTGATAAGACACAACGAATTGTAGAAATCTTGTCTCTAAAAAGCTCCAACTAGTAAAAGATCCATGGCCCTAAATTCTTGTTCTAGCAGTAACAATAGATTTACAAGTAAATTTAAGAGGAGATAGGGACAGACATGCTTTTTTAGGCGATATAATGTTTGTGTTTATTAGATGAACAATTGCATGTGCCCCTAATTCTAACAGAGACCAACTAGTTTTATCAAGTGATATGTGAATAGAAAGGGACAATAAAATATCTATTTGGATAGATTTGTTGTTGTAAAATCTTTTCTTGTTTCTAATTTAAAGTCAGAAATATCTGAAATTACCCAATGCGTTTCACCTTTTGGCTTTTTCAGGAGACCATTGACATCAAAAATTTAAGAAAATATTGTACAGATTTAATAGGGGAAAGCTGAGTCAGTGCATCCCTAGGAGATTCAAATAGAGTATCCTCATGAAGTCTGGCTGCAAATGTATGAAGAAAAAGGGGGGATTGTGGGGCAGCTAAGAGGAATAGTAGTTAGTGTATTATGGGATTTGGCAGTGTATTCATATATTGTCAAAATATCATTGGCAGAGAGATCCTATGGTATTATACCCATTTGTTGTATTATTTTCCGCACAAAGATCATTTACGGCTCAGGAATTTTTTTCTCATCTATTGTATTGTTCAATAGAGTCTAATTTGGTACTAATGATCTTAATTCAAAGATGTGGATAATATGGGCAAGAATAAGTATAGCTGGGGGGGGGGTGCTGCAGGAAATGCCAGATGCGGCCAATGCGGAGCATTCATTGAAATAGCGCCGCTAATAAAATTCCTGGCATAATTGGCGTCTACAAAACAGTTCAATGCGGGGCCCCTCATAGGCAGGGAGCCCGCTGGTCTATAGACGTGAGTGATACAAGGAATTGTAGTAGCGGCGCTATTTCAATGCAGCGGCGGGCCAGCTGCAGTTCATATTTAGGATTCCTTTGGGGGCCAAAAAAAAAAGGATTTTGGGGGCCGGATTTGGCCACCGGGCCAGAGATTGACACCCCTGCCCTAAACACTATTCCTCTTAGCTGTCCCACAATCCCCCTCAGCACTTTTTCTTCATACATTTGCAGCCAGACCTCATGAGAATACTCTATTTGAATCTCCTAGACCTGCACTGACTCAGCTGTCCCCTAACATATATGTACAGTATTATCTTAAATTTTTGATCTCAATGGTCCCCTGAAAAAGCCAAAAGGCGAAACGCGTCGGGCACCGAGATATTTCTGACTGTTAGAAACAAGAATATAGTGCACAACAACAAATCTGTGAAAATAGATATTTTATTGTCACTTTGTATTAACATAGACTGTGTTATCATTTGATAAAACTCTTTGGTCTCTGTTAAAATCAGAGCTACATGCAATTGTTCATCTAATAAACACAAACATTATATCGCCTAAAAAAGCCTGTCTGTCCCTATCTTCTTCTAAATTTACTCTTTAATCATCAGGCTAGGCACATCTAAAATATAATTATACCTTTTAGAAACCATTCCTTTATATCTTTACTCGGATGCACTAGATTTACCATTTGCAGTCATTTACCCTATACAGGTAGTCCCGGGTTAATGACATCCAACATGCGGACGCCTCATAGATTTGCACAGCTTGCAGAAGAAATCTTTTGTTAAACACAGCTGATGTTATTGGTGATCTTGGGGGTTGGGGGGGGGGGGGGAATGAGCTCTTTCTGCAGCCTCTTGTAACTCTTTAATGACCAAGACAAACTTTGCAGTTGTTTTTGCATATCAAAGCACAGCTTGCTCCAGAAGTTAATGAATGTCTAGGCTACTTAAAGATTTTGTTTTTGCTTTGTTTGTGATTAACTTAAAGTGAGGATTTTATACAGTAACTGACACCATGCTGCTTAATATGTTGAGACAAACATCTGTCCTAATTGCATGTATTAAAATAATGTACCCGTTCCAACTTATATACAAATTTAACTTAAGAACAAACCTAGAGTCCCTATCTGGTATGTATCCCAGGGACTACTTGTATACCCAAGCAAGTCTCTTTTTATATATGTCCATATCTGGCTTTTCATACGCATAAGCCATACTCTTTTCTATTGTAAGCATTGGTTCTATATACTGGAAAATGAGTAAAACGACACAACACATTTTAATACTGTAATAATTACAAGCATTGAGCAGTCAATCTTATGCAGGGTTCTGTGAAACTCTAAGGTTCTTTCAGTGATTGTTAAGGGTTTCATGAGCTTTGGCTGATTGACCTCCCATCTGATATGTGCATAGTTTTAGGGTCACTATTTGGTAAAGACAGTAGGATGACCCCAATGATCTTTTTAGATTTCTTTGGGTGGAATTTTGACTGTAAAGGGCATTCTCTCCTGATTATAAATATATTGGAGATATTCCTACCATTGACACTCAATGAATTCATTTTATCAGGGGCTTCCTGAGACCCAAATTTATTTAAAAGTTTCCTCTAGTGAAGATTAGGAAATGCTGGTATTCAGTATTTATTGGGGATGCCCCGAGACAAAGTGTAGCATTAGCTTCGCTCTTTAAATGACTATTTACCTTTATATATAAGTGTGTGTTTTAAAGAACTTTCAATGCAGCTAACATGCCAGAGGCAAAAAAACTTGCCTCCAAATTGGGGTATGCTTCAAGTAGATAATTAATACAGTTCAATGAGTTTCCATTCAATTTTGCACCAAATCAAACAGAAACCACATTCTCAAAGTGTCATTATGCAAAAATAAAGATACTTGCATCAATACTTTGACATGCCATTACAAAGAGGCTCATTTCTGATAGATAAGGCTCATTACACAGCAACGATATTATGTATTCGACTGCTTAAAAAACACGGTTTAGGCGGTTGTGCAAGCCTTTTGATTATTCTATTGAGTTTAAACAGCATGCTGAGCTATTATTCATAATAAAACTACACATATTGAAAATTTTTCCTCCTAATGGTATACTTGCACCAAAAATGACAAAAATAGACATAAATTATGAAGCCTCTTATACAGACAAACGTGCAAAAAGATTTACGCAATTCATTTATCTAAACGTTTGTAATACATACCAAAACCAAGTACTTCACTTAGTCTGGCATAATTTACATAGAAGAGCTCAAAAGCACAACATGGTTATCAAATCCGAAACATTAGCTGACTTTATAATCCTCAAGCACTTAGATTTTTATGAGCAGAATAAGTACATGCTAAACTAATGTAAGTGACTCTGAAACCAAGTTAGAAATGTCAATGGAGAAACAACCATTATTTCACAAAGTTTTTCAACTTTAAAATGGAACTAAACCTAGCCAACTTACCCGTCTGCATTTCAGCACTGGGTGCCTACCATCTTTCTTCTCTTCTTCCACTTCTGGGGGATCCTTGGTAATTTCGTTCTGCTTTCCTGAGATGGCATAACTCCCTAGCAGGCACAAAGGAGTTCATTCATCCTGGTGCACACAAAGGGAAGCTGGAAATGCTGGCAAAGCACAGCTCAGCCTTTTGCCAGGAAACCCATATCAATCAGGTGGTAGCACTCAGTATTTGCAGGAGGAATATTGCCTGTCTGTTTCTGCAATAGTGACTTGCACACACCTAAAAGTAGGACATGCACTCTATTTTATTGCCTTCTTCAACCAGATAATGTTGATTTATCCCTGCTACTCTAGAGGATATTTGACAATCAAAGTGCAACTTTTTTAAGATAACTGGAATGTAAAACCTTAGAAACCACATGTGCAGCTAACTGTGTGTTAAATCTGATCTTGAAGCCCACCTGCATTTTGTACAAAACATATAAGAACATTTGTACTGAAGTGTTTATGTTCTAATATGAAGCATACTGATCAAAAGAGACACCAGAATAACAGAGATCCAAGTTCGTCAGTCTGCTGCTTCTTCCTTCAATGTCCAGTTACAGACTGGGTAAGGAACAAGACCTGTATGTGTTTCTCAACCACAGCAGAAAAAACATAGGTCATCTTCTCCGCAGATAAGGATGTGCTGTGTCGCAGGACAGTGGAAATCTTGAAAATAGATGAAGAGAAATCTAACTCCCTTGACAAATAACAGGCTCGTGTATGTATTTCCTTTGTTCCTGTACCTATTCAATGTCACAACTTCCCCAGAGGAAGCCATTTAATGTGAAACGCGTTAGGACAAATAAGACCCTTTCTGAAGCCTGGCAGCATACTCTTACTACTAAGAGAAAATGTCTACACTTTGGAACCGATTGTGTATTGAACCCTTTCTGCTAAATCCCTTCCCTAGGAGTGGATTTTGAACAATTTAAACCTTGATTGTATTCATCCGATACCAGTTTAATATATTTGAATTACAATAGTACAATATATTGGTTTCTTTTGCCCCCAAAAAACGTATTGTCTCTCTTTTTATTTCAATATTTCCATGTATATTTAGCTGTTTGGCTAGAGTTTAGCTTAATAATAGACAGTAAAAAAACTCAATCAATCTAAATGCGTAGGTATAATATGGACTCCTCTGTGAAAAAGCAAAAATTTATTTTTTCCATACCAAACACATGCTTCTTTTTATTTTCTAAAGAACACTAGATAAATGGCAACTAGAACCTGAACAGCTTCTGTTACTAGCAAACACTTTTCTTGTCATTATTACAATGGTCTTGCCACCAACAGGATGTAATGAGCAGCGATGAAGATTCAGCTCTAATACAGGTATAGTCTAGTCTCTTGTGAGGAAGACAGCAATTCACATGGAAAGTCTGAAATAGATATATATGATGTGAATTTTACTGCCGCTTCACAAAAGAGCATTCTTGGTTTCTAGTACTCAGCAATAAAGCCAGAACTCCACCTTATTAAATCCATTGTAGTTACATCTCATAATTGTAAATATGCATGAGACTGAAGTTTTATTAAAATCCAACATTTACTCTGGATCAGTGCAGTTTTCTCACACTCCTCCGATCCAGACGGTGGCCATAAATCTAACATAATGAAAGAAAACTGTATGCTAACCCACTACATTTTTATTCCAGCACACACGGCTTGTTAAACCATTTTGTGTATGTATTACAGAACAAAAAACAAAGAGAGGAAGACCATGACAGACATTAAAATGGTGAAAAGCAATGAAATCACCAGATGAAAATATTGGACAAATTATAGATATGCACAGATAAATAGGCATATATTTATATACATGGTGGTATGATTGTTCCATACTGTTTAAACCAGCCATTCTCAGCTAGTGTTCCATGAAAACCCTTGGATTCCTCCAGAGGTTGCTGGGGGTTCCTTAGACTCTGGCTGGCTGACGTACCATTCTGATGGTGCCTGTCTGGATCTGGTTCCAAGACTAATTAGAAGAGCCACCTGCATGACACCATGACATTTTCAACTGTCTGTAAGGATGATGTTCTGATCACCACTGTAAGGCAATTTTCCCCATAGACCTAGTTGAATTAGTTTTAGTAGGGGTCCCCCAAGACTTCAAAACTATTTGAAAGTGTTCATCTGGAGGGAAAAAAGTTGAGAAATGCTGGATTAAAGTATGTGATATCTTATTCTATTTTAAAAATATACTTGGTCAAATAGATTCTTGTGTAATTATCTAAAACTTCAACATACGTTTTCTCTTTTAATGACTCAATTACTATGGGGTAAGATCTAAGTGGTGATATAAACATATAATAGTATCTTCTATCATAATAAGAAATAACATTGTCTGGCACGGAGTAAAGAATTGCATCCAAGATAAAAGGCTGGTTTGTTCATTTAGGAAAAAAAAATTCTATAGATTGCTTTAAGAAAATGTTGGATGCTTTTCTAGAAGCACAAAATTTTACTGGGTAATAAAGCTTTAAAGTAAAGATAACGGAAACTGTTGATCCAGGTATATCTGATTGCCTCACAGGATCAGGAAGGATTTTTTTCCCCTGTTGGAGCAAAATGAACCAGTGTTTGTATCTGGGATATGTTTATTTCCCCAGTGGTTGAACTTGATGGACTTTTTTTTAAATCTAACTTACTATGTTACTACCAAATATATGTTTTGTTGTTTTTGTTTGATTTTAACATGTGAATATCCCAATAAATAATGTAGCCAACTTGTATTTAGTAAATTTAAACTGACATTTGAGTTGTCAATTCATACTGAACCTTATGCCCTGTAACAAAGGAACAATAATCAGTGGTTGTATCTAAAATACAATATTATACTGTATTAGTTTTATTATAATTTACAGGACCCTGTCAACACCAATAAAAATTGTAGATAAAAGAACACAAATAAAGTATGTTAGATATTTGCAGTGTTTCCATAAATTATTTTTTTCTTCTTTTCAAATATTGTTTGGGGTATTACAAAAAAGTAACAATATACTAACCATAAGGAGTGGAATAGTCAATGAAAGCAAGGTCCCAAAATTGTGCAACATCATAAAAACATAGGATACAAAAAGTCCTAATGGCAATAGTTTTTGAAATAAAATATTGCTATCAAGATTGTGAACAGTGGATGTAGAGAATCATCAGATGAAAATATTGGTCATGGAGACCAGTTGCACCAAAAATTTCAATAGCAGGAGGTTGCACATCATGAAGAGGGTAGAGAAAAAAAAAGGGGAAGAAAGAAGGGGAAGTAAAAGAGAAAGGGGGGGATGACTAAGACAATCCAAATGTAAAAAAGTAAAAGAGGGAGGGGGAAGCTGGCAAGTGAAAATGAGGATGGGGTTTCCAGTATCAAATCGAATAAATTATAGTTACATGTCTAATATAATAATAATATATCTTATTCAAAGGGTCCTTATGGTAAACATCAGGAGCAGCCAACAAAGACGTTACAAGTAATAGCATAGGGCAAGTGAAAGGAATAAAAGAAGGTCACTTACAAAACATCATCAAAGAGTGTCATTCTTCACAGATTCAAATTCCTAAGTGTTATACAAAGTATTAAAAAACGGAGCATTTTGTACCTCTTGTTTCAGAAATGCAACTGAAGAGGAACTGAATGAGAAATAATTCTGCAGGCATAATATATTAATGCTACAAGTGATAAGCCTTAACTAGAATAGATAGAAAGTTCCAAACTTTTAAAGAACTATTGATTCAAAACAAAGTAATTAGCCAGAGAGGGAAGAATGAGATTCACAAAACAGATGACAAAGTTTCACTAATGACTTCACTTAAGTATCAGCACTGCTGACTCCAAAATGCCACCATGATGATGTACAAACAAGCTAAATGTTCTGCGATTTAATTTTGATTAGAAAAGTATCAGGGCTATTAATAAAGAAAAGAGCAATGATGTAGCAAGTTCAGTACCCTACACGAAATAATCTGAATTTGTTTTGTTGCTGATCTAACAATAAACACTGTGTTGTTGTAGGTTGAGGTATTTGCTGTAATTCATCATCTCTCTATTAAACACACATATACAGAATATTTTGCTACATCAGAGTTAAGTAAAAAAAAAAAAATAGTAGCTCAATCCTTATATGCATTAGATTGGTATCCAGTAAAGCCAATTACTTAAGCATTCAATATAACTTAGAGCTTTTAAAGTGGCCAAAAGTGCAGTGACTGCTAACAGCGCCAGTGACTATTATTTTTCCAAATGTTGTTTGTTTCAATATTCATAACTTATTGGTCTACTGCTCATATTAATGGGGATCGTAGTTTGATATCCAGCTCTAGACAATCATTCAATGACAAATGCATAACCCTAACTAATGCAGAAAATACATATGCATAGTATTAAAAAAAAATATGTATGGTAAATCATAGAAATGCACAAATACAATTCTTACAAAAAAGGCAATTTAACAGATCTTTTTTTTGTGCTGTTAATCCGTAGTGAGAATCCATTTTTTTAAAAACACAATTTATACCTTAGACCAGCCTTTCTCAAAGCTTGAACCATTGGGGAACCTTTATAATAACGCTCCGGTCTTCAGGGAACCCCTGCTATATTTACCCAGCTCACAGTATGTTAGCTTGGTGGTCAGTGGTTATAATGTCTCTTACATCGCTGGTCAGTGGGAGAAATGTCACTATTACAGATAACCAAAAAGATCATTTGTGTCAACTAAGCTGACACAGATTGCTCATGAACAAGGAACCGCTAGAAAAACCTGGAGGAACTCTAAGGAAGGACTGAACCATGGTTGAGAAAAAAATGCCTATAGAGCAATTATTTAATTTAAAAACAGCACAAGTGTACCTGCCAACATTTTTCAACTTAACAAACTTAATTATGCCCAGACATATTAAAATGCATGCAGATACCTTTGCTCACCCTCTATCAGACTATATTCAGTTTGTCACAAGGACCCCTTTATCAAATCAAATCTAAGCTCTACCAACTGTTACCACCTGCCCAATCTGCACTTCTTTGCCTAAATTCTACCCTCTGTGACCCACCGCAATTATTTCCCATACTCAGCTAACTTAAGAATCTAACAAAGACAATCTTATTGAACATAGGCATGGAAACTGTAGGTCTAGGTTCTGAGGTCAAAGTGAAAGGAGGACACACAGCTAAAGGAATTAACAGGACATATCTGCTCTTGGGATCTTTTTGAAAAATATAATTTTACCACAGTTGTCAGTTTTTTTGTGTGTGTGTGTGTGTGTGTGTGTGTGTGTGTGTGTGTGTGTGTGTGTGTGTACCAATTACAATTTGTTCAGTGCACACATACATTTCTCAATAAAATATGCAGTCACTTCACTTAACTCAATATCCCCTAATTTTGGTTAAGATATGTAGGAATAATTGCAATCCCATAAAAATAGAGGTGAAGTGGTGAAGAGTAAAAAGCTGATTTATGAATGTATTGTATTGAATGTAAGTTGGTTAGTAGAAGTATTTCCAAGGTATATTGAAGTAAGTATGAAACATTTAGCAATAAAAACTAAAAGCTTTTGAGTTTATTATGAGTATACATTCCAATTTACATTATCATGACACCTCCAAAATGATAAGAAACAATGCTAACAGTAACAAATAAAACACAAGTACAGATATTGTGCCAGGGAAATGTTAATTTAACAGAAAATAAATATGTAATGATCAGCCCTAAATTTTCTTAATCTGCTGGTATTTTCTAGGTATTGCAACTAAGGTGTTTGCAGCTCACCCCTGCCTTATTCAAGAAAAGCTTGGGTAGAATGCTAGACATGAATCTTAAACATTGTTATTTCTTCCTGACCTTCCTGTAGTCTTTATTACTGCCCTTAAAGACCACAATATAACATAATACTTTTTTCATGTATGGGATAATGATCTTTCTCCTTGAAGGTTATAAACTAAACAGAAAACTTTCAAATCGGTAAAGAAAAATAAATAATTACATATGAATAATAGATATGATCAGTGGGAAGGGCCTAAACCTGATATAAACTGGGACCTGATTGACAGATTAGTCTGTTTGCAAATGCCATAAGTTCAGGTAAGTCTAACTTCTGTTACCTTATATTATAAAATAAAATTGTTTGAACGATATTAGTACAGGTAGTCCCGGGTTAAGAACGTCTGACATACGGACGCCTCGTAGATACGAACGGGGCTTCCCGTGTGCAGGACGGAATCTGGATGGGGGAGGGGCAGTTTCTATGAGGCAGAATACATTTTTTACTAAACACAGCTGAGGTTGTGGGTGATCTTCGGGGGATGAGCTCTTTCTGAAGCCGCTTGTAACTCTTTAATGACAAAACAAACTCTGCAGATGTTTCTTTTTGCATATCAAAGCACAGCTTGCTCCAGAAGTTAATGAATGTCTAGGCTCCATAAAGATTTTTTTTATGCTTTGTATGTGAATAACTTACAGTGAGGATTTTATACACCGACACCACGCTGCCTAATAATATGTTAACAAAAACATCTGTCCTAATTGCATTTCTTAAAATAATGTTCCTGTTCCGACAAATTCAAATTAGTAACAAACCTACAGTCCCTATCTCATATATAACCCAGGGACTACCTGTACTCTTTTTTTGTGCTTATACGGAGCTGATATTTATTACATTTGTTACAGTGAGTCTGCACTCTGTCTACTTGTCTGTAATATAGACTGTTTAGGTTTGATTTGTCTGTCTGATTTTACCATCAGCCCACTTACTTTGCTACTGTCTGTTGTTGAAAATCTATCGGAGGACTGTCCTACCCTCTGTCATGTCTTCTAGTTACCTGAAACCCCTGGTGACACAATGACTTTACCAAACTGCTCGACAGATTGCCTCAATTCAATGGACATACAAAGCTTGTAAATGCAAGTGATTCAGGCACTGCTTATGGCAACTGACTAGGTGAGAGCTAAAAGCAGAGCCCTTGTTACCACTAACCACTTTCTTTGACATACGGAAAAAGCCAGGTATGTGAGTTGGTAATCAATACCTTTCTCTCACAGAAAAGAAAAATAATATTTACAATTCATCCTTCACATCCCTACCATTAAAATCCATGAGATGATCATGGAGAGTCCCTGAGGCATTCATTGCATGGTGAGACAGATCTCATCCAAGTGCTATAACTATAGACACCCTAACCTGAAAAAAATCATTACAGTCCCATTGGATTACAAAGCAACATTTTGGGCCTCCTTGGAATACAGTTTGGCTCCATGTTCTTTTGTTTGGTAAAGGACTGCCTGGATGACAGTCACATGACATAAAGGTCATTTAAACAGATATTTTCTCACTATTTATTTGCAGGCTCACTTTCAAAAGCCATTAAATATATTTCTGGAAACATAAAAAAACACAGAGAAAACATAAGAAGGAAATTGTAAGAAAAATATTTATTGCAAAGTATGTATACAAACATGAAACTTAAATATTTCTGCCTGGCCTTCCTGTATTACTGTCCTTAAAGTCTACTATGTATGGAATAATAATCTTTCTCCTGGATGGTTATAAACTAAACGGAAAACTTTTTTCGTTAGAAAAATGAATAATTACATTTGTGATCAGTGGAAAGGACCTTAACCTGATATAATAATAATTACAGGTAGTCCCTTGGTTAAGGACATCTGACATAGGGACGGCTCCTAGATACAAACAGGGCTTCCCTGCTTGTTCTGTGCAAATCGGAGTCTGGAAGGGGGGGGTTTGCATGACATACAGAAGAAATCTTTTGATCAACACATCTGAGGTCGTGGTAGATCTTAGGGGGTGAGCTCTTCCTGCAGCCTCTTGTAACTCTATAATGACCAAGACAAACTCTACAGATGTTTCTTTTTGCATATCAAAGCACAGCTTGCTCAAGAAGTTAATGTCTAGACTCCATAAAATTTTTTTTTTGGTTTGGATTGTGATAAACTCACAGTGAGGATTTTTTACAGTAACTGACACCATGCTGCCTAATATGTTAAGACAAACATCTGTCCTAATTGCGTTTATTAAAATAATGTACCTGTTCCCACATGCATCAAAATTCAACTTAAGAACAAACCTACAGTCCCTATCTCGTATGTAACCTGGGGAATACCTGTATAATAATATTTTTGTTTTATTTCCATGTGCCCACATCATTCTGATTCTTACATGAAGAAATACAATTTTTCCCCCTGAGAAACAGAAGTTGGCATTAAATGGAGAAAACTGAGCTAATCTTACCCATGATGGTAAAACAATTGTCTCTGTTGTACTGATATTCCAATTACTAATGTAAAAAGTTAGATTCCCTCTCTCTGACCATTGACATTGGTCATTAGGACAAATGGTAAGGTAAAACCACCCTGGGGTGCAAACAGTTTTTACCCTCTATTCCAAACAAAAAATATTATATTTAAACTCTGCCAACATCAGCCAAATAGTCAAAAATTGAATCAACCATCCTCATGTAAAAGTATTTAATAAAAAATAATGTATTAATGATATGTTAAACTTGCACTTACCAACCTCCACAACACTAGAACAGTTGGGATCGTTGAAGCCGACTGGGCACTCACATGTATAGGTTTCATCAGATAAGCCTGATAAACATATTCCTCCATTTTCACAGGGGTTGGGTTCACATACATCCCCTGCCGATCGAATATGGAAAAAGTGCAATTAATAACACATTTACACAGCCTGCAGAAGACATAATTGAAGTCATTTGAAATTTGCTGCTATATAGGTATTGCTATATTTAGATTTTATTGGGCTAGAAAGCTATTTTTCAATCTAGGTGTGAGGATAAGGACGGTCCTTGTAGCAAGTCACAGATATAAAAAGACATATAATGTTATAAACAGTTGAGCACTTTTTGTAAACACCACAGAGACCACGACCCAGAAGTTGAATTTGAGCCAGAACCTCACTGCAGTTCATGATACAGGATAATTACAAATTCCTTACATAAAGGACCGAGTTTACAGGGCTGGTTTTACAAAAACTCAAGAACCTTAAGCTCCTGTCGCGGATTAATCAAGAATGAACCTATACCAGAGAAACATTTCCATACTGTCAATGGTAGAAGATAAGATATGTCACAATAAATGGCAATTACTAAAGTAGTTTCAATGAAGAAGCATAGTAGGCGATGACAGATGTTCATGGTAAATTCCACAAGCATTCACAGTTTATTACTCTCATGTTCTCAGACATGACTTTCACAATTTGACAAATGGTTGTTTATTTGTGGTGATGGTTGTTATTCAACCCACTGCCTGTCAACCAAGACAATAGGAAGTACATTGGCTGTGTTTACAAGGTACTCCTAAAATCTGTCCATGGACAAGACCTTGATGAAATCCCATGGGGAGCAAATACTGGCAGACTGCAAGCTATGCAATTGTAGACAACCAAAAGCTAAAACCCAACTGATTTTTGAGGTTCTCCAGAAGACATAGCTTCACAATAAAAGCAACTAGAGTACTCAAGGAAGATTTGTTTTAAAATCTGGGCAAACTTTAGCAAGAATTTAGGCTTTCTGATACTAATATTGAAGAAGTACCTAAGATTTTAATTGCTTTTGCAAATAAATACAAAAACATAAAATACTGATTACATGTATTATGGATGTACAGGTGGGAACCGTCTAGTCCCCTTGTAAACATTTTGTGACTTCCTTCCCACACTTGTGAGGGCTGGAGAGATACGATAAGAGGAAAATTGTGATTGTCGATGCCCTGACAGGTTATGAGAAAGAAAGCAGTTGGTAATATACAAAATATAATATCATACTAAAAAGTGCATGTTATTTTAAAAAGAAAGATTGGCCAAAATGATATAGCAATGTTCATGTAACAATCTGATTGGTTGAGATTAGTGTATATTTGTTAAGTATAGATATAACAGAATTGAATGCTGACATTTTCTGGATGCTTGTAAAGAAATTCCAGCTTTTAGAGTTAGAGGATATGAAAATGGGCACTCCCTGGGGTATACCGAGTCCTGTGATCTTGCTGTTTATATCTGATGTTGTTTTGGACCACTGTACACATCCAATAAAGTACTGCGTTTTTCATCGTTCATTAACTTTCCCTGACATTTGTGGTCCCAAAAATACTTCCACCTTTATGCAAAGCTAAATGGTACCAAGGATTTTGGCTGTATAAGTAATATTTTAGGGATACCGGTTCCTTCAGGCCATTTTTTCCCTCTCTTCTCTTTACTGCCTTTAACTAAAGCAAGTATAAACCATATTCTTCAGTGAGGGAACAATATTTCTTATTCAAGATAGTATGGATGAATCTGCATTCCTTTTCCTCTATTAGCAGATCAGCTTTGGTGTTTTTACTTCCATGAAGACCATCTACAGATGGAATGAGTAAAGTAGAAAAGCCTCCAGCTCATGGCTGGGCTCTGCTACCTTCAGTTAAATCTGGAGAATTTATATATTCTTCTGCAAAAGTATACCTGTTAGGGGTTTAGGGAACTCCGAAGCACCTAGTGCTAGTTTATAGAAATATTAGTGTCAGTATTGGTCTAGGTCAGATAATACTTGGTAACCAATAAATGACTCCAAAACTCAAAGATTTAATCCCTACCAACAAAATTACTATAAACATTATAATAAACTTAAGTCTAAACAAATGTACTAATCTTTGTGCCAAAATGAAAATATGTGCAAGTGCATTTCCATCTGTCAGACACATTTTTATAACCCGCCTTCCATTTTCAAACACTTGCTTAAGTGTTTAGTTGTTGCCAATATAGCAAAAAATTAATATGCATCTGCTATGTCTCTCAGTTCAGTGTGGAGCTCACATCCTGTGTCTTTTATTGCAACACCTTAAATATTGATTTCCATAAAGTAAAATGTTCTTTTCACACAATATAACAATATTCAGACATTTCAATTCTCTAATGACAAAAACTATTTTATTAATGCGAATACATATTAAAACATGTAAATAAATTTTCAGTAATCACAACAAATACCGGATACCTTCTGTCTGATGCTAAGAAAGTTTATCTAGACTGCTGGGCTCAAATGCCTCAAAAGCAATATGAGATACCTAGTGTTCATGTTAATTTGAACCATGAACACACCCAGGCTAAAGAATAAGCATTTTGATTTGTGTAGGTTTACCTTTAGTTGTCCATTGAATGATTTTATTGTTAAGTGGATTATTCTGCATCCTCTATGTATTATGGCAGAGTAACACTGAGTAGTATGAAAGGTTGACAGCTAGGCCAGGTTACTTTCTTTCAATTATGAGCACTATGAGTACAACAGTGTTGACAAGGCATGGTCTGGCTATGCTGACTTCTAAACATTGTTCATAGTTCTCATGGCATTTGTGGATTTACGGAACAGTAGTGTCATTTGTAATGTCATTTTCTATGCAGCCATGTTTTAAACAATACAGCCAAGGTAGGTTAAAGTATCTGTGCAGATATATCTTGGCTGTAAATCTTAACTGTTCAAGGTGTATGAAGTTTTAAGGTTATGATCTCCGCTTTTCCTTGGCAGACCTTAAATTCCATCTGCCTGACAAAGGTGCACAAGTAATCTATCTTCTCCTGCACATCGCAATAAGTAGAGAAAGTAAATGTACCATTTGCAGTGTTCACAACCTGTATTGTATGAACCATTCACCTGATAATTCCCAGTAACCTGTCTCATAACACCATTAATGGCAAGTCCTTAAAGTCTTACGCTAGACTTTACTTCAAAGCACAGATCACTATAATATATACTACATCCAAAGTGTTTGTAAATGTATTTGTCTACTCCTTAAAATACTTTGGGTTGCTCTAAGGATGCACCAAAGACCATACCTGCATATACTCTCCAAAAAAATGCTTTTGTGAAAGTAAAAAAAAAAGTGATGTATAGTTGTCTTTTGCGGTTTGCGTTTATGCAGAGCTCTTTTATTTACCACTCTGTAAATAACTCTGTAATTTAGTGGTTAATTATCCTTAATTAGCCAGTATTTCTATAGCGCCAACATATTACACAGCACTTTACAAAGTCCACAGTCATATCATTAACTGTCCCTCCAATGGGCTCACAATCTAATGTCCCTACCATAGTCATGTGTCATTTAGGGAAACCTGACTAACTTAACTGCATGTTTTTAGGGATGTGGGAGGAAACCAGACTACCAGGAGGAAACCCACACAGACACAGGGAGAACATACAGGCCCCTTGCAGATAGTGTCCATGCCAGCATTTGAACTCAGAACCGCAAAGGCCAGAGTGCTAACCACTGAGCCAACCATGCTGCCCATAGTGGTTGTTAAACACTCCTAATTCTGAACTGACATCAATACCAACACTAGTCTTTGATTAGGAGCCATTGCGGTCTGACAACTAACAACCTGGAGTATAGCTGCTTTGGAAAGGGAAAATGTAAAAACGGTTTTGCAAGTTAATGAAGTTCAGAGAGAACAGATAAAAGATCTAGAAATGTTGCATGGTATACTAGGCAGCCATGACTTGTCAGTTTGGATTAAAATAAATTGTCTTAATCAGGCATAAGTAAAGGATCTGGGTACTGAGATCATTCTATTGTATACCCTATTGCCCCGTTTCATGATTATACTGAAAGTGTGGTATCTCATCTACCTCCTAATGAAATTCATTTACAGTTCTAACATCAATGGCAGTCAATGAGCAAGCAAATGAGCTTTAGATTTGTAGAATCAACCATTCTTTCACTGGATGTTTAAATTCAGACAACTTCTGAATAGGTAAACTGGTTTCTTGTTCATTCTTCATACGGAAAAGAGCAATATTATGGGTTGTATTGGCTAAAGTCCATGTTACCGAAACTACCTGTCTTTTTACAAAATGGTAACAGTAGCACAACAGCAATCAAAGTGCAGGAATGGACATTTTGAAGGTTGGAAGCTAGGAATGCTGCAATAACTACAAAGAGTTCAAGTGCCTGAGCAGCAACCAGCTTTGGTAATCTCAGAATATTCATCACCTTCTTCACCAAGCACGAGGGTGCCGGGTGTTGCATCAATAACATGCTCGCTGTTACCACCTAGATACACATAGTACATGGCAGCCGGGAGCCTATTAGTGCCAGTGGCTACACAAGTGCTTAAGTTATTGCCTAGAGCCAAAAATTGCAGTGGAATAGTGGACATTGGGGTAGAATAAAGTCATAAATACATAAAAGCCAGGCCAGTCAGCTCCTAGAAGAGATGTATCCAGTAGCCTCCTCACCTGGAATTTTATAGGGAGCCGATTCTCCTCCCTAAATTTACATGGTCCCACATTTTAGTTGTTATCCTAAACGAGCTTAGATATGTTGTTTATGAAAGAATTACAAATAGTATTAAAATTTTATGAGCTTTTTCCATTGTCAGTAAATCTCATCTCCTTGTATATTAAAGGGAATCTAAAATCTTTTTAAAATAACAGTTATCATAAAGAATTATAGCCGAGAAGATTTTGGAATATTTTCTGTTGTTGATGGAAAGATGTTTTCTGATAGCTTAATTGGAATCTGTGTATAATCTTGTTTATATTTTTTAAACTAGAAAAATGAAGATATTCTTATCACAGTGTGCTCACCAGCAGATCATGTGGATGGATAGATTACAGACAAGGAACTGTGGCAAAAACATGTGAGATGTGAATTTTAGAAGCAAATTCATTCTCAGACAACTTTCAGTTGTAGTTAAGAAGCACTGAATATTGGTGCTAATGGGAATGCTGGCTGCAGCCTGAACGAAGCATTTATTGGACTTTGGATAAACCCTGGCAAAGCTTGCTAGATGATTCTTAGACAATGGCTAAAGAATTTATTTGGGTGGACTTGTCATACCTTCTAAATCTCCAAGTGTTGCCTTTAAAACAAGCTTGCTACTTCCTCTGTTGCCTAGAAAGGCTTTATCTGCAATGTGAATACAATATTGCCAATAAATCAGAGAAAGCTTAATTACAAATTTATTCGGTCCCTTTACCCACTGCTTATGTTATGTTATATGACATATAATGAGAACATGAAGCGGTTTTTACTTAATTAAAAAAAAGAGTTAATTTCTAAGCTTGTACTTTTTAGGGTTGTGTTTATACAAGATTTCACTGACGATTTGACCAGCTTTTACCCATGAACATGTAACATGAATAAAAGTTTATTCTTACATTTACTTAATAAACCCAGTGCAATTGGGAAAAATTGTGTAACTTTTAGGTAAAAGTTGGGTGAGATTTTGGTTTATTTATAGCTAGACCCCTTTATGTTAAGACTTTGACTTTCTCAGCTGACCAAGGATATATGAAATACATTATGGCCATCAAGCATTTAAATAAATCATTAAGTAATTGTGCAAGTTCCAAAATCTGTAGAAGTGATTTTTATTACTATAAAGACTACTGATTATTTCATGAGCTTTTTCATTATTTCACTTGGGTTAAAAGGAGTTTCTTGTTCAATGATCTTGTTGTGGGGGAGCAGTACATAACGACTTCCCTAATCCCAAGCAAATGCTCCGAAATGGCAAGTAACAACATTGTGCTAAACATAAGAACAGGGAAATGTGTCCATTTTAGAGGGTAAGGTGAGAAATATGTAAATCTTTTTATTTACAGTTTTGTGAAATTCCTAACTTTTTTTCACAACAGTTAAAAATAAAACAAACAAGAATAGCAGTAGAATGATAACACAAGGTGGCATAGTATATAATAGGAGCCCTCTTTCAAATTTGTACAAACTGATTCACAACACAGTTCTACACCATAAAACAACAAGGTAAAGGTAAGTATGGTAAGTATAAATGTGAGAGGGTTTCCTTGATAGTCAGGTATCTAACATATTTTAGAAGAAAAGTCGGCTTCAGTTATAACAACTCTGGTTAATGTGTTACAAAGAATCCTAATTTGTATATTGTCAACCACTTCAGGTAAATAAACTGGTGACAATGTAACTATAAATGGACTTAAAGATCCTATTAAAAGAAACATTGGAAGCCAGAAAAGTTGTTCTTGTTTAAACCGAAACTTTTTCTATGAGTTGAATGGATGACATTCTCGTGAAGCTTCATTATTCAGTTGCATTCTTCCAAAAAATATTTTATCTCCGTTGTAAACAGCAGCTCATAAAAGTGCATCAAATGATAATGTTAAAAGTCAAATGCAAGTCTTCCTTTCAACTTTCTGAGCTCAAGAGCAACAAGTCCGCTGTTCACATCTTACATTAATGCAGATTCAATTTTCCACTTCATTTCCCCCCTAGGTAAACTGAATCAGCATATTCTGTAAGACAGTGCCCCGGAAAGGCCTCCAGCAAGACTTAAGAGAAAGCAAATTATGGCAAAAAAGATACAGCACGAAGGTTAGAAATTCTATTGCAAGAGGCACTCCCTGTAGCCTTTACGCTAGCATTGCCCTTTTCACTGTTCTCAAAACTCAGTGATGGAGCTGAAGCTACGATGCTGCATTTGATATCATGGCAATATGCAAGAATAATCTTTATCCTTCAGCTTAGTAGTGAGGCGCCAAGACTGTTGTTTCTAAAATCTTAACTATTCGATCTTCCTTTTGAGAGCCGTATAAACTCAATGCACATACATAATTCAGATAAAGCTGGCGAAAGTGCTGTATACAACAGTAAAAATTAAAAAGTTGAAAAAAATATGAAAAAGCAGATTTATTTGCTCCCTATATATGGAAGATCAGATTACTGAATACACTTCTACTGACAAATACTGATCTATACCCTCAGCTCTTTAAAAATAATTTTAGTTTTCATGGTAAATATAAACTTGCAAACAAATAAATACACAGCTGAAATATACATAAGAACTCTTTACCAGCTGAATGATTCGTACTGTACAGATAGACCTAAACTATGTCAGACTGTACTACTAGGCTGGTGACCTGAATTGGTTTTACAGCACACAAATAGGTCACTTCACTGTCCGTGGCCTGTAATTGGACAACAACTGAGAAGCAGTGGCCTGTAATTGGACAACAACTGAGAAGCAGTGGCCTGTAATTGGACAATACCTGAGAAAAAGTAGTGCGGCTGTATTAGGGGAATACAAAGGGGTCTTACTATAATGTACAATAGGCTGCAAAATCCCTAAATAGCTGGCTCCTGGGAATGAATGAACTCCCATGAGCATGCATTGCATCATTCCAGCCTGGCTATTTCTGCCTAGCCGAGGTCCTTAAACCCAGAAAAGGACCAAATGAAATGTTGATGCCAGCAAAGGAGCAAGGAGCGGTAAGTTTATTTAAAAAAATATAAACAGGCAGGTAAGTTTAATTTATTCCAAAATAGATATCACCTGAAATAAATAACCTGACTGCTTGCATTGTTTTCATTTTTACCTTTATTTCCATTTAAAAATAAATGAATAAATTAATGTAATAATATATATATATATATATATATATATATATATATATATATATATGATACAAAAATTGGTACACTTTAGGTTTTAGTAATATAACTACATTGATGACTAGGCGATTTCAATACATATATAAAGGAGCTGGAAAAGTATACGAGTATAAATTAGTATTTAGCATTAATATTAATTTAATATTAGCATTTATAATGATCTTATTTGGCATGTGATTTTTAAGGCCAATGGGATATGATCACTTTTTACATCTGAAATATTTTGACAAATGAAGTTTACATGCAATGATATAAGCAATATAGCAGCAACAGTAAAGTTCACATTGCAGTAAATTCTAGAAACCAATCAGATCTTAATTTACTCAAATCGGTAAATGCACAAATTCCATTACAACAGGTTAATGAACTTTACACATTATCAGTGCCTGTTCAGCACAACAAATACTTCTCCAGCCTGTACAAGCACATCAATTATAGATGGTTAACACCTTTTACACTATTTATAAGATTATCCCACTGCTCTTCAAAAAGAAAATGGTATACTATATAAACAAATCTTGCACAAAATGCTGGTTTATATTATATATTCCTAATTTCTTAATCCTAATGTTTTCCTACCGTAGTCCTAAAGGTGTTTTTTAGTATAAGAAAAACATTACAAATCCAGGTATTAAAAAACAAACAAAAAACATAGGCATTTAAAATGAGGATTTTAAAACACTCACTGTTGGAGATGGAAGGTAACATCACTCTATTGTCATAATACAGTATGTTAGGAATCCTTTACACAAGCAAAGCAGCAGTGTTAATGATATTGGTCCAAAACACTAAATGTCAATGAGGATTCCATCTCCTGCCAGGAAAATAGCTGTGTAGGTCTGTATAGAATAATACGATTAGATGTGTACACTGTGAGCACTGTGAGCTATGATTGATCACATCAGCCATCAAGCAGCTTAAGTACTTCAGTATCTTCAAGCAAACTCATATTCCCTTCAGTAAAGATACTTTAGGAAGCTCCACACCTTGCAAACAATTTCCAAAAAAAATTAGTAGAAAGAACAAATGGAAAGGAGAAGTACATCATAGGCAGATATCTGTAATAACCAAAGTCCCACTTTTCAGTTTGTATGATCATGCCGGTCATTATTGCAGAAAGGGACAGGTGAAAGCACATAGTTTCTGTCAAAAAGCTGAGCTGTGCAGCATTCCTGGCTTCCCTTGTGTGCCAGGATGACGTATAGTTATGTCATTCCAGCACTGGAAAATCAAGACAGGCTTAGTTACGCTCTAAAAGCCAAAAGAGCAGCATGCTAGCTGGACAACTAGCATTTCAGAAAAAGGGCAGTAATAGCTATTGGAATTCATGTTTCTCTATATCTCTTTTCTGATGAATTCTATACTTTTTTCAATAGGATGGGCAGCATAATTCAATGTAATTCCAATGGAGCAATTTGCTCCTTATATAAGGCACTGTAAGTGGGTTTTGCCCTCCTTCTATGTGTAGTTATTGTGCTATACCTACAAGCAGCAAAAACTTTAGTTACACCTTCAGTATTTTGAAGAAAGTCAGGTAGGAAGAAAAATTTGTTGATGGTATAAAACTACTTGAAAAAGGTTTAATGGGCAAATTTTAAACTATATTACTAATATATACAATATATATTATTTTATAATAAAATATTACAATTATATACTTTAATCAGTTTTCTGGGGCCAGTAGTTTCATCTTGCCAATAACCCCCTATGTATTTACCACAATTGTAGAATTTCTTGACAATTTAGGCTTGTGCTCTGTATCTGTAGCACATACTACAGCTCCTCTAGGGCTGTGGGAGCAATCAGGGGAGCGGAGCTGTCAGCATAGCAGAGCTTCGCTAATAGGAATAGGAAATCCTGATGATGCTTGAGCTGTCATCAGGGTTTCCTATTTCTCAGCCAATCACAGAGCAATAGAGATGAATTGGGACAAGTCTCCCCATTCAAGTCTAGTGCTGAATGGCTGAGAAACGGAAAACCTCAGCCAATCAGAGCACTAGAGGTGACTGGAGAGCTTGTCCTCATTTAACCCCTAGTGTCCGGGGATCTCTCACTGTCAGGAGGATTCCCAGGGCTGTGCCCATGTCATGATTGCAGGGAATCAGGGGTTTTATGTACCCCTGTACTAATTCCCTGAAAGGGTTAAAAGTAACCCTTTTATAAACGCTTATGTAAAATTGCATCAATTTGCAGTAAAACGCGCCATAGGCATTTATAAAGGTTTTTTTTAGCGTTTTAAAGTTAAGCTTTAAACGCTTGTAAAAGTGCATGAAAATGCATATAAACGTGGTAGAAACTTTTATATGTGTTTTTAAAACCATCCGTGTAGACCCAAGCCTTAGGCAGTGCAAAATTTGGTAATAATGGGGGGGTTGTTGTCAAAATTAAATAAGCAGCTTATTGGCAACTATAGCTGTATTCAAAGATACGCAATGAAACTAATCCAGCCACTGCAAAAAAGACAAGCAAGTTGAAATATGTAAAATATTGATTTTTGGGTTTAGATGCAAGGGCTCTATATCTGCCTAACATGCTGAATTAATTCCTTGGTTAGAAAGCATTTAGACTATTTCTGTGCATTTGAACAAATATACAGATTAGGATACCCTGCCACGTGTAGGCTACTCAGAAAATTTTGCAGCAATTGAGTCAACAACTAAAATGTTCAGAAACTTAGCTGTTTATATATGAGTAATGTATTTGTTACATTTTAGGCAGTTACAGGCTCAGTGTTTTCAGCTATGTACTTTTTGATGTTCTCTACAATCTTGACAGTCAAATCAAGTAGTTTGTGTTGGATAAATGAAATCTTGTATTACACATTTATTCATTACAGTTGGGGCAACATAAAAATTGTAGAGCACAGAAAACTTTCATCACTGACAAACATTTCTCTATGTGTTCATCTTTCACTGTACTTTACCAGCGCTTGCAATGTGACCCAGCACGCTGTCATATTATCCTAACAAGTAAATTTGACTCTTTCACTCATAATCAGAAGCACAAAAGGTTCAGTAATTTCTAATTAGCAAATCTATTGAAAGTAAATGAGCTTAGCCAGATGCTATACTTTGAAATGAAGCAAGACTGATAACGACCTAAATCCTTTTGTGCTATTATTTATGTACTTAAATCATTTTGTGTTGTGTGTATGATGTACATGAAAACAAAGAGGAGATTGGGAAAAATACTAGACCTCATTTAGTCTAGGAAAATGTCCCGTTCAGGGCAACACATTAGATTTGCTTTACCTTTCCCATTACCAGCAATAAATACTTATCTTATTTTTTCTCTACCACTGCTCCATTCAGCAGTGAGATCTGAAGAAAACACCCAATACTTTTGGTTATAGAGGAACACGAAACATACCAATGTGAATGGGCCAAGCAGTGGTGTCACATGAGAGTCCATAGTTCTTTATAATCTGATCACAGGGTACACAAGTAATTGCTTTTGTTGTACATACTGCAAGAATTCTCTGTGTTTATTTTTGCACAATCCACCATGGAAAGCTAAATTGGTTTCCCCAGCTAAATATGCAAAAGTAAATAAATTCCTTGATGTATCTATGTGGAGCCCTTTTGCAATTTGTCATTTACCATTTGGAATTTTCACATCATGAGACGGAGCTCAGAGTAATGGACATTAAGTTTACATTGCTGGGCAACATGACTGACATGGATTTATCTCTAGGGAAATAAACCAAGAGTTTTCTAAGCAGACATCAGTAAGTACATGTGTTTTGTTTCAATAAAATCATTTTCTACACTGTGTGTGTTTTTATTTTTAGTTTCTTACTTTCTGGTAACGGTGAAGAGTACTATCAGTGGCCCCCCTTCATATAGGTTTCAGAATTCAAAATAGCCCATCACAGAACCCCACAAACATTAGGGGAACAGGTTATGGGGAAGAGGTGGTCAACTACAATGTGAGTTCTTATTTTTAGTTTACTTCCCCTTTGTGGAAGTAAACTAAAAAGATTTTGTGGATATAAAGTTTTTTTTTTAAATGAAAAATCTTAACCAAGTGCAAGATATGGGGAACTAAATGTTTCAAGTTAGAAAATGGCCAAAGGAAGAATTCCAAGAAACTATAATGAACCAGATCAGACCTGACCATTGTGGATGGATAGGCTTCCATACAATACTGTAAGCAAAGTATTGCCCTGTAGATGCCAGAACCTGATGTACTGATATGGAGCTCTGCAAAAGAATAGAGAAATATTTCTTCCTGAAAGAACAATATTCATTGAAGAAATTTGAAGAGGCCCTTTTCTGTTTAAAACTGAGAAAGGTTCACTTTAACTCTTTTGATTGCCACAGAAAAACCACTAATTAAATACTGTCTACATGATCATAACTCTTTAGGCAAACTCGAGATCTAAAAAGACTGCAAAAGTTTAAAATGAGCTTGCTCCCTTTGTTCACCTAATTAAATTAGTAATTTCTCCAAGTCTGCTTAGGATAATAAAGTTTCTTGAAGCAAATCATCTAATTGGTATCACCTTTAGTAGGTAAAAAGGACAAAATGTGAATCAATGCTTCTCCTGTACCTTTTGATACCAGAACATCAAGCACAAACTACTTTCTCAACAGATGGTCACACTAAGTGGTACTAAAAGAGGAGATGAATAACCAAGTTCCTGTTGCACAATCCAATTCTGAAAACTATTAACACCTTAAAATAATGCAAAGATTTTAACGACTTGGTGATAAACATATTAGAATGAACATATAATGAACAGATTTGGGTAAACCTGCTATCCTATCCAATACATGATGCATATAGGCCTGTTAACTTACTCTTTTTTAATATAATCGTTAGTAGCAAATCTGGCATGAAAATATAAATGTCTTTAGGGCACAAATGCACCACATAATAAATATAAAGATTACAAAGAGTAATAAAATGGGACCAGCAATTCTAGCCAAGTATTTTACAAATCTTTTTGTTGGCCATACAGATAAAATGTGTTATAACTAAGTTATAACTAAGAAGATGGTGAATCAAAAACCCAAAAATTAATAAAAAACAAAACGTCTGTAGGCCATCTTCCATCATCCTCATTGCTTTCATCTAGCACTGACAGATCCATGTTCACCGTCAATGGTGCTTTTTCACCTTCTTCTGCACTTCTTACAGGTGATTTGTCTTCTTCCTTTGGCCAAATGGATACAAATGATGTAACTCCTGAACATGAAAAGTGGAGTTACAGGATCCCCAACCCTTGCAACATTTTTTGGACTTTTTCTTAAAGATGCCAGAAATGGACCTGTACACTACAAAAATGGATGGGGAAGGAAGTTTTGACTGAATGAGGACTGGATTGTTTCTTTTACCAAAAACTCTACTTGCTAGCTTTCAATGGTTTAATGTAAAGCATAGATGTATGATTAGAAAGAGCCCATTAATATAGGGTGAGGGTTTGTGTAATGTATACCTAAAAATCCAACTTTTTTTGCTCTAAAAGCAATTGGTCTGTTAAAACTGAAATTTGCCATACTATCATTTTTAATAGTAATATAATTTATTTTATTGGTTTTGCAACCAACATATTGCAAAGCGCTTCACAGAGTCATATCACTAGCTGTTCCTCAAAGAAGCTCACAATATAACGTCCCTACAAATAGTCAAGGCCAACATGTTCAATAAGATTTACTTTTAGGAACTGCATAAAAATATAGAAAATGAAAGAAATACAACTGGTATTAAAAAAGCATCACTTTCAGCTTACAGTCCAAGGCATCCATGAGAACACATATGTAATTGTCATTGGATTATTTATACACAAAATTAAGCTAAGAGATTCTTCACTTTTTATTGGATTCTTTATTTAGACATAGTCATAAATGGAATTCCAAAACTGTATTTATTTCTACTTTAAAAAAACAACGTTGCAGATTTATTAAATGGTATACATTTTTTGCTTGCTGAAGCAGAAATCAGCTGAAAAGATTCTCACTTTTCTGCACAATCACCACATTTAGAAGACCGCTACTCATCTCCTAAAAGACCGAGATTTTCACAACATTTGAGGAAAAGGTCATCCAGACCAGGGCAGTGTGACCACCTACCAGATTCTACTTAGAGACAGATATATTCTGCACACGCAATCCCTTTGGTTGCTTGATTCCCCATAGGGTCTTAAGCAACCTCCGCAATGTGAGCATCGACAACCTAAATTGCTTGAATTAACTATCCCTCCATCTATATATAAACTATTACACGCCCTTCTTTTTTTCTCTTTTTGTCTCTTCTCTTTAGAGAATATATTTCCACTTCATCAAAAGCATCAAGCCGAAAGGCCCCTTTTGAATCACCAGATAGCCTTTTCTACTTTGATAGAGGTAAATCTCACATACTACTACGGAGCCACTTTTAGAATACTTTCATACAAACCTTAAACTATTTGTTTTGCCATTATTCTGTAAAACATTTCTGTAAGTGCAAAAGAACGTTTACTGACTTGGGATGGGCAGATGATTTTTGTAAAGTTGTCAGGTTGCTTTAAAAGTACTTTTCCTTACTTATGTGATTTACAGGAAAAAAAAAATTATGCCTTTTACATTTTTCTTTCGACATGTTCACAGAGACCTATGACTTTCCCAACAATTTTGGTGACAATACCATGCTCAGGGGCATCGCAAATAATTTATAAAGTCGACAAAGTAAATTCATGAAATTGTTGCAAAAATATGTATTTTGTCAAAATGTTTGTGAAAATACATTTCTCACATTTTGGTGATGGGAATACCATGGATGTTATCTGACACTTTTAAATACAGAAGACCCTAAAAAAAATCATACTACTAAAACGTTATACATAAGGAAGCATTAAGGATAGAAATAAATTATGTATACTGAAAGAGACGATGAAAGAGGAGATAATGATCCCCGTGCCTGAAATTACAGAAAATATATATTGGGTGGGTTGTGTTCCTCTCGAAATATAGTAATGCGGGTAAAAGAAAAAATTAATTTAGATTCAGAATCTAGTATTGTCCATGGTACAGATGTCATAGAATAAAAAGCTCACTATGAGTTTGTAGTATAGAGCAAGTTAGGATAAACACAGAGATGGTGATACATTGAGATGATTTCCTAATAAAGAAAGCACACTGAATTATTTTCATTGTCAACAAATTGGAAAAACAAGGAATTTTTAGGTTAAGGTTATCTACATTAACTCATTTTTAAGCTTTCAAATTTTTTGCCAAATCATTATCTATTATTTATTATTTTTTCCTAGTGTTGCATATTTTTATGTTTTTCAGGACTGGAAAAGTATAACGGTTTTTGTTCAAGTTACGGGTCATCACCTCTATTACATTTGAATCAGTTGTATTCACACATACACATATTGATTTTGAGATTTATGATTGTTTCTTTTTTCTCTAAACAGAAATGGAAGGAATTATTCACTTCTAGTGATATTTACCCTTATAATCCTTATCTTAGAATAAGATTCATTTCCCTATATGGCTTTATCTCTGTGTGCCTTATACACAATCATTATCTGCTGATTTCTAGTCTTATCAAAGGACCAAAGTTCCAATTTCCATTCTTGAACCCCCCTACTTTTGGCCCCTGGTTTTGTGATTAAGCAAGATTGCAGGTGCAAGATTTCTCTTTTACAAGTGTCCAAAGATGTTGCTCATCCTTTGGCAGTATAGAATAAAATTCACATGTTTGATGGACACTATGGGCCGGATTTATTAAAGCTCTCTGAGGCTGGAGAGGTAACACTTTCATCAGTGAGGCTGGGTGATCCAGCATACTGGTAATTGATCTGGTCAGGTGATGAAAACATTTGCTAGCAAAACAGCAAATTACTTAAAAGAAATCCGTTCCAGGTTTGCTGAATCATCCAGCTTCACTAATGAAAGTGTGTCCTCTCCAGACATGGAGAGCTTTAGTACATCAGGTGGAGTTTCCTTAATGGTTGGTGACAACAGAAAATAAAAATTATGCAAATATAAAAAGTTGACAAAAGTGCTAAAATACCCATCAGAACCATTTCCTCCCTTCTGTTGTGTGCTGAGGTTAGACCTCCCACTAGTGTTTTATTATTGTATTGTTATACCATATCACTTTTTTCAGGATTTCTACAAGCTTTTACAATGAAACAAAATCCCTTTATTTTGATGTGCTAGTGACTTCTTTGTGTTTCATTTCCATAAGTTGTACATGGAGCTGTGGTTGTCATTTCAAGCATATTTCCTCTATTACAAGGTCCATTTGCTCTAGGGAGTGCATTCCTATCACAGACATTGCTTGTAATGATATGTTGTCACTCAAATCTTTTCCTGAGAGGTACCCATAAGAAAAGCATTCACCCATTAAAAATATATGGGTAAAATTTAATAAAACTGGGGATTTGAACAAGAAAAGGGATTTAACAAAAAATTGACCCAGACCCAAGTCTAGTTGTCCACTATATTTAGTTGCACCATACATTATTTAGCTTTCTTTAGGTTTTGTAGGATATTGGTTAACAGATGACCAACTAAACCATGTTATTTTTTTCTGGGTTAATGCCCAAGTTATAATAATTTATATGTTTTTATTTGTTGTAATTATATACAAGTGAATGAATTGAATGAAAGACCTAGATAGCAGTATATGTTGGTAGTGGGCTCCCTTTGTTACCGAATGCACAGAATTTTTTGAAAAGACAGAGATAATTATAAAAATGTTATAAAAAAGTATTTTCCCTTTTGACAAGTCCAATAAAGACATATCTTCCATACATAACAAAAACACGAATAAAAGATATCTTAAAATATACATATACAGCAGAAGCAGTGAGGAAAATTGTTCTCTATTGTAGTGACCTAAGACAAGGTCACATATATGTCATAATAATGTGCTATAAAAGATTTCATTATCTGTTACAATGATAGAATACCTTTTCACCTCGTAACCATATTTTCATCTAAAAGCTGTTATCCACTTATGCTATGTTGGTCGGTCTTTTTTTTCATTTGAATGTGCTGCCAGCCATCCATGTTCAGTTTTCCATAAATTAATCATTTACTTATCTTCCAGTATAGTACTTAAATTCCTAGTGATGCCTAGTGACATGCAGGCTACACTAGGAATATCAGTACTGTATTAAATATGAACTGAAAGGGCTTTTTTATCCAGTGACTAAATGCATCTTGACAGATGTGTCTTAGGCCATGACTCACATTTTCTGTCCTTTCCTTTACACAGCTAGAACATCACTAGATCCCCAGATGTTTTAAAGAGAGCAGAACCTCAAACACTTTCTAGATGTCCATGATTCTTTACCAAGTCAAAGAGTGTATCCCGTAGAATGTTTAGTCTTTGTCATTTTTCTAAGTTACTATGGCCAATACAACAGTCTCAAAAACTAGCACAGCTTTTGAAGAAGAAAGCCTTCTGTGATGGAATACTGTATGAACCAAAGTAAAAGGCAACTAGGAATCACCATCAGCAGAAAGATGAAAGCTTTTAGCCTTCATAGGATGAGGAAACCACCAAATAACTTTCCAGTATGTTTTGGGAAAGTTCACAGAAACACATTCAAACTTGTGTAGAGTATAATACAAGTATTTGGGTATTTTTATTACCATTTCCTAACTAATCATTTAGACCAATTTGAGCAAATAGTAGAAGACTTTTATGAGCTCAAAATCATGACAGGAGCTTACAAAGGCCTAATGAGGTTCTTTACCCCATGTGACAACAAAAGTGGCCTGAATCACTCAGCACAATCACTTTTTATTAGGAGTAAAAGGAGTGAGTCCCATGCTTCACGTGCTTCCATGCTTCACGTACCCAGAAGTACTTCCATTCACTCTAGGGGGCTGAACAGAGAGGCAGAGAAGCAAAAGCAATGTATGTGAATCTGATGAGAGCATGCAAGTTGGGATTTTATTTCTTTTTAACAAACAGTCACTTTTACGGTAACTCCTAAAATGTCCTATTAACAGTAAACTGACCTCACCCCAACCCTGTTATTTAACAGGAACCTTAACATGTCTAGTGATCACAGTTCTTCATTGAAACAAGATTTGTGTGTCGAGATACAATTGTAGATGGGAAAATGTACAAGCTCTAGCTAAATACTGCACATGGCATGAATCAAGAACTGCATGGTCCAAACAACTTGAAAGTCGTTTATTGAAAGATCCTCAGTATGGAAAGCATTGAGAGAGTGGACTTTGTTCCAAGAAACGTGTTGGATGCAAGAGGAGTTTGGTATTTAGTTTTGGATATGCTATGTACCACAGCATCTGATGTTTCATGCATTATATATATATATATATATATATATATATATATATAAAAAAAATACAGATAGACAAATTATTTAACTTACTATAAATTTTGTTAATTATTATACCACTTGCTGTTGTCAGATATATGACTGCACAGAACAGTATTAAAATGTCTGCATTTATTAAACATAGATGAAACTATGAATTTAACATTATATTTACCAAATTTAAAAAGAACAATAAAGAAATGCTTAATATTGTAGTTTACATTAACACCAACCTCTGGTTGTTACTGCACATCTTTGTAAATAATGACTTGGCCAACAGAGTAGATATGATCAATGGATGCAAATTTAATATAAGATAGTGCGCAAAGGGGATCAACTACATCTACAAGCTATATTGGAACATCTGGTAGCTATTTCAAATGCATAGCTTCTAATTGATTGATGTGAGTTATTTTACTTTTATTAGTGTCATTAAAGCTGGTATGTACTGGCCAGTCTGATCAATCTTATCAATGGACACTCTTAGCCTCCAATAGCAGTGGTGGGTGTGGGGCCTTAGGAGAGCCGTTTAGTCCTGTTGCACTTCAAACCCAACCAGCATGAAGACACCCTCAAGGGCCATGATTACTGTAGGCAATAGTTCCGTTTTAAAGCGGAGCATTGATTTTTTTAAATGTAGTCAGCTCTTTTTAAACATTTAACTCAAATGCACTAATTGTATTTACTTCAGTAAAGAAAATCTTATTTATCTGAAAAATAAAAATATGAAATTGTATTTTGGGTTACTGCATATCACCTATATTATACTTTCACAAAACCCCTTGGTGTTAAGTTTATTTTTTTTCCGAGTTTTCTGAAGATTTGTTCAACTCATAACTAGTCATTGATTCTTTTCATTAAAATGGCTTAAAAGATTTAGCGATATTTTTTTTTATCAATATTTTCTCATTTAAATTAACTTTGAAGATAGCATTTTACATGTGCACAATTTTCCTGGGAATAATCTGTTTTTCACCAATGTGCCTCTCTGGAGGACCCAGTGACAGGCTTCTACTGTCAGAGAACCATTTGACACATTTAGAAAACGAAACCCTCGCTTTTATCACCCACTGAACTGGAAACAAATTACTATGTGGTAACTGTCAAGTGTATGATGGTGTTTGACAGCAGGCAGATAAGAAGTCAAGGCATAATAGATAACCAGTCAAGACAAAATACACAATAAAAAGGTTAAATAGAAAACCATCTTTACCAAATAATATTATACTGCCAGCAATATATACTTTTATCTTTGAATATCGCATTTTATATATTTCTAATGTATTGACTTGTAAAACTAACCATTTTAAGATATTCTTTACTGAAATGTCCGAATGCATTAAATACTGGTGATTAAATATTTATTATTTATGTTTCATTTATTTTCTGCATCTGAAATCATCTAGTAAAGTGGGCTTGAACTAAAAAACTAGAACTTTAACCTCTGAAAAATGTGCAGGAGGTTAGTAAGGCCACATTTAACAACAAATGTAGACTTAATATACATATACCTTCTGATAAATGGTAATGTAGTACTCTAACATAGGCAAATATGGGTGAGAAAATCTGTAAGAATGCATCTGCAGGCAACCAGTAAGTAACTGTCTATTGCCCTAGTTTAGGGAGTAAATACAGTCATTTAGTAAAGTCATTTTAGGTTTGCAGCTGACTGCTAATAATTCTACCAACCACCCCAATTCAACTGAATTGGAGTGCTTGGGAATTGATATGCACTTGTTTACATTTTCCTCTGGAGGAAGAACCTCACTGTAACTACTGTCACCCAGTAGTTACAAGTGAACCCACCAACAAATCACTTGTCAGACACTGGGCCTGGTTTAATAAAGCTCTCCAAGGCTGGAGAGGATACACATTTATCAATGAAGCTGGGTGATCCAGAAAACCTGGAATGGATCTGGTCCAGGATTCAAAGCATTTGCATAGCAAATGACCAGGTTTGCTGGATCACCCAGTTTCACTTATGAAAGTGTATCCTCTCCAACCTTGAAGCCCACTGTATCTTGAATAGTAGTGTAAAAGGGGTTCAGTTAGCAGCTAACTGTATATTTTTGGACCACAAATCTAAATAGGGCCTTACATCATCCTGAACAAACAAGGCATCATGTATGAAAATATCAATACAAAGAAGTATATTTTAGTTCCACTTGCCCACCTAACAGAATCACATTTGCCTAGTACACACACACACACAGAAATAATGGCATTTTTATCGTTCACACTATGGCTGTAAAAATGCTGCTCATTGCTTTATGTTGCAATACACCAGGTTATTCATATGAATGGCTTCCCCAATGCACCCCATAGCGCTCATATGTAGTATTAGCTTATTTTTAAAACCACACATCGCTGTATTGTTGCTTTTTGCACTGTAGTGCATTGGTGAGAAGTGTTTAGGGTCCCAATATTACTGAAAGGCAACCCAGGGGACCAATATATGTGCTGTGCATTGCCACTGGTGTTAATATTTGCACTACCCAATAGTAAAGTGCATTAACACAATGCACTACTGGAAACTGGTCCTTTATGATAACCTAAAAAAGTTTCTCAATAGTTACCCTATTTTTTATTTACTAACTGCCTCTCAGTTTATATTACAGACGAAGCATACAAGTTATTTATATTATTATGTATAATATTTGTACACTTATTTTACACAAACATTTCACAATTGATTTGTATGAACATGTGGGTAGGTAACAAATCATTTTTAATACTTATTTTAATTATTTCTGTGAATACAGTAATGCTTTTCAATTTACCAAGAATTGCAAGGCAACCATAGATTATTTTTATATTGTGATTTCTAGAATGTTATCACTCACCTATTGTTTCTGATTACATGCAAACCACAAAAAAAACTTCTGTTGGTTGTCCTGTTCTTCCCCTTCACTTAACATTACCAGGAGCTTAAAAAGAAGGATCACACAAGTAAATCCTGCAAACCTTACCACTGATTGATATGGATTCTGAAAATACTTTTGTGAGAGTCCAAGATGGCTAAATTCAATTAACTATCATGGCCTATTATTCTATTCACTTTGCTGAACCCCCTTTTACACTTGCACTTCAGCTTCTTGAGTGTGTGTTATATATTTCATTGCAGCTTCTGACATATTATGGATCAATAGTGCATTAAATGTTAAACCTTTTTTCCACTCTCTCTATCCATTTGGAAAAAAGAACCAGAATGAAACGCTTGGTATAAAAATACTGTTCAGTTTGCTCTGAAGCTATTATACAGACAGTATGAGAGCTAGAAGAAAATATGTAATCTTTAAAAATGAACTCCAGTCTTACCTTTTGTCTTGACCATTGTACAGGTCCTGTGCTAAAAAAAATTACTCTCATTTTACTGCACACAATTAACTTCTTAAAGAAGCTGCAACAAGCTTTTTGCTGGTGTAATAACAGCCAACATCATCTAGCCTTTTCTTCTCTATTTGTGCTGTCCCTGCCCCCCCCCCTTCTAATTCTTTTGATTTATGTTTTTTTAAATCATTGGGCTCAGCATCATGTAAGGGATTTGTCTGGTGTAGTCTACATGAGGCAGGGTGCTGTGACGTGTTGAGGATGTGCAGCACCCCAATTCGCTGATTCACAAGCCTATAATTTGAGCTGCAGTTTCTGTACCACATAAGTAAATGAATTTTGTACTTATTGTCATAATTATAGTAAACATTTTCTTCTTTTTGTTATATAAATGTAACATACCAATTTAGCATATAGGGTCAAATCTTAAAAAAAAGGACCTGAAATAGTTGAACCAGTTTCCAGTATTTTCATTGATGCTGAGGTAGCAAAAATTGTGTTCGGATTCTGCTATCAGTGAAAAGTTTTTGTTTTGTTTTTTTTACAAAGGGAAGAAGAAAAGAAGAAAAGGAACACTGCAGTCACAAGTGAAATGACTGTAAGCAACAAAATGCTTTTTTATGACATTTTTTTATGTACAGGTCTGCTTCTCACCAGTATGTGATCTAACCATGCAATATGGCTGCTCTAGCATTAATAAACTATGGAGATGAGCAGCAAAAGTGTTTTCTTACATTGCTTTGGCACATTGGCAGAATAACAAAATAGGCAATAAAGGGTTGGGATACAAGTTTGTTGAATGTTTTGCTAGATTTTAAAGGTACACGCCAAAGAAGCAATAAAAATTAACTATTTAAATTGTTGTTGAAATAGGAACATTGTGTCAACGGTTTCATGATTTTAATCTTTCCTTTATTCTTGTTCATCTGGATACTCCCTTAGTTAGTTGAAATATATAGATCAAATATTTTTTTTTGCACAGCTCTTAGTGTCCAATGCAGCCTCAATCATGAACATTCACAGACATTTGAGATGTTGCTGAATATGGCTGAATGTTATCATGTAGAATGTAGAGACCTAGCAGATTTTTTTCAACTTTTGTTGAGTTGCTAGGCTTTAGCAGTTTACTCAATTGACTTCTGAACTTCTTTTTAAGGAACTGTGTTTTGATATTGCCTTTGCAGTACAACCCATGCCTACACTGTTACAAAACAACTCTCTACAGGTAGAAAACTCAATCTATGCTTGCAGTGTCTCCTTTTTCTCTGTTGTCAGCTAGCAAGATGAATGGAGAGTGCACACATCAGCAGATACGATTTAGGAACTAGGTCTCTATACTTAACTATCAGGAAAAAGAAAGAACCCATAACCCCATTCATCTGATGACTTTCAGGAGCATATCTTTAATAACAGTACTTCCAAATAAAGTATTCAATATATGTATTTTTATTCTTTTGTAATACTGCAATGCTCCTTTATGGAAAAGTAGGTTACATTCTACATTCACCTGTAATATTCTGCATACTGGAGAGTCACTGTATTTACTAAGATATGTATCTCTTACATGTGGGACACTTCCTTCTGAATTATGCAAATGCAACACCTTTAAATAGGTTCATTACTTATTTATGTGAATAATGTGGGAAGACATGAATGGAACAAAAAAACATACAAAAAGGAATTTTAGAAGACCTACACATCTAGGTTAAGCAAACATCTTTTAAGAATCTTATTTTGTTAAATATTAAATGGAAATCATCATATTACAGGATTGAATCCCAGGCATATATATATATATATATATATAATTTGATAGGATTGTGACCCTTTCATTCTGCAGCAATGTGCGCCCCCAGGTATTCAAGAATTTCAGGTATTCTTCTACCATGTGTTGTGATAGAAACTAGCAATGAATCCCTAATGCTTTCATGTCAAATATTTTCTATATATGTTTTTCAATAGGCATTGCTTATTTTTCAGTTTTCATTTCACAGTTTTTTTTTATAGTGACTGACATTACAGTAATGCAGATAGTTCCTTAACTCTAGGCTTCAAACCAGACAGAGATATAGTAGTATATATTCTTGCAGTGTCATCTATATGTGATACATTTGTAGTACCATCATTTAGATACATCAGTTATTAAATTGCCTCTGAAGGAGTTGGCTTCAGTCACTATTGGCATTCATTGTTTTTCAGCCATTGGTTCCTGGCCCAATTTAGGTCTTCACACATCTCTTGTATGTCTTTGTATGTCTTTTTTAGGTCTAACGAGAAGTGGTCCAGGAACCAATGGCTGAGAAACGATTGCCTCATGTTTATACGTTTGAGACCCCTCAACCGGACCAGCAAGTATAAAACGAAGTTTACTTTCCATTTTTGTAAAGGACACTGTTGTTTGTAAAGCTGATTAGAGGTCCTGGAAAAAGGAAGAGTGGGATTGATAAGAGGAGTTTTTCTGTGGCTGCTGTTTTATGGAAGATGTACGAGTGAAGCACAGAAGCATGGGTTGTGTTTTTGGACAGGATTGATGGTCTTTTTATCAATCTATGTCCGTAGTCTTACCTGAGCTATCATTAATAACCACCAAAAAAATAACTTAGGGCAGCACGGTGGCTCAGAGGTAGCACTCCTGTCTTTGCAGCGCTAGGTCCCAGGTTGGAATCTTGGCCAGGACACTATCTGCATGGAGTTTGCAGGTTTACCCCATGTCTGCGTGAGTTTCCTCCTGGTAGCCCGATTTCCTCCCACATCCCAAAAACATGCAGTAAGGTTAATTGGCTTCCCCTCAAAGTTGACCTTAAACTTCATTAATGACAAATGACTATGGTAGGGACATTACAATGTGAGCTCCTTTAAGGAACTGTTAGTGACATAACTATCAACTTTGTACAGCGCTGCGCAATAATGATGGCGCTATATAAATACTGTGTAATGATAATATTAAATGAATTTTTCTCTACAAGGCTGCTGGATGAGCATTTGTGACCTTTTTTGTGAACATTTTTTTTTATTTTTAAAGGCTATATACAATTATAAAAGTTTTGTTAGGTAACACAGCTCAAATGTGTATTTTAGCTGTGTATTTGGCCACCTGGCTGGCATTTCTGTACTTCAAGGCTGAAAGAAGTGAGTAGATTACATAAGCTCTACATATCAGTGCTACTAGGCTAGAAGAAGTGAGTAGATCATGTAAGCTTTACATAAAAATAGTACTAGGCTAGAAGAAGTAAGTAGATAATGTAAACTCTACATATTATTGCTACCAAGCTAGAAGTGAGTAGATCATGTAAAGCTTTAAATACAAGGATAAAATAAATTAGTAGATCATGATGTGAGCTCTATATATCAGTATTACAAACCTAGAAGTAAGTAGATCTTGCAAGTTTTACACATGAGTACTACAAGGCTAAAATAGATGAGTAGATCACATAAGCTTTAAACATCAGTATTACAAAGCTAGAAGAAGTGAGTAGATCACATAAGCTCCACATATCGGTGCTACTAGGCTAGAAGTGAGTAGATCACGTAAACTCTACATAGCAGAACTACAAGGATAGCAAAGGTGAGTAGATCATGTGAGCTCAACATAATATTACAAAGGTAGAAGATGTGAGTGGATCACGTAAGCTCTATATTCCAGTGCTAGCAGTGCAGTACTACAAGGATAGAAGAAGTGAGTTGATCATGTATGCTCTACATACTGTATCTGTACTGCAAGGCTAGAAGAAGTGAGCGGATCCCCCAGCAAATTTTCTTTGAGGCTTTCACTTTTGGTTGTTATGATTTTCAATCTCACAATTTTTTAATTTATACATCTCTTGGTTTAGCTTTTAAAACCTTTCTTTTTTTACTTTTTCATTAACTTTTCCACTTGTACCTGGGTGACGGGTGTGCTGTGCTCATGCTCCCTGCTTATATGTCCTTTCAAATTATATTTTGTGTGTATAATCATAGTTGTTGTAAGGCAACTCAAGAGTGGAAAAGTAAAAAAAAAAAAAAAAAGTTAATAAACTGTTAATGGAAAAACTTCATATTCTGATGTATTATACCATCAGTCTTATTTTGATTTCATCTACTTCACAATGATCTGCTGTTTTTGTTTCACATTTCTTTTTTAATTTGTGGTGAAAATTGAGACATCCAGTTAGGTTTTTCCTAAAAGATCTTTCACTTGAAGACATTATCTAAACTGTGACAAAGGCACCAAAATTACTTTGAACCCTACAATGACATCCAGACTGTCATTAATCTTTAAATACCAGTCACCAGCAGAGTTATTGGTATGAGGAGATTGATTTTCCAATTCAATACATGTATGAGGAGCTCTTTAGAAGAAATGATAATCCACGATTGGTTTACAAACACTTATTTTGGTGTAGCATCCCTAAAAAATGATTCAATCCATAAAGTTAATCAATGTTTGTGTCTTCATTACTAGAAATTGAAATTGTGACAGTGTTCAAGAAAGGGTTAAAGTCTTGATATTTCATTATGGTTCTAAAATTCCTGATCTACAAGGATTTCTGCTGATCTGCTGCAGTGACAACAGTTTTCTAAACAAGAACAAATCTATTTAATCAAGTTCCTGCCATCATTTCATGTTAGTCACTTTTCACTCTTCTTCACTGCTGAGCTTGTATTGAAGTTTCATTTGATTCTAGGTTAACATTATGACCTTAAAACTCAAGTGCAGCAGGGAGGAGGGTTCAAACAAAGTGATAACAGTTTTTCTCTATTTAATAGAAATATGTCAGCCTTCTCAAGATCTTGACATTATCTCAAATTACTGCACTGCATCTTATTTAGCTTCATGAAAGGCTAGACTAACATCATGGATGGTCATTAAAAGATGAGATCTGTATTCTGAATTCTATGAAAGGTTCGAGAACAAACCTGCTCCAGCCAGAAGAGTATGATTTAGTGAAAATAATTCACTTTGAACATCTAGAGCAGCCTTACTTAAAGCATACCTAAACTCACAATTTTCACTTTACATAAAAGGGTAGACAACACTTTTATGTAAAAAAACAAAAAACAAAACAAAAAACAAACGCACAGAATTTTTACTTAAGTGCAACACCCTTTTTTTTTTTTTTAAGAAAAGGTCAAGGGTCGACAAACTTTCATGGCCAATAGACCATTTCAGGGGTGGGCAGGAGCACACTAGGCTGGACTCTGAGTCCCGCCTTAATGGCTCCGCCCACCACCAGGGAACGCCCCCTGAAGTGAAGTCCCTCTCCTCCATATGCATTGGGGAGGAGAGGGATTTCCCTTCAGTGAGCTTTCCCTATTTACCGCAGCAGCGGAAGTATCAATGCCAGGCGCAGTAAACAGGGGAGCAACAGCAAGGAGGTGGCACCTGAGCTTCGGCGGCTCCGGTAGTTCCTAATGCCAGGGGGTGTTAAGCCGGAACGAACTTCCCCCTAGGACGAATCTGGCCTAATGGTCAGAGTTTGCCGACCCCTGGCCTAGGCGGTGGAGAACAAATGTGAGCGCAAAGCCTCCCGGGATACCTAAGTACGACATACCGGGCATGCGCAGGAGGCGGCTTTTTGCACATAAAGAAAAATTTGCCGATCTTATGCATGCACAGTGAGATCAGCAAATGTTTTCTTCATCCATTGTCACCTGATCTCAGGCCTGGGTCAGGTGACAAAGGATGAAGAACAGGAAGAAGAAGATGGCGTGGCCCAGAGCCCCGGCTCCTGGATGAATGCCAGGACGACACGGGACACAATGCAGGACACACCCAGAGTGATCTGACTGCCCTGCGGAATTGAAAGTAAGTGTATTTTTTTTTTTTTTTTTGCAGTTTTGGGCTTAGTTCCTCTTTAACCTTTTTTAAATGGGGGAACCCTTAATTTTCTATAAATATTATGGGGTTGAAACATAGTTAAATATGTGTCACGTCCTATAGATACAAGATACAAAACAAATTTCTCCTTTTGAGATCAGAGGATTTTTTACCTACCTAATAATTTGATAAAATCACTAATATCAGTTTAAAACAAAACAATAGTTTAAAAAATTTTAACAACAATAACAGAATACCCACAGAATAGCATACCATCCCACAAGACTCACCCTAATCAGTAACACATCATTTAAAACAGAATGAAGTCCACTAATTTAACTGCTTTTTTTAAAGAGCGCTAAGAAGCTTGGAAATGTTTAATACATGCTATCATTTTCAAATATATTTCCTTTTTTTCCTTTGTTTTCTTACATTTCTCCTACGGACACATGTACAGTGTAAAGTAATGAAGGCGTGCTTGGGCATAAACTGTCACAGCTGCCAATGTGCTTACTTTTTTAACGGAATGTTTCAAACCATAAAATGGCTTTTGTTTATAGCTGATCACATGTTCATCACAATGCTAATTGCATAATTAAATACAGGCGATGGTGTATAGGAGGGTATAGTTTTACTTTAACTAAAAGGTAATCTTTTTTTGGAATATGTAACATTTTCAGGTGAAAAATAAATATCCAGATACTTTGGTTGGTCTTTGTTATTCTTTCACACAAAAACTAAGGTTCATTAAAAAAATTGGTAAAGTTTTTTTTTCCCATTTTCACCTTTATCCTAGCATTTTTTTCTGTACACAGCCCGTTTGTCATGAGCACTGCAGTGTAAACTTTCATTCCACTGGTGACATCTGTAGGATATAAATAAGGAACAGAGGTGGGTGAGATAATGAAAATGGTGGATCTGTAGACAACAAAAGGGAGACAAACAGTTTGTCAGTGATGGGGCACAACAGGTTTAACAACCCACCTCCCTTCTGCAATTAAAACAGTGTGAACGCCTATGGTGGCTGATGATCACGACACTACACCAAACACCCATTAAAAAACTGATATGCAATGACCACATCTATGAGCAGATGTAGTCATCATTCAAATGTATTTTTATACCTAGGTAACTAAAAGCTTAACTGAATTCTATCTATTATAACTAAAGCTGCGTACACACTTGCAATTTTTGTCGCTGGAAAGGATCTTTCACGATCCTTTCCAACGACAAGGGACTGCACGATGCATGAACGATGCTGTACATACAGCACCGTTCTGCTCTATGGAGAGGGGAGGGGGAGATCGACGGAGCGGCACCCTGCTGCTCGCGATCCCCCTTCCCTTTCATTAGGATCGGTCGTCGCCCATCGTCCGTGGATCCGGCAGGTCGGTCGTTCGGACAATGCACTACACCGAATGTACACACGGCAGATTTTCGCCCGATATTTGGCCGATGCCGATTATCGGGCGATAAAAATCTGCCGTGTGTACGTAGCTTAAGCTACATACAGATATTTTTGTATGATGGCAGCAAAAAAATGTTGGAACAATAATTAACATTATGAAATCATTAAGTTTATCTTTACTTTGCTTGGTTTGCTCAATTTTAGGCAATTAAGTTCAGCAAGCTTAATATTTTTCCTATTTTAGGAAGTCTAACAATATAACTCTAAAGATAAAGGTCAAAATCTGTATTTAATAATGAAAGTGTGCTTCTTTTATGAAGCATCATTACTGAATAATCTTGATAGCGCTGGAAATACTGTGGTAAAGCATCTACAGAATTGCCTAAATGTATTAGTCTTTGTTCGACAATAATCTAATCAAAAACACAATAAAAGATGCAAGCAGGCTTTTATACATATCTAGGAACAGCAATAACCACTACAAAACTGATGACCAAATCATTGCCCAAAGAGAATTGCAGCACGCTACATTTATGTTAGTTTATCCAAACTAGCAAAACTTTTATTGGGCTTAATGATGATGTTGATGCAAAAAGAAATAATGATGTGCAACCTGCAGAATCACCTCGGAACAAATTAGACTCTTCGGTTTTGAGATTTACCTCTTAACCCCACTAAAGAAAACCTGTGCCTACTACAGGTTTACCTAATGGCCATGCTGCATAGCAGGATGCTTAGCTTGTCATCTTCGTTCTGCTATTCAGCTGGATGCCAAGGCACAATGATGTTTCTATGCAAGAAGCAGCTTTTTTAAAAACTGTAACAAGTCTTTACAAGCTTCCCCCACCCTATATGTCTAAGTGCTGATGTAGGGGAAGCCAGGAAGAACTGGAATTCCACCTGCAAGTGGCAAGAGAGTGTTGGCAAATATACTTTTTAAAGTACAGGTGTAGTTTTATACAAAAAGTTTAACTACAAACTCTATAGCAAGGGTCGCCAACCAGTGGTCCATGGACTAAAACAATTTTGGTGGTCCGCACTTTTGGCTGATGCACCCCCCAGCGTGGTCAGGAGAAGGACCTCGCTGGGGAGGCACACCGACCAGAGCCCCGGACCATTCCCCCGTATGAATCGCAGGCTCAGGGCAGTGGGCGGGTTGTGTCTCTAGACACAACCCACTAACTTTCCCATGGCAGGTTTAGATCTCCGATGGCAGAGTGGGCAGGTTCTGGCATCATGACCTCACTATGGGGGAAGTTTCTTCTCCTTTGAGTGACATACGGCTCCCCGTGTCTGTAATGAATGCACTGTCCCGAGTCTGTAAATTTAGTGGTCCGTGAGCTCCAAAGGGTTGGCGATCACTGCTCTATAGTGTCAAAATGAATAGCAAATAAGGGTCACGCAATGAAACACAAACACTGGGAGAAAAACTGAAATTACAGCAGAATAATGCTGCATATGATGTTGGATTTTTTTTTTTTTTGGTATAATAAATAGATGTTGTGTTAGTACTCATTCTGGTATAAAAGAAGAGCTGTAACCACAACTCTCCACTATGGGCCAGTTCGTTCAGTTAATATTCATTAAGGTAATACCAAAACACAAACAATTTTTTCGGCAAACACACTAGGCTTTTTTTGGTAACATGGTTGTGCAAAAATTTTTTCATTTCAATATAATCGAAAAAAGACTTGTTGTTTGTTTTAGTTTTATAATTTAAATATATAAAAAATAATGTAAATAACTTGTGCTAACTAAACATTAAAAAGGTTTTTTTTAATGTATTTATAAAAACAAAAATTACCTTTAGGGATGGTTTAGGTGATGTCATATGCAGATGAAAAGAAATGTTCCAGCTATATAAGTAAAATAATAAATACAATGTAACAAAATTTAATGTAACTTGACTTGGGACCCAACTTGGAAGAATTCTAGGTGACTGGAAACTTCACTTGGGACTTGGTGTCAATGACTTGGGACTTGACTTGGACTTGAAGGGTGACAACTTAGTCCAACCTCTGTCATTTTGACAGCTGAATATAGCCTTTAAAAACAGATGATAGAGTCATGGCAGAGGATATAGAGCTGGAGATAGGGGATACTCAAATGTGAATGGGGCTTCAAGCTTCCTGCGACTTTTTACTTATACCTCACATTTCATACATCTCAAATACTCAAAAAACTTTTACGTATGCAAATTATCCAAAGAAAACAAATCCTAAAGTCATAATTTCCCACCTCAACTACCGCAACAACCTGGTTTGGTTGTTTGGTCCTTTTATAGAGGGAACTCTATAAAAGTCATGGTGGCTCTATACTGTGGCCCTCATTTTATTAATAGGTCATAGAATGAGGCTGTAATGTATGTACAGTAGCTGTGTGAAATATATATCGAGGAAGAAATCTGTTATTTGCTTTGTTAAAATTATGCTTTTTTGGGGTTTTGTGTATATTGTGCGATATTTCCCCCAGCTCCTAGACTGTAAGCTCTTTGGGGCAGGGTCCTCTCCTCCTCCTGTGTCACTGTCTGTATCAGTCTGTCATTTGCGACCCCTATTTAATGTACAGAGCTGCGTTATATGTTGGTGATATATACATCCTGTTTTTATTATTAATGATAATAATAATAATAATAATAATAATGTTTCAAGGTGCTTTACAGCTCTTTCACACCTACTACTAACCTCCAACTAAGGCAATGCATTTAATTGACCTGTAAGGGGAGAATAGCAGTTCTAATTTGAACAAAATCCAGTATACACTAGTGTGATTTCCGCATTTCTCTGCCAGTCTCTTTTTTGTCTTTCAAAGAATTTAAAAATAAAATTCAAGTTATAATGCTTTTATCTGAAAACACTTTATTATTATTATACTTCCTTACCACACACATAAAATTGCTTGCCTATTTTTAAATGGCTTCCTATTTCAATATCAGGAACAATGGTCTGTTGAAAAGCATTTTATTTCCTACAACAGTTCACTTTGATAAAAATTAATATTATTTTGTAAATGGTACTAGTGTATAATATTTATTTTTCTGTGGCATAACACAAAATCCGATTGGCTGCGGTCTTCTGATCTTCAAGCCTGGGGCTTGTCATGATAATATGTGAAATATTAAGGATGTTATGTGTAGACCCCTTTAGCCTAGAACACAGTTATGGATACATTAAATTTGCCTGTGCTTTATATAAAACCTTTACCAATTTTAAAAACATGGTACAAGTAGAAAGTGTGGAAATGATATCTTAACAGCTACATCAACCGATCTCACACCCTGCGCAATGCGAGATCAGGTGTCATGCCAAGAAGACAGAAGAGAAGACTGAAAATAGTGGCGCCCGTCGCAGAGGACCAAGAGGAATTCCAGGATGACGCAGGAAAGATCAGTGCTATCGAGGGATCTGCAGGATTAAAGGTGTGATTTTTTTTGTTTTCAGTTCCGCTTTAAGGTAAAGTATAGTCATTAGATTGGACTAAAGTCAGAATGGCCAACTTCAGATGGCCTTATGTACTATACAAAGAAGCGTAGATGAGGTTTTCAGTCAAAAAGGTGTTTTGAAACTGTGAAACTGTGCTCAATAGTCATCATCACTGGCTGTTAAAACGATCATTGAAGCAGAAGTCATACTTTTTGATTCCTGCTTGTCAGAACAAGACTTGGTGAAAACAGGCACTGCAGGGGGGGAAAATGGCCACAAAAACAAAATTAAAATAAACTTGTCAAAAAAGCATCAATTTAACTGAGCATATGATGAAAATGTTGAATCGGCAAAGGTGACCTTTAGTTAAAATGTCTAAAAAATCAGCAGATGTAATGGTATGAGAGCCTAAAGTCATATGCAAATAGTAGATTTTCCTGGAATGATTGGCTCCGGTCTCTACCAGCTCCCTATAAGTTTTTTAACTATGATGGGCAGCCCAAATAACAAAAAGTGAGGTTTGGGAGGGGGAGAGAAAGCAATGTTTGCACTTGAAGGATCCACCAATCATTTTGACACTTATGCAAATTTTCACTATATACTTAGTTTGAATTCAAGATGTATAAAGCAGGTCCTGAACTGGTAAACAATAATACAGACAGGTCCAGTAATGTAGTAAATGTGTCTATGAACCTCAGATGTAATTCTGTCTGAATGCATGACCATTTGGTAGACTAAAAAACCAAGTGTTTTAAACCTGACTACATACTGAAGACTCGAATGTAAACCTAAAATAATTGCCATGGGGGATAGGTAGCATTCTTGCCATTTACAAAACATCTCTTGTTGTTTTTCATATAATATATCATGCCTCATATCTTGATTTTTACTTGTGAAGATTCATATGCGTAACACTAAAAGGAAACATGTAGAAAACTACCTGTACACAGGTCATGCAAAAATGTAGTAGTGATCAGAAGAAAGGGTTAAGAATGATAAACAGCCCATGGTAGACACCTGCAGTGTACAAAATATTAACAAAAATATATAGAGTATATTTTCAAGAACTTATTCTTGAAAAAAAAGCTAACTCCGGGACAGAAAAACACCCATAATTCCCCTAGTCTAAATCCCCTAATTTAGGTCCAAGGATGATGTCCTACTTAGTTTCCTCTCTGAGGCGTACCATGTTGCAGTCAGGGAGCATGCTAGGGGCCCACTTATATTGGGACCATTGCATGGAAGAGGAATTGTGCCAGCTGCTAGAGGAGCAATAAATAAAGTAACTAAAAGTCCTTCTGATGTTCCCCCCAGACCTAAACAGGTATATAACCCTTTCAGTGTAGGGGTTGTTTTGGGAATTACGTTTTAAAGGTTGTCAATTAAACAACATAATTCATTAAATGCATTTATGTCAGCTCCCAATTACTTAATTACTTTAGTTTTCACGCTTTCTTTTTTTCTTGAGAATAAGTATAACATGCTGTGTTTTAGAGACCACAAGGGGCTCTTTGGATATAATTATTTTGTGCTCTAGGTAAACTGCCAAACATTGGAAATACTCAGCTGAGACAAAAGTACATGTAACTGCTATGAAGACTGCTGTAAAATGAGCTTGGGTGATGATTACTGGGATTTCAGGTTTACTTACCGAATTCTTTTCACTTTGTGAATATTACCCACCACCTCTAGTGTTAGGATGATCACTGCCTTTATTTCTTATTTGTTCAACCTCTACATTTTTACATTACATCCATTGATTGATATTTTCAATGTGAATAGGGGGTTACAGGTCACTGTACATATGTATAACACAAGCCTTCAGCCCCCACTGCAACCTAATATAGTTGCTCTAATATAGAACAAAACTACATGGGTACATTGAGTCATTTTTAAAGTTTCATGCAGTTAGTATAGCATGATCAGTTGATGCCTCTTCTCAAATCCTGAAGTCAGATTACGGCTGCGAAGGCCAAATACTGCCAAAGTTTGACCATGCAGAAGTCTTCATCTTTTGCTGCCTCCCCTGCCAACAGTCTCTGCTGCAGGTAAAGAGGCAGCTATGAAGTCATTTAAAGTGGAACAAAATCCCTTCAAAACCCAACCGTCCCCATTCAATTGCAGTGCTCAACTATCTTTTTCTCTGCCTAGTTAAGATCTTTGGTCATCCTAATCTGCATGGAATAACGTAATTTCCATGCTGGCATTCCAGAGTTCATTCAGTCCCCGGCAAGAAGAGGGAAAGACATGATTGCCAATTTTGACAGTACCACAGTACCACCATTCTGGAATAAAGCCCTGCCTCATCACACATTTTTAAAGAGGAACTTTACTTCCTATTTAAACACAGATATAATATTACCCAACAAAGATATTTACTCCTACTCTTTACTCTAGATTTTCCATTTTTGAGTTAGGTTCTTGTATTGCCCTTGCTTGCTGTCTGGTAAACCATTGTAAGCAGGACAGAAAGAAAAGGTAACTATAGTTAATGGACCCAATAGTTAATGGGTAACAATAGATGGAAAAACTCCTATGACTTCATTGTTTGACTTCACAGTTTGTTTTTAAACATACAGGGATGCAGAGAGGTTTATGCATATACTTTTTTATTTATTATGAGCAGAACTCATATTCTCACCCTACAGCTACAATGTTCGATGGTTCCCGGTGGACCTGTATGATGATCATGACAAATGGCCCCCTATGGTGATTTCATAATAGTGTTGTGCAGTGCCATATGGAGGGATCGGTAGGCTGAATCTGACACTAATTGTTCTTATATTTCAATGAAAGCAATAAAATTAAGTTACTGGTAAAATTAATTTGAATAAATTCTGATAAGATCATACCTAGACTATGGCAATAAAATATAAACACATAATAATTACAAAATTGAAATAAGTGATAAATGTAATCAGAAGAATAAACATTGGTGATTTACTACATTATACCACATATAAACTAAATTGACAAGCAAGCAGCAGTGTCTAAAGGCAGAACTTTAGTAACTACTGCTTTAGTTCATTAATAGAAAGAATACACATAAGCAATGTTTGGCACCAGAAAGGAAAGAGCCTATTTATTATGCAATGAAAGAACTGTACTTAGAATCACTTTCTATTTTCTGTAATCATTGGTGGCCCCTATAAATAACAGAAATTGTTAAGGGTAGTTAACGGTCACATTGACCTTGCACGTATATTTCCTATGTAAACAGGTGCTTGAAATGAATGGTGCAGGTCGTTGCTATTAACACTATTAAAACATCCAATACATAAACCAGCTTGACTCACTGAAATGTAATTATAAGAACTGCTGTGTTCTGTATTTGATCTGACTTTGGAGGGCCTCTTGCACAGTAAGCACAAAAGTGCTAAATAGAGACCTGCTGGTTAAAAATAACTGCTCAGAAAATAGGTCTGTCTCGCCAGGTGTACTAATGTGTGTATTTGTCTATCAGAGTGCTTTTAATGCAAGGTTACACTTTGTCGGAAGCAATGGCAGCTACTAACAAAGGAACTAAGGTCATATCAAGAAATTAACATGTTCAGGTATTTTGTCAAGGTTCCCTTTGGATGCTTCTCCCTTAAACTAAGTCCGACCAATGATTAGGTTTTGACAAAACTTGCCCTTCTGCATTTTGTATGTCTGAGCTTAGTGATAGAAGAAGTGGAATGTAAGAGAACTACATTAAACTGTTTGCCCAGCTAAAAATGATTCTGGTTTAGTTTTAAATAGGGCAGTTAGGACAGTTAAAATCCCTGTTGAGTTTTACTTTAATCTTGGATTACATTAAAGAGAATTACCCCAAATTTACAGTCCTGTTGACAATGGCTTCAGCAAACACAGTCATGGTAAATTTCCATTGCCAAAGCCAAGAAATAAAAATGATTTGTGGCCGTCTATATGATGTACATATCTCTAAGGCACTTGTCCTGCTCAGCATCTTCAACTCAATAGGTCTAAACAAAGAAAACTGTATTGATATAGTGGAGAGGAAGGGCACAAACACATCAAATACATAAAAGTACAAAAGGAAGTAAGACCCCAGGTTTCCTCGTTTTGTGCAACCATTCCCCTCAAAGCCTCTTCTCTTTGGCATGCCATTCGCCCATCTCAGGCTTTTAAGTTATCACAAGCTAAAATCCAGCAGCCCTTGAGTGTAAGTCGGGGTGCTAAAGGCCTACCCTGAACTCAAAAGCATTACAGAGAAACGTAGCAGGAGTAAGTAAGTAAAAATGCTTTTTAAATGTTTTCCAAAAAAAAAAAAAAACAAGCATTTAATCCTTGAAGTACAGGGTCACATTGTTTTGTCATTTCCCCAGAGTTAGGTTTTAAAACACCAATAAAATATAGAAACCTAAATAATATTCAACATTATGCTAATGATTTCAAAGAATATATAAAAAAGTGAGCAATTTTCTGTCTGCAACAATGGGTTTATTATAGACATAATTATGCTTATGATTTTAAAAGCATACAGCCAACAATAAATCTACATTGGAAGTACAAGAATTACCAGTGATAAAATGTGAAATGTGATATTGGTGAATCTGCTGGATGCTAAAAGGAAACATTTCACAGGCAGTAAACAAACGAATATATTTTATTTTTAAAGGTACAGAAATATTAGAGGAAGCCAACCAAATTTTTGACAATGTTCCTTGTAATAGAAGTCAAATAGCATTAATGCTGAGCTACAAACCTGAAAAAGCAGATGAATAGTTTTGAGTTCATTTTGACTTACAAATCTCTATGCTTTTTAATATTATTGAAATATCCTAAACATTTTTAAATCTACCATAGAACTAGTGATTTTAGAAAGATATTGGCAACCTCCATATTGTTTCTATTACATGTTTAAAAATATAAAAACACCAGTTCCATAAATCTGTTTCATCAGGAACCTAAGGCTGCCCTAGGAGCTCCAAACCTGGAGCAATGCAAATTCAAAAAGTGTCAAAACTCCAGTTAATATGCACATTCCCACTCGTATTTACCTCCCCCTACAATTGTTGCTAATGAGGCTGCCTATGATATGTGTGGACTACTAAAGTGGCACGGCCAATGAAGATGGCAAGATTGAAGACAATGGAGTCCGGTTGTGGATGGGGACAGGCGAGTTTGCCGGGTTTATTTTGGCTTGGTAGGTTGGAGGATTTGGGGCAAAGTGCAAAGATCAATTACAGTACTAACATTCCTGTACTAGAGAATCCTTAATTTGGGGGCTCCTTAGGTGATCAACCAGGTAATTAAGCTTAGGTGTAGGCACCTGTAGGTGCTTCTTATCACATTTCAATAAAAAAAAAAAAAATATATATTATTAAATGGACAAATGATATCCTTATATGAAAATATTTGCCGTTTCCAAATAAGTTCCATTTAAGATTGTATACCCAAGTGGTACAAAGAATAACAGACTGGCATAAGGTATGAATTATTATTTGATAAATAATCAAAACTTCATTATGTAACTACTCCACATATTGGAAACACCAGCCAATAACAACATATTCTTTTTATTATAATGCACACCTGTATTAAGTGAAAAACTAAGAGGCCTAAATGAGAGATCTACGTAACCATTTTCCACTACCAAGCAGAAATACATTTGAATTTGTATCCATTATTTATCACCTTCATCATAAGCCATTATATAGTAAAAGTGCATTTGGCTGTGTTTTTCAAATGCTGCATTGATTAGTAGATCGCAGAAGACAGTAATGTCTGTATCAGAAAATGAAGGACAAAGGTGTGCAAGTATTTAGAATGCCCCCAGCCCTATTAATAATATATTATGCACTTAGTGATAATTCTCTACATTTCAAGGATTAGTCTCAACATGTGTTGGGGTATACATATAGATTGTACTTCTATAAATATATTGGGACATGATGTGTAAAAACTGGAACAACCCACTTTTGGTACCTGGATGGACATGCTTCAAAAGAAGGACAGCACCAATACCGATGCTCAGGTTTTTTCTTTCTGCACAAGTACTAGATCTTGATACATAAAATTAACATAAAGGGTCATTCTGCACTTCCTACATGATTTTGCAAGGATTTAGACTATGACTATGGGTTGGGGGAGGAGAGCATATCTGTCAGGGTTTGAGACAACATTATCAGATGCACTCATAACACCATTATTGTTCATGAGGACTGGAAGTACCAACAAAAGAATCATTACTTAAACGCTTGGAAGTAACATACAGTGTTACCCAGATCCTACAATGCAGTGCATAACAGGTCTCCATTAAAAATACTCCACTTTGTAAAAACATGGTAAGTACCCTAACCTAGAAGGAGCCTTTCCGTATAATTATAAAGGATACTGAGTTCCTACTATAAGAAGACACTTGCTAACTAAAGAGAGAGCCCTGGGAACAAATGACAAGCATATAACCATTGCTTAAGAATGAACAATCATAAAACAATTTCAGTTTTCTTAGTCCAACCTAAATTTACAGTTAAGTCTAAAGAGAAATGCTAGCTTTTAAAAAAGCTTGTTTGATCGATATGAAATCAAAAGAACATAAATTATTTATTACAATAAATGAATGAGTCTGGCATTTAGTAAGCATTGTCATACTAGAAAGGAACCACCATTTAAAACATAAATGGCTACAGGAACCTCAGTGGGATTCTATTCTTTTCCAAAGGCCTTATTTTATCCAAGGTTTCACAGTATCACTATATATATTTGTAAGTGAAATAAGAGCTTTTCAGCACCTGGCATATACATAATAAATAATGAAATTATTAATACAGAAGACATTTGAAATTGAGCAGGTATGATGGAAGTAATTTAAAAAAAAATAGTTGTTCTTTCATACAGTAACATAATATAAATGTGAACTGAGTGTTTGAGTGTTTTCCAAACTTTTTTTTTTAACATGTTAGAACCCTTTGAAAGAACTTTCACATCTTCAGGGAGCCCCTGCCATGATCATTATATCCATGGCTCACAGTACGTTAGTGTGGTGGTCATTTGGAATAATCACTCTTGAACGAAACCCTTACCTTTAAACTGACGTAAGAGACAATTGTCAAGGAACCTCCAACAAACATTGGAGAAACCATAGGGTTTTACACCTAGCTTATTACAAAAAATGTAGGTTTTATCATTAAAAAGCCAAATGACTTCACAAATACTGAGAGGAGTGGCATGGGAAATGTTGGCATAAATCTACGCAACATAAAACTATTTCTCAATGTATTCCTCTACCAGTAAACCACTCACTCTTGATGATGAGTGTAACATTGTAACTTTAAGGCTAAGTTCAGATGTGCAGTTGAAAAATCACTGGTAACCATTCCTGGATGCTCACCTTCACTTGCTGGGATTCCAGAAAAGTATATTAAACACTTGCAAAAGTGTTTAAAAGCAGTCCCACTCAAGTCTAAGGCAGAGGTTAATTGGGGTGCATTGAATGTCCATCACCGCTTAATGGTAATAAAGATATGTAAATGTAAACAGGATTTCCATGGGACGTAGAGCTGCCACCCCTGGCGTCACCAGGATTTCCATGGGACGTAGAGCTGCCACCCCTGTTCTCATCAGGATTTCCATGGGACGTAGAGCTGCCACCCCTGGCGTCACCAGGATTTCCATGGGATGTAGCCCTGCCACCCCTGGCCTCACCAGGATTTTCATGGAATATAGTTCTGCCACCCGTGGCCTCTATACCACATTCTAAGCCTTTTGTGAAACATTTTCGCTCAATATTCAAAATAAAATTCATAGAGGCTTCAAAGTATGTAGATGACATTGTAAAGGGCTAAACCTAGCATACAATCAGAGCTGGAATCACAGGGTTGTATTTAAAGCAATCTTTCAACATCTTGTAATCTTTCAAGATTTCCAATTATTTTTTCCATTGTATGGGTGGCCATTCAATATAACTACTAAGACCCCACTCTCCACAGTGTCTCTGTATGTAACATATAAATATGTTATTTCTGTGCACTACAACATAGATGTCAGATTTCTTTGGTTGGTATCTTTTCGGTTATAGTCACTGTATGGTACCAATTATCCTGCATCATGGAACTGATTTTTAGCTTTCTTCCAGGTTGACATCTCTGTATTCTACCACTGCATTTATCCCTCTATAACTTTATCAAGAATACTCTGCTATATAAATATGGCTGTTCTAAGGGCATGCTCACATGTATGCATTGCATTTACCACTTACTACTTTCCCAGGAACGGTTACTCAAGATTAGAAAGCATTTATTTCGGCAAAGTTCTATTGGAGCCGTTTCCCAGGCTAGCAGATGACTTGCACAGGAACTGAATGGGTATAGAAACATGCAAATTTTTTAACACAAACCCTTCCCATATATGCATATCTAATATTTGTAGGGCATTCAAATCTATGGAATCAGTTGAGCTGCCAAATCACTGCACAAGAACTTTGGTGCAACTACACTTCCTGCCAAACATCTACAAAAAGAAGAAACAAAAAAAAAAAAACCCTACAAAACACTAGAAAACCACTTGATTAACCGTCCATCTGAACAAGCTCTAAGGAAAATCTTCAAATCTGAATAAAAAAAAAAAACCCATCTTGAAAATATTACACAAAAGAAGTAAAAAATGCATCAAGGCACTTTCAGACAAAATTATATCTGAAAATGCTCACACTCTGGATATATACTGTGGTTTCCTTCTAACATTTTCTGCAGACATGAAAAGGTCAGAGCTCTGGTTTACACTAATATGTCTAAGATATAACAGGTGAATGGCATTGGGTCATTCATTAACATTTGACAATACTACCAGTGCACCTGCTTGGCAGGAACAGATTGAGGTCAGGCATGCACACGGTGGAACCAGTCTATTACCGGAATACAGAATCTGTTGTGATCCTCAGTGAATGCTGAGTTTCAACATTCTGTTTGTCAAAGATCTGTGTTGCCTCTGAGCTTTTTTCCCCTGAAGACTGCAGCTGGATATATAGAATTTTGAAGATTGTGAAGAGGTTAACACCAGCAGTAACATACTTCTACAAGAGGCTTGTCTGTTCTTGCAATCTGCAAACACATGGTTTACAAAATTGTCTTCACATGGTAATTATACTGCAGAAACACTAGGGTTGACTCACTCAAAGAATATACTGTATAGAATACACTGTTTGCTTAGCAAAATTAATTTCCGCTTGCATGGGATATTTTACTTACTCAAATTAGTAAATAGGAAGACTTTAAACATCCAATTATGTGCAAGGGGAAAAATTCTGTTTTGTTAGATTTCCTTGCATGTGTTTGGGTATTCTTTGCAAAGTTAACTATCACCACATTCACTAATCTTATCCCTTGCAAGGTTAAAATTAACCACGGTAAGTGACCGACATAAATTCTTTTTAGTAAATCTGCAATATACAAATACATGTTTTTTGCTTCCCCGATTGGCTTCTGTTGAATGGAATCTATGCTTTCCTTTAAGATCTTTTGACACTTACTCAAGTCCCAATGTAAGAAGATGTGTATGGCTTCACATCAAACTGTTAGTTTTAGCGTGCATTGAATTAAGTACGTGATTTCAAAATAAAATCATCATATGCTGAAGAAAAATCAAGTGGCCATCCAGGTCAGCTTGCGGACTTTTGAGTGCTCAGAAGGTAGCAGTAATGTCACCCTCAACTTCTGCAAAGCAGGGTGAGTAATTTTCAAAATTAATAATTGATTAAATATGCAAACCTAACGTTGGACAAGGACTAAACTTTGGACAAGTATTAGATAGACTGTAAAGTTTTTTTTGTTGTTAAGTCTCCCTTCCGGGAAGTTTTACTCCCTACATTTGTCACTAAAAGAAAAAGTGAGGGGAATCTAACATTATGAGTTGTATGTATTATAGAAAACCCAACCATGGGACAACTGATCTAAAAGTGAAATCTCTGGAATGAAAATTTGGTTCAGAAATTTCCTTAGATTTTTTTATCTTTACAAATACAAAATGAATGCAGTTCTTAGGTCTAAAGCAGGAGTCCCCACGACCCCCGGCCTGAGGCCCACTAGTGTAAGAGCTGGACCACGAGAGCACAGATACCGGCAGTCCCCAACCTGTGATCCGCAGACCCCGCTTGGGGGGGCACTAGTCAAAGCTGCTGACCATGTCTCCCGCAAGGATCACAGGTTTAAGGAGGTGGTCGGGTTATGTCACAGGATGCAGGTCTGAGCCTGCGATTGGAAAGTGGGCTGGTTCTGGCATCATGACGTCACTCTGGGGGAAGTGTTTTCCTCCAAGTAACACACGGCTCCCCATGCATGTGTGGTCTGGAGTCTAGGAGTTTAGTGGTCCATAGGTCTGAAAAGGTTGGGGACCACCTGTTTGAAGTATTCAGTGATGGTACGGAACAGAGAATACAGAGTGGAATAAAACAGATTCAAATTCACCACGTAAAAATGTTTTTTTTATGGCATTAAGTCAATCAAATGAAAAACCCAATGCAGTGAAAAATCAAATTTTAACTGGGTGAATTTGGCCTGTTATATTTCACACTGTCTGCTATTGTATATGCAACTGTTCTTACTGTCTAAGATTTTTATTCAGAGATAGTAATCTTACTGTAGCAGTCACTGATTGTAAATTATACACAGACACCAGGGGTTACCATATGTTTTGGGATTTGTTAAGCTGAATAATAATAATAGACAAGCTATAAAGCCACTAAATGCTTACTAAACTGCATTTAGTGTGGAATAACTTCTGTTAGAAAATTATGGAAATCCTGCTATTGGAAATTTTATTAGTATAAGACAAGAACAAGATTTGCTTTTAAATGTACACTTTTCATGAGTTTTTCCATTCGAAAGATGCCCTACCTGTGCCACAGACTCGATTCACTAATTAAGATATGTGAGACTCCGTGAGATGAGAGCAGGCTCGGAGGTTTCCTTACAACAAGCGGGAAGGGAACACAAGACTTCCTAAATTGGCCACCGCGGAGGTATAACCTACATCCGCATTTAGCAATGCTTGTATTTAATGAAGCGTCAGGGGTCAAAAAAATCCACGGCACAGTATTGCTGAAGAGTTCCAGTAATTACATTTACAGTAATACAGATACAGTACAACAGGTGAACAGAACTCAGGTCATGACATTTATAAAGTTAAGCATTACTATAATGATCATTCTTTGAATAAATGAAAAATACTGTAGACAGCCACAAGCATTAAATAACAAGGACATTAGCCAAGGTATAGACTATGGGGAAATACATAAATCATATTTCTTAGTATTTATAATATCTATATATAAATATATATATATTTCTAGAAATTCTACAGGTGCAGGTATAAATAACCATTGTGCAAGTAAAGCTACATGATAAAGTATAAATGTGTCAATATTTGTGTCAATATGTGTCAACAGAAAAAAGAAAAATCAAACTAGCCGCCCAAGAACATGAAGTTCTGGATGTCAAAGGCATTTGGTTGAGTTAACATTCAAAACTTCAAACCTTTCTAAATAACATTTTTATCTCCCAGACATGGTCTAGGTTTCTCATTTATAAGAATATGTTTGTGATGAAACATGAAGAGTCAAAGCAGAAGGTGAGCAAAAAATTCTTCAGCCAAAGTAGCACTTAAA
>NC_092863.1:73962379-73966277 GCF_032062135.1 Pyxicephalus adspersus | reverse complement strand
GCTTGATGGGGGGAGGGGGGCGGTTTGCATGACTTGCAGAAGAAGTCCTTTGCTGTTCAGTAAATCTTGTAACTGTTTAATGACAAAGACAAACTCTACAGTTGTTTCTTTTTGATTATCAAAGCACAGCTTGCTCCAGAAGTTATTGAATGTCTAGGCTCCATAAAGTTTTTTTTTTCTAGCTTGGTTTGTGATCAACTCACAGTGAGGATTTTATACAGTAATGGTCATCACACTGCCTAATAATATAATGTTGAGACAAACATCTGTCCTAATTAATTAAATAATGTACCTGTTCCGACTTACATACAAATTCAACTTAAGAACAAACCCACAGTCCCTATCTTATATGTATCCCGGGGACTACCTGTATATATTATAGACAATTAAAAAATCAAGATAATATTTTTAAACACGGAGTGGATAACCCTAGTCAAGCGTCTAATGCAAATGTATTTTTGCATCAATCCTATTGGGTAATGAAATTAAAAACATTTTATTTGGTATTTTAGATCTGTTGATGTCACAAAATAGTACTGGGGAAGCCAACATTGTTATGCAATATTATAAATGTTGCAATTCATTGTGCAAACACACTTCAAAACATGTGCATTTAAGTGCATCACAACACACAGATGGGAACTATCTGTGCGCCATAAAAAAAGGGGCAGATGTGGTGTGCGCCATAAAAAAAGGGGCAGATTTTGTGCATTGGTGTTGGCTTGTTGGTAGTTTAAATGAATATGCTGCTTTAACACAATGCACATAAATGTGTATGATGTATTGCACTGCAAAGCAGCCATAGGGGGCCTTGGAGAATCAAAAGTAGCATGAAGTGCAACTGGGGAAGATTCCATCATCATCACTTGAAATGTCTGAACATTGTTAATTGCTATTTTGTCCAGCCAAGAAACATGCTATCTTGACAACAGATTATCATACCAAGTATAAAAAAGTCACTTTTTGCACCGTTCTACATAAGCCAATCAAACTACTTGCCAAATATTCTATAACTTGGGTGTTTCTAGCAAAGTAAAAATGAACATCAATCAGTCTGTATCACATTGTTGCATAATTTTTCAATTTACTGGTAGTGCCAGTTCAGAAATTTTAATCCATAAAAATGAATATAACAAAGCTAAAATTTAAGACAGACAGGCCACAACTTTCATGAAGGTTAATCAAATATATATTATATATATATATATATATATATATATATATATACACACATACATACACATAGCTTTAGAATGGGCATTACCTACCTGAAAATTACATCTTCTGACAAACTAAATAAAACACATTAATAGCTTCATAGCCATTACAAAAAATATGGAGTTCCCTTGTTTTGTGCTGTTATTAATCATAATATCATAATGCAGACATGATGAAACATTTTAAATCTGCGGTATAAATATGCTTTAAACATGAATAAATATACTAAATAAACGTTTAACTGCAAAACAAAAGTTAGAAGTGATTCCACCTTTTTGCAGATAAGTAAAATACTTTTTCCGAAAAGCTAACTTTTTTTTTTTTTTTTTTATAAAATATAGGTCCAAAAATGTTAATAAACAAAATAAATGTTTGTAAAATACAATACAATAAAATACAATTGTTTTTTTCGGACCAACTATTTTAAGTGAAAACATGCTTAGAAATTTTTTTTTTTTTTTTTATCATTTAGACACAAAATTAGTCCCCCTAGACTCTTTTAGCTGTATCTTACTTCCAGCTGCAGATACGATTCAACCTTTTTTTTTATTATTATATTATTTCTGATAAGCATATCAATTTTGTACCTACAGAGTGGAAGTTCTGATTTAAACAACTATATTAAATTGTAACAGTCTGTGTAAACTGGAACTGTAGGAATAAAATGAATATAATTGGCCCTCATCTAGCTACCTAATGCAGAATATAATGTATGTTTTAGTATTGAATCATGGATTATTTACCTTAATCCATTACTTAGCGTAATCCATGCAGCAGTGGCTGCTGGTTCTGCATTGTACATGATAATATCAATGAGAGGAGTAGTGATAAGAGCAGTCGGAGAGCAGCAAGAAAAGCTGGTTTGGGAAACAACTGTCAAAACCAAACCAAGCATGGGGGAACACCAATAGATTAAATTAAGCATTACTCTGTATTACATTATGTATTATTACAAAGCACTAAGAAATGTAATGCTCTAGTTAAAATTTTTGAGTGGGGGGATGGGGGATGGATCATTGTTGTTTTCTTTACTTATACCTTAGGTTAAGCTTTAAACTATAAAATTTGCCTGGCTGTCATATAAAGCCTCGGTCTTTAAACCATCTAAAACAAAAATGTGTATCAGGTAAGGTACAGTGAAGCAAAGCTTCTGATCTGCGTCCTTGTTCGTATTCAAAGCCACTATGCCAGAACAACCAAGTAAATTTTTTAGGAGATGGGGTCAGCAATTTCTACTTTCATACTTTCTTAGTACAGATTTTCTTAGTCACAAAAAAGAAAACGCAGCATTTGTTTTTATACTATGTTTGCCAAAATTGCATGTTACACCCAAGTAATGCTTCAGTGAAATATTTCAATTTAAAAAAGAAATTTATATCGGGATGAATTCATTAAGATGGAGTTTTCAAACTTCACTTGATACTTTCTCTCTTGTGTGCACCCAAAACATTCATTTCCAAAACATAAATATTGCTTCAATGTTAAATCTTTAATTTTCCACATGAAAAGGTGTTTCACTGTCATTTAAAGGCTCAGTGCACAATGGTGTATAGCATGCTTTTTTAGCTTGTTTTATAAAGAACACCTTCAGCAATTTTGTCTGAGGGCCCCCAATAACCTTCCTGTGTAAAGGAAATATGTTTGTAAAGTTCTCTTTACTATCTCCATGGTCCAGTGCCATTGCTCCTCTTCTAGATCTGCTATCCTGTGTGACCAGCCTGTCCCCCAAAGAGTAGCATCCTCAGATTGGGCTCACTGTGTCAACGAATGAGTGATGTTCACACAAGTGCTCCTCTTGGCTAGAAAACATCCTCCCCTCCCGAAATTAGAAGACAAAGTTAGGGGCATTACTAGTCCTAGCAGAAAAGTGCTAAGGACAGGTTTGTATTTGGGTTTTTCTCTAAACTAATGGAATCGGGGGCTTTGGGAAGATAGTCAGGTTCAGCTTTATCTATTATTATTTTATTCTTATGATTTCTATTATATTTTTTGTTGGGAGATATGACCAACTGTGGTAGAAACCACTAAAGTAAATAAGGTTTATATTGGTATGCAAAGAGCGCTAACCAATTAGATGGTTGCCCTGGGACCCCATTTTTTTTGATCAGACTTTTGGTTAAGATTTGGGTTTACACATCAAGACAGAAGTGCATGGAAGGAATCTATAAAGAGAAATGCTTCTTGTTTACGAAAGTGGAACAGTTCTGGTAGAATAAAATGCAGTCAGCGAGGTGGAGATAAAATACTGGGTTTATGTAATTTAAATGTGTGTAACTTACCTATTCATGCCAAAAGTAGCACTTGTACATGCATGAAATACTTATGTTTGTGATTGAACATTTTGATTAGACAATTATTGTGAGCTAAGATAATGAATACCAGTAATTTAACTGTCTTGGAGATCTGACCTTTATCTCTGTTGCTTGTGACACTGCTTGCATCTGCCTGAAGATTCCTACTGTCGTTTTGCTTAGCAATTTTCTTGCCTTCCTTTTTGTCTTCTTCCTTCAATGTTTTCTCTGTTATTTTTCAAACTCTTTCCACTTTTAGTATTTCCTTAAATTTGCATGTTTATGTTCTTTGTTTATTATTATTTCCAGCTATTTCTGCTCCCTTTGCAGCAGTACCTCACCTTTTTCCCAGCCAACACAATATTCATGAACCTATATGTGCTCTATGT
>NC_092863.1:73857740-73961073 GCF_032062135.1 Pyxicephalus adspersus | reverse complement strand
TGCTGGATCAGTAAACAACACACTGCTATCGATCACTATGCATTGCACTGGGAACAGAACAGCACTGTTTGTAAGTGCTCCCTTGCCACTGTAAAAGAATAGAAAAGATTGTTTCTAGTGACAATTGCTGCACATCTTTACATTTAGAATCTGTACACAATTTAGATTGTCACCCCAAATTATTGTGAAAATCAAATGTGTACAGGTGCCCCCCATGCCATTAAAGGGTTTGTTAGTGGTCCGGCCTATTAGGTTACCAAAAATGGATAGCAGCAGAAGCTACGGTCATTTCATTGCTTGCCCTGAAGCAGGTTGCATCTACTTGCCTTCCTGCCTCTTGCCCCCCCCATATACCAGAGCAGACTTATCAGCCTCTCTGTACTCTCCAAGTGCCCATAAGAAATGATTGCCAACAATTCTTTCAGGCACCAGAAACATTATTATTGACTGAAAGGGAGTAGTTGGTAATCACTTTGTGTTTGTGTCTACACATAGAAGTGGTTGTGATGGATGGGGTTTGCGGGTTTGAAGTTACATCTGACCATGCAGTTGCTTCTCCTACTTCAGGGGTGTCAAACTCTGACACGGGGGCCAAATCTGGCCGCCAAGGTCCTTTTTTATGGGCCCCAAAAAAATTCTGGAGAAGAATTACATTTGGCCCGCCTGCTATTTCAATTCCCGGCATCACTTGCATCACTGCTATTGACTGTTCCATAGACGCAAGCAATGCCGGGAATTGTAGTCCCAGCATCACTCCTATGTGACAAGTGAGAGAACTCTGCTCCTCCCCGTCCCCCTCTCACACATCACAGGCATCACACACAGAGCCCTGTCTTCCCCCTCCTTGCTGTTTCCTAGCAGCCTAGGTCTATAGGGATGCCGGGGATGTCTGTGTGTGAGAAGGCTCCGCGTAACAGTGGGGAGGGGGAAGAGAGATCATTTTGATTTTAAAATTTTATTGAGTTTAAAATTTAAAAAACAATTCTTAGGCCTTTATCTCTATTATAGGCTTGTTTCAGAATAAATGTTAAGCAAAACCTCTTTGTTTCCAAATGAAAATTTCTTATATCCAAGAGATCCATGAGAAGGAAAAACTTCAATTTTTTCAATAAATTTGGTCTAAGTTTTTAGTTTCGGCCCTCTGTATATTTAGGTTTGACACCCCTGCCGTACTTTGAAGGAGGAACTGCACTTGCCGCTCCTGTGCGCATAGCAGCAGTTTGCTATACACCTAGGAGTGGCTAACCACAAGATTTTCCACCGCAAGTGTGAAAGGGGCCAAAATCTGATTGGGCATTATTAACCCTTCCTTACTTCATTCAAGATCAAAGCAAAATGTTGGCTTTACATATACTTTTATACATTACAAAAATGGTGGTTACAGTAAATTGCCTTACAAAACAAATCATCTTTAATTAAAATGACTATAGTTATAATGATACTGATAAGTTAATATCTTACAGAAATAAAAGTTTCCTACAAGGGCTGTTTCAGGCATTTTCGCAAAGGCTGATTCTGCATGTGCTTTGATCACAGCAAGCAAAAACAAAACTTGCCAGGTTCAGTGTTCAGTGCCTTGGGGTATTCACTATATAGCAAGGCTACAAATCCTGAAGACTGAAATTATAAGGAGTATAGAAGTAGGGAATTACAGAGATGCTTAAGGACAAGTTGGTATACATCATTTCTGAACTTCAATGTTTTATTACAATAACAATTGTGTATATCAACTGGTTTGCCTATGTACCATTGTACTTTTTAATTGTAGGTGACCAGCCAATTCACAACACAGTACAGTGTCTAAAATCCATATTAAATGAAATTCTTTTTAGCATTTGAATAATTATAGAATCGCAGTGTACAACAATACAATGACATACAAAAAGATGAAAGAAAAAAAAAAAAAAAAAAAAAAAAAAAAAACATAGCAGCAGAGAGATTACTTCAAGAGTATTGTAGAAGTATTTCTTAATAATTACTTGCATGAAAAATTAATTTGTTTTTCAGATTTAAATACAATAGTCTGTTTTCTGTATAGGGCACAGACACCAGATTACAATGTTCATTTTCCTATCTCTTCTCATGTTCATAATCTTCATTATGTTAAAGCCCTTCATCAGGCATGCACAATCCCCCTCCAATAACACCTTACAACCCATTCACAATGTTTTTCTCTAAATACCTTCTCCAAGAGATTTACCCTTACATAATTCTATTTTTATATATATCCCTTTCTATTGCCATTTCTGGGTGTGTTGTAATCATGTTGTTCAGTTTTGAAAAGCCTAAAAGACTCCACCACTGAAAAGCAATATTAAGGGACCATCCAATCAGTTATATGTACACCCGAAAGGGGACTCCTCTACTCTTCAGGAAAAAGATAGGGGTAGCATGTGACTTATTTTTTAATAAAAAAATATTTATGTAATAAATGAGGATTTTGTTTAGGTTTATTAACATATTTGGGGAGAGGGCAAAGTTTTTAGCTTGCATGGAAAGTTAGAATATTCTTTTTTTGCCAAATTTTTACCCTCTGCTGATTGATCTGAACCCCCAATATAGATAGGTTCCTCTTCACACAGTATCCCAAAGTCCCATTTCCCACTACGACCTACATACACCCAAAACTCACAGACAACTAACTGGTCATATTTTTAGGCTTTTTTATGAAGTATATATTATTGTGATATAATTAATGAGTTTTGAACAAACAATTAAGACAGTTTTATTACTACTAGAAAATTAGGAAAATACAATTTATTTGTAATTCAAGATTCAGGCAGATAAAAAGATACAAAATGAATGCAGGATGGTTTAATATGATAACAGGCTTTAGCTATTGCTTGTGCAGAAGCTCTCAAACTAGAAGAGGAAAGTGCAGCACTGGTGATTCCTGCCTTGTTTGATCCTGCTTCCCTGACACTGCACACATTAAAACAGAAATATAGCAGCCTGCCATAGAAGACTTTCACCTAATATCCTAATTTGCATAAGTAGTAATTTGGCCTCTGAACCCAGTGAGATAACATAGATCAAATCCAGGCAGAAGAATGTGGTTGGATTTGACCTTTGTGATTATGTGCCCCTTAAAATAAAGGTTAATGTAACATGCTTATAAACCATTATGTGAGTAAAAGAGCTACAGTTCGAACATTTACCATTAGGTTGCAGGTGCTAAATCGGGGGCTAGGTGTCTTTGTGACTGTTGGAGCCAAACGTCACCAGTGGGCAAAATTTGAAAACATTTGTAAAAATTAAAAAGGGAAGCTAAGCTGTACAAAATGAACATTCTAAACCTAAAGTATAGAGAATGGCAAACATGAGCACTTGGTAATAAGAATAGATGTATAATTTGTTATTAAACATATGTAGATGCCCTGTATTATATGTCACTTGACTAGGGTAGACCAGAGCCGCCATGTTACTCTACCAGCCGTTTAGCCTTCCCCTACCTTTACCTTTCTTTCCAAATACCCTTACGCATTGCAAATAAATAATTATCAAAACAATTTTTCTTAAGGTTACAAAACAGTAGTAATAATAACTTCACATACATAACATAACCAAACTGGTACATCAGAGCTTCCCTGGAAGGCCTGTTACTAGTGTTCATGTTTGAATTCGGGGGGGCCTTATATTCAACCTAAATATGGCTGTTAGAATTCGGATACACCCGACCCGAAAAACACGGGATTCGAATTTACAAATTCGTGCATAAAAATGTATTAAAAAAGAGGCTTTAATGTTAAAGTAATTTATTGAATGTGTTATTTGTGTAACTAACTTTAATTTTTTTTTTACAGGTTATCCCACAATGACAGGATGATTCCCAGAGCTGCACAGCTGTGGAAATCCTCCTGTCAGTGTGGGATTCCTGGGCATTAGAGGCTAAATGAGGACAAGTCCCCTCATTCATCACCTCTAGTGCTCTGTAATTGACAGCTCAAGCGTCATCAGGATTTTCCTTTCCCCAGCCAGTTACAGAGCACTAGAGGTAAATGAATAGGTGGACTTGTCCCCATTTAGCCTCTAATGCCCGGGAATCCTGTGTTCTTGGACAGAGAATCTCTATTCAAGAACACATACTATAGGAATGCTAGGGCTGCAAGAGCAATCAGGGGGGCTGAGCTGTCAGCTCTGCTCCCAATTGCTTTTGCAGTACTACACAGTCCCGAAAAATAACCCAAATTTTCCCCCCCATTGACTTTAATGGTGTTCGAATTCAACGTTCGATCACCCGAACAATATCCCCCTATTCGATCAAATAGCTGTCGAATAGTGAGATATTCGACCAACACTACCTGTTACACCAAACCAGAACCTCAGGCTACCTGAATTTGCAAGAATTTATATTTTAGCCCCCCGCTGCCATTCCTGGCTCAGGTGCTATCACCCTTGAATAGACCCCTTTTTCCAGATTAGAATACACCATACCAAGGATCGGTCCATGGTATCACTTGCAAGCACAACTCTTGCAAGAACACCGCCTTTTAGAAAAGCCAGCTGCCATCCTCTGAAACCCATAAAACCAAACCCCCTGTAAACCCCACGCAACAATCCCAGGGCGGGTGGGACAACCTTTCCTCTTTCATGCCTACTAGAATTTCACCTTCCAATTTTCATGCCCCCCTTTTTAGGACCTCCACCTCCCCACTCTCTGCCCCAAAACCCCTAACTCTCCTCCCCACTTTATTTTTTCTGCATGTTCTTTAATCCTTACCACCCTGGTTTCCTTGCCACCCAGTCATGCATTCCCTGCACCTATATGCTAATTGCACTCCTGAGATTCAGTATTTTCAGACAGTACGGTCACTTTCTGACGCCACAAAATGCACTGTGTCAACCTACCCAGAAAACTGAAATCCAATGTAGTTTATTCTGAGCTTTTCAAACCTTTTTTCCTGAACAACTAAAACTAAATTTGAGGCTTGGAAAGACTGAAAGCAAAGAGGAAACGGGAACATACCAAAACACAAAAACAACTTGCTGTGGCAGTAAGTCTGAGATTTAACCCCCCCCAACAAATATGACCCTTGGTTTAAAATACGTACTATACGTATGTAAAAAAATGAAATTGCACGTGTTACACAATTACACAAAAATGTTGTCAAAATGATCCTCAATTTTGTCATGTGAACATCTTAAAATGCAATGACAAAGAAACCACATGGCTTTTTTCATCGAGAGCACATGAATTAACACTGTAATTACATGACTTCAATACTTTCTTTACAGTCACTGACCAGAAACATATATGCAAATCATTTGATGCATCCTTGCGTTGGATTTTTAAATTATTGAGGCCAATTACAGCCTAGTACCTAGCATGTAGGTCAGCAATGGCATAATCTGTATTCCACTCATTCACCATCTTGATTTCTATTTCCTTTACAATTTCAAAATTTACATAAAGAATTTACTAATACTATTTAATACATTCAGTGATATCACAGAGTTGTATCGCTTTAAGATGAATATTGACAACAAAATAAAATATAAAATCAGTGCAACAGTAGCAGAATTCATTTCCATGCACGATGTAAAGTGTGATGTTTTATGTAAAACACTTCTTCCACCCCAGAATGAGTCTCTTCATTACATTAACACATAAATTAGATAATTCATTATTGGAAATCTTCACTGCCTCCTTAGGGACTGGACAAAGAGGATTTAACCATAAATTTTACTTTCATCTCCACACCCAGTACATGCCACTTCTTGTTACAATTTCATTATCTGAAATCACATTTAAGGCATACCGTTATTTGCTCATGTCAAGGTTATGAAAAATGGACAAACATATATGAATTAATATTTATATGATGCATAAGAAAAAACATGTGCAGCACTTTACAGAATGCATAAAGCCATTCACATGAGTCATTGCTCCTACAATGGGGGCTTACAATCCAATGCCCAAATCATATCGTAGTCATACAGACATTTATACTTCAGTCAGCAGAAAAAAAAAAAGAACATTGATTTATGGGTTGTGGGAAAAAGCTTATGCAAACACAGAAGGAAATATACACACCCCATGTAGATACAGCCCTTGTTGGGAATTGAACCCAAAAGGCTAATATAATATTGAAAAGTGTCGCCATTGGGGAGTGGGACTGGGCTGGTCAAAAGACCTTGACTTTTGGAATGCTCGAACTTTTGGAGGGGGGCCCCAAAAGTTTACCTAATATGGGGCCCAAAAGCTTCAAAATGTGGTTCTGGTTAAAAGCTACAGTTTTAAAAGACAAACACTGATAAAGCTGTGTAATCATTAACACATTAATAAAAAGCAAAATTTCAAATGTACGCAAACATACCCTTATTTGGCCTGTGATCGGCCACATGCAGCTCCTGTGCAGCACAGCTGGGGGTTTCATAGGAAGCAGCAGTACAAGGAGCCAATAACCCATGATATATGCAAATATAAAGCATGCTAATAGGCACTGGGCTCAGAAGATGAGGGTTCAATGACGCTGCCACCAACCAGAGGATATGTAGAGGCAAAAGCATAGAAATCTCTGGAATATAGGTAATTATTGCTGCAAAAGCTGGCTTTGCTAATTTACCTTCTAATGGGCTATGCTATGTATTTGCTATCATTTGCTACCCCTATTTATTGTACAGCTCTGCGCAATATGTTGGCGCTATATGAATACGGTTTAATGATATTATTTCTATCTTGCAAGTTCTTGCTGGAGTCTGGTTTATAATGTATGTCTAAACCATTTTACGGTTATCTGTGGCTTATATAGAAATCACGCTCTTTAATTTATTGTTTTCTAATAAAGTAGAAAGAGACTATAACCCTTCTCTTACAAAGACCTCGATAGCAAAAAATAAATAAATGTTTTTTTAACCTTTCCTGCTCAAAACTAATATATAATATTTTGGTTTGATATACTCTTCATTTTGTCATCTAGATAGACCACTGTGATGTAATATTAAACAGTGATTTGTAAAGAAAATATACACACACACAAATCATAAAATCGTGTCTAGAACACTATACAAAAGTATTATTTTTTAAGTATTATATTATTTGGTTGAAGTTTGTTAAGTTGCCTTGTATATTCAGTGGATATTCATATTGTATCACAGTGGCTTTCCAATTTGTCATTGGGGAGCAGTGAGTGAAAGATTTAGTGATTAGTTCATTTAGCTCAAATATCCCCATCTGAGACCAATTACTGGGCTGATACAGAAGAATGGTTCGTGGGCCAGTGCTCCTACAGAAGATCAACTCATTTATGGATTTACAAAGGGTTTGATTAGATTGTGATTTCTCAGGGAGACTCAAATGAACGAACAGATTTTTTTTCTATCTCGTCTTACATTTCCCAATTAATCATTCATGTACTGTCGGCGAGAGATTTTCAAGAACATGCAGGTATGACAACCCAGCACCTACTTACCAAAATACTCATTATATCATTCAAAACCATGTTTAATAGGTAATACGGTGTAAATTGATCTAGAGATTGTTATTATACTAAGGCACAGCTGCTTGTAAAGTTACACATGTACAATTGTTCCCTGTTCATAATGTCAATTATAACAGCTGTAGTACAAATTCACTTATTCAGTGAAACGTGTAGGAAAAAGTTACTTAGTAAAAGATTTCCACATATAATGCCTGATTTATTAAAGCTCTCCAAGGCTGTAGAGGATACACCTTCATCAGTGAAGCTGGATGATCCAGAAAACCTGGAATCCATCTGGCTCAGGACTGAAAATATTTGCTAACAAATAGAAAATGGCTTTTAGGACATCCATTTGAGGTTTGCTGTATCACCTAGCTTCACCGATGAAAGTGTATCCAGCCATGGAGAGCCTTAATATATCCGGCCCATCAGGAGAAGACAGCGGAGGATCACTATATGAAAGGTGAAGCTTTAATTTCCGTAGTATTGAAGTATAAGCAGTAGATGCAGTCCCAGTAACCTGTAAAGGTTTCATTAAAGGACATTGAATTTAATAGAATGGAAAAAACTTTTTTCATACAAAATTATTCTTAAAAATGTTGAGTCATGTTGTATAGAATATGTATTAGGAAAACCTTATACCAAATATATTCCCAGTTACCCTTACAGAAACTGTTAAGGCCCAATCTGACCTAGAAAAAGTATATATTAGGGCCAATCCACCAATAACAGGGAAAGGAAGACAAGTTTATACCATTATTCATTACAATGTAAATTAAAAAGAAATATGGACCTCTAAGGCTGCATAAAGTCAAGATATTGCAAATTGTACCATTGCAACATCTAAATAGGAAAAAAAAAAAAAAAAAACAAATTCTATCACTGTGTAGAATTTTGTCATTATTTTGTTCTTTGTTTCTGGTGTTGGACTTTGTTTAGATGTGGAAGGAGGAAACACTTTAGTGTTATTTCCCCTTCCACTCTAATGAACTGGTGGTCTAATGATGCTCACATGCCAGGGTAGAACAGAGAGAAAGGGTAAGACAGGGTAATTAAAAAAATAAAAAAAACCTTTTTACGGTACATTTTATTCCTATTAGTACTTTTTGCATCAATATTGCAACAGTGAATATTACAAAATTGTATTTTGAATATATTGATATGTGCTTATCTGCTTCTATACTTTTCTAAAAACAATACAGTAGGATTCATGGCAAACACAACCCAAAATGATCACTGATCACAAAACTAAAAACATTTTTGTTTTTTACAAAGCAGCATGTGATTGACTTCCAAGTCTGATGCCCTTGTTAACAATTCCTTCCCTTTCCCAATCTTTGATAGATACCTTTTAAAATAATGAACTCCACATAACGCTGCCTAGAACCCCACCCTCATCTCCAAGTGTAATGTAATCTATAAGAAAACATGTCAGTGAACAAAAATATGTGATGTGTGCATTTCTAATCAGATTATTTATCCAGCCAGTTTTTACGTTCATGTGTTTATCTTCTCTGTTCTTCGGTCTTACTAGGAAACACGGCTTTTGCTCAGTCACTGTGCAGATGAAAAGATCAAATCAATTTAAAAAGGAATTCCCCAGACCTTGGACAATTCAGGAGCTAAATCACAGCCATATGTACAGTATATCTGTGACAAAGAAGGTTAATTTGCTTGGTGTACACAGCAGCGTTCAGCTGCCATTTTTCCCCGGTAGGGATTGGTTCAGATGTACAGAATTCCCTTGCATTTGCTCTGCCTGTTGCAGGAGAATCTTTTAAACCAAGACAGCCATGACCTCTCACCTGCCTCCATTCACAGTATATAGTCAAGGGAACTGAATGCAATTATTAATACACAAAAAAAACTTATTATATAGGTTGTTGTAATTAGCATCACAAAAGACTATATTGCCATGGATAATTAGCATATAAGCAATACTTTGACTGCTGAAGATTTCTAGCTTGCTGTTAGTGTTTCAGGGGTTTTCTTCATTGCTACCGGTACAGGAGGTATAGTGAGAAAAAAAGGGAATCTTCTCACACTGCTGTGATGCAAATATATTTGTTCTATGTATGCCAATGTATGTATTCTAATGTTGTCTACAGGTAGCCCCCAGGTTGCATACAAGATACGGACTATAGTTTGTTCTTGAGTTGAATTTGTATGTAAATTGGAAAAGGTACTATATTTTATTAAATGCAATAAGGACAGATGTTTGTCTCAACATATTATTATACAGTGTGGTGTTAGTTACTGTATAAACTGTCTGTGAGTTAATCACCACAAAGTTAAAAAAAACAAACCAAAAACTTTATGGAGCCGTGACATTCATTAACTTCTGGAGCAAGCTGTGCTTTGATATTCAAAAAGAAACAACTGCAGAGTATGTCTTCATTAACGAGTTACAAGATGTTGCAGAACAGCCAAAGACTTCTTCTTTCTACAAGTCATGTGAACCGCCCCCTCCCCTCATCAAGCCTCTGTCCTGCACACGAGCAAGCAGGGAAGCCCTCTTCATATCCAGGAGTCGTCTGAATGTCGAATAACCTAAATTCGGGGACTACCTCTATAGACTCCTTTGTAGAAGCTTTGTGTTGAGACGGGTATGGCTTTAGTCTGAACTCCTAGTAACATGCTGTAGTGTAACGCCTATTTAGTGCCTCGAAATGCCAACATAGCCTGCTGCAATGAAGGTTTGTAGTACATATTCTATAAGATGACTTAGATGCACACCCTAATTAATAGAGTAATGCTTGCATTATTTTACACATATTTTCATATAAATACCATAATAATTTACATAAAATATTTACATATTTTGTAATAGAAAAATAACTAAACCTAAAGAAGAACTAAAGAACGGCCCTAATGTGCTATAATTTAAATGCAGCTTTTACTTGAAATATACAGTATCTACCCAAAAATGAACATCTGGGATAGAATAAGAGAATCATTGAAGAATTGAATTGGTCACCTTGTCCCTGCCTGGGAGATTCAATGTCTTGGTACCCAGAATAAACACTGATGGGAAACGATGTGATGTTAGAATTAAGGTTTTCCGAAAACAGGAGGCAAAGAGGAAACAGAATAGGAAGATTTGTTTAGCTCAATCTGAAACTTCTCAATTGACCACCAATATAAAGAATGGCTTTATTACTGGCCAGCAATGTAAGGGGGTAGTTTACTGTCCACCAAAAAAAGGGGGTACTACAGTAACCAGCAATGCAAGAGTTTGGGAAGATTAAATCTTTGGTGTTACAAATTTGTAGCTATATGGACATATGTATGGAGTATTAATGTTTAGTTTTTTAATCTAGTCTTTAGTGTGGTCCAGCAGCAAAACCCACCACCTGGAGCTACCAGATCATACAGCCTTGCCTCAACTTGTTCAACCTAAACATATCTGTTAGTGCAAGCCTTCTGTTTGCTTGAAATACATATAAATGTATCCAGGGATTAAAGTCCCAGGGATATATGGGACTGCCAAGGCTGTCCTCATTTTACAAAACCCTAGTTGCCTGACTGTTGTGTTAACCCACTGACTTTGGTACTTTCTATTGCTCTACTAAGAGAAATTATTTTATAGTTTTTAAACACACATTTTTAACATTCAATTTTCAATTAAAAGAATCAACCTCATGTTATCCAACAGCCTCCAGCCTTTTTATTAGTCTACTAAATTCACTTTGGACCTTAATAAATCAGCTCCACTGGGTCAATGAACCAAAACCAATATGGAGATCAAGAAAGTTTGTCGGTCATCAACTCAAATAGCAAACAATGGAGTTTGCCTCGTTCTTATGACAGGTCATCCTTAGCTAAAACAAAACCAACTGCAGTGATGTCCTATTTCTACTACATCAGACCGAAGCAAACCAGTCTATAATTTAAAAAAACAAATATTTAACTTAGGAATTGTTGGCTTTTCAGTATATGTAATCCTGGCACCTCTGCAAAGCAGCGCAATGTTAGTGTGCAGTCAGACGTCACATCACTCATGAAATTCACAGGAAAATGATAATTAAACATGTATGATATGCACATTGCATGTGACAAGATGAATCAGACAAAGAATACATGATTTCTGGAGTAAAGGAATCTGTCCCGACAAATGAAGAAAGGTGTGACAGAGCTGTTCACACATTACATGTGAAGAATAATTAAACTTACAGCTTGACTACATTCTGAACAGCTGAACATTATTATTTTTACTTGCTATACATTTCTTTTTGACATTATATGTAAAAAAAGGAATAAGACAATAACATAAAAAACAGACAAAACTAACAATTCCCTGCAGGTAAAGCTACAGTCTGATTGTACAGCCTTCTTTAGAGACACCATCTCCATGGACTGACAGTTCTAAAGGAAATTGTACGGTCTGGGATTAAAGCACAACTCCTGCCACAATAGTGACCACAGGCAGCAGTAAAAACCTAAGGAGCATACTGCCCCCTCACCACTATCAAAATATAAACAAAATGTCTGGTTTTACTAAATAAAAGAGCATTATGTTTATAACTGTGGTGTGCTGGTTATTGCAATGATGCTGCCTATGGTACCTCCTCTGCCAAGCACCCAGCCTCATTAATTTGATCAATAAAAAAACCAATAAACATACTCATTTTAGTTGCTGAAAACACTTCTGGTGACAATAGAATGAACAAACACGGTGTAGACAGTTCTGTTATGCTCTATGGAGACAGGAAGATAAAGTAAAAACACCCCATTGCATTCTTCCCATTTAAAAGTACAACAGTATTCGTTCATGTTGGACACTTGAAGATCAAGGGCGATGGGGCCAGTGCGGATGTTAGATTACCAAAATGTAGCATCTGTACCCGGGTTGTGATGTCGGAGATAAAAGCAAATATTGGGTACCTAGCGTCCGAGTTGGCAAAAGTATACCACATCTGACTCTGGAGATAAAACAATGTACAAATATATTAAAACCTCCACAATTCACAGATAATAGTACAGGTTGTCATTCAAAAATCCAGCAATCTCCAGACCTGAGGAGTGCCAGATTCTTGACAATTCCGTATTTTTTTTTTTTAAACTCACCTCCACACACAGACCAGTCTTCCTCTCCCAGCACCTGCGGACATCTGGTACAGTTCCAGGGAGCAGGCAGCAGGGATGTCTCAAGGTGTATTTAGTGTAGCAAGCAAGACCTAACAGATGTTTCTGCAGAACAGCGCCAGCAAAACATTAGTGGCTAAACAGTGTACTGCTGTCCCTGTATTGAACATGAAATCTAAAAATCATGCCGGGAAACTAAAGGTCCTTGATTATCGATGGCTGGATTTTCGATTGTCAACCTGTAATAATAAAGTACTTCTTTGCTGTAAAAATAAAGTCATGTGAATAGTTCACTAGTGGTAAGTCCAGCTAAACTTTTTTGTAATCTGAGGTGTTGTCTATCACAGTGCATGAAGAATGTGTAATAGAGGAAGATTTTCCTAATTTCCCTTTTCAGATTAAATATGCTTGCTTTTAGATGTACCCAGAGCTGGATTACTCAAAGTTACCTAGGTGCCTTACTTTATTCAAAATTAAAACTTTTTCGTTTTGTTTTATGTACACTTTAAAATCAGATCATTTTAAACCAGATCTACAATCCAGAAGAAAAGTAGGAGGTTGGATTCAGCGTGAGGTCAGTTTTGCCCTTAGAATAATGACAAGGATATTTACCAAATCTACTACAATTAGCTGATTAAATAAATGTTATTTCCCTTTTGCAATATGCTGCCCAATTGTTAAGTACTGCATTTAGATCATTTTAACACATGGACAGATTGTTTTGCTACACCAATCATTTTTTAAATATAAACTCATAGATCTGCATAAAGAAAACAAGATAGATTGTATGTGTTGATATACATATATAAGACAACTGGGTTTTTCTTTTACAAAAGACTGTAGAAAGTATTAAAATGTACCATTAGAATACAAAATGCATAAAACAATGAGGTCAGTGGCTATCTATTTAGGTCCATGAACCGCTGACCTCTGGCATCCTTAGTTATTGCAAAAAGTACTTTATTTCTGATGATTTATCTGTTCGTATAGGCCACAGATATGGAATTGTAGTGTTTTCCATATATCTCAGCTATCTGAAATAGAAAGAGGGCTACTTGTAGCACTAAAATGTTTTGACAGGACCTTCTTCCTACAGCTACAGTCATACAGCGTCATTTCAGATGGTAAAACGATTTGATATTTGCAAAATATATAGTTTCAAATGCTTTTAGCCTCCTACAATGGTCACCTTTCCAAATGGAATAAAATATAACAAGCCCACAGAATTTACATTTCAATATCCTTGAAGTTAGAAAAATGAGAACACAAATGTAACCAGTGCTATCACCACCAATGTTACATTACTTCAAATAAAAAAAATGTATTGGTCCCTAATATGGTATTATTAGCATTCCAAATTCATGTACATATATTTGCAATTTCCTAATTTACTCCATTACCTTTTACAAACATACTCCTTTTTCCCCCCAAACTTGCACATCAAGCACTTTAAATTGAATTCTGTATGATCAGTGCAGCTACACAATAAATTTTAAATTTGAAAAGTTCGATTCAACACAATTGCTTTTTGTCTTGGTCAGTTTTAATTTTAGGGATTTGTACAACACCAAAGCAATGGCACACAGGTACTCAAAGAGCAATTGTCCCTGCAAGTAAAGGGATTTGAATCTATAGCTTTCCCACACTGGTAAAGTCTACCAAAAGACAAGTACTCCATATTTTGGTGAAAACAAATACTTTGAATATCAGCTACAAAACATATAATAGAACTATATGCGTTTGACATTATGGCTGACATGGCTAGTCCCTTAACGTAAATGACATTATACTGAATATATTATTTTGTCGAGTGGATCGGCTTTCCAAACATTAGCATTTAAAAAAAAACATGCATCCAGCCTAGGAACAGCCTTTGTAGAGTAAACCTAGGTCACCTAACAGAGATTTACTAACAAGATGTGAAACCTTTCTTGGCAATAACTATCACATTTAGCAGCCAGAGACCCCAGGAGGACAGAAAAAAGCTTGATAATCGTAAGTGATGCTCACATTCGGGAGCCTTGGTTGCTAATACCTTGGCATTTATAGCCACCCTAATGTCTGCTGCAGGCAGCAAATAAACACGTTCTACCAGCAGGTAGTAACTACACAAAATTACCCTCCAGTAACAGTCAGGAATATCCTGCTTACTTCGCCTTCATTCACACAGCAATTGATTTACTGTAGGAGCACAGACTTCATTTTGCAAAGTCCAAGTTCACTGAGTGTAGTAAATAAAGTTAGCTGTATAAACTTCAATCATATTTTCCTTGTATATTCAAAATGGACACATCTTTATTTAATTGACTAAGCTCAGAATATTCACTCTGCTAAGGGAACCATTTCTATACATTTCCAGACAATGGAGGATTGCTTGTCTAGGGGTGTATTTATTAAGCAGCGGTTGTGATATTCACCAAACATTGACTACATATTCAACTTCCTGCTGCATGCCTTTAAAGGTTGTTTCATACTGTGGCATTATGGCCACGTGCTATTCATTAATGCTCCTGTACTGCAGTGTGCCCAACTAAAGGCACTGCATTCCTCAAAATTCGTCATGTGCATTTTTTGCCTTAAGTAATTTGGAGTCCAATGACCCAATCAGCAAGGAGTTTCCATGTTCTCCCAGTGTTTGTGGGGTTTCTCACCATCCCAAAAACAACTGTTGACCTTCCCAAAATTACCCTTAGACTATGTTCATAACAAATGATTATGGTAGAGACATTAGATCAGTGTTTCTCAACCTTTAAAACATGGGGAAACCCCTTGAACAAACTTTCAGGGAACCCCTGCTACCATTTCTGTTTCTTATCTACAACTAACAGTACATTATTAGAGTGGTGGTCAGTGGGAAAAGTGCCTCTTAAATTGCTGGTCAGTGGGAAGAATGTCAACCTTACATATAGCCAAAAAGATAACCGGTACCTGTTAAACTGACCTAAGAATAACAAACTGCTCATTGCTCAAGGAACCCCTAGCAATACCGCTTTAGCTTCTGAGATAGTTAGTTTTTCTTGGACTCCAGAAAATGCTGCGGAAAAAGTCTGTGCTGTATAAATGCATAAACAAATTTACATTGAAAACTTTTACTAGCTGACCATGTTCACGGTTATTAAAAAAAACTTCCCATGTAATTTTGATTATACATTGATTGTTTTGCTCCTTTGCCCTCTTGATTATATATCCCAAAAAAAACATGTAACACGTTTTCATATGTGGTGGCCGCATGAGTTTTTCTTTTCAGGATTAGTATATTTTATACAAGTGCAGAATCAAATTATTTTCGATCCCTTTGAGCCATGTCCCAGCTTCCTAAATCTTGCCCTTTTATTTATTTACAGATACATAAGCTTCCATTTATAATAAAAATAAGAGGACAAAAATCAGGGTCTTCCCCAGTTGTAACTGCAAACGCCACTTTAAAAGGTAGAGAAAAGTAAAACAACACTTTGAGAGTGTCAAAGGCCTCTTAAAAAGTAGTGATGAGGCCGATTTGTACTTTATAAATGGGGAAGCCAGTAAATAATATTAACTGTAAAAGGGGTGATCAGGCAGAAGATTGACAATCTTTTCCACCATTTGCCATTTTTTTAATAAAAAAAAAAAAAAAAGTGTCATTCGTTTAAAGAAAGCCACTTTTACTGATGCACTTGCAGTTTACCAATGTATTATTGGGTCTCATACTGTACAATACAAAGAAAGCTGTAAAATTGTTTGGGTTACTACTATGATACTGTTTTCAACAAAACACAGTCTAAGCTTTATACCATATGGTCTGACTGCCTAGACATTTCACTCAATTTCTGAAAGCCTACATCCTGAATTCCTCACTAATGACATTACAAGATTTTCCTAAGAGATATTTTTATCTTCTCTCACTCTGCAACAGAGCATGTAGAGCTTAATGCTATTCAGAACACATACTGTTAAACTAAATCGTGTACCCTGAGCCATACTATAGCAGACACGCATTACAAAAATATTAATAATTTTATTAACACAGCAATGGACAGATTTAAAATGTAATGAAAATATAATATATTATGATGCATGGTGTTATAGACAATATGCTCATAAAAATACCAACTATGAAAATGAAAAATAAATAGCAGGGTTCTCCCCAGGCCCTTTTAGCTGGGCGCACTACCCGGCAGTTTTCAGCACCCACCCGGCTGTTTTTGGGTGGTTACTAAAGAGTTTGGTCACAATACAGGGGCTGCCACACACCTTCAATTTCTTCCCACCCGGCTTGAAAAAATTTCTGGGTTGAGCACTGAATAGGAACTTACCTATGAGGTCTGGATAGGAGAGGTCAGAGCCATTGAAAAATAGTTGAATTGGCGATTCAGTGTATCAGATACAGATAAGGATTTAAGCACCCATTTGCTACATAAAGCTTCATATGCGTGAAACTACAGGTTTCGGCTGATAAGTGACCCGTCTCCCTAATATTTGGAACCCTTACAAACTTAACATCTGTAGCATACTCTGAACTTGGGGCAGGAAAATGGGTCTCTGAACTTGGGGCAGGAAAAGTCTCTGGCTCTCCTGATGAAGCGGATCGCGAAAAGTGTAGGGAGACAGTACTTCTAGAGATCTTGTGTTTACTGCCAAAAATAATCAAGTACATCTATGAGTGTTTGTTATGTTTAAGAAAAATAATTAAAAATTAGAAGGATTTGAGCATGTTAAAACTTGGTCAGTAAGTATTGTGTAAAGTATTTGCCTTAGTGGGACTACTCGCGGTTCGTGCTTGTGGCAGACTGAATAATCACTGTACTATATGGGATAGCTGTTATTGTATTCATAAATGTAACCACTACTGTAAAGGACAACTATCTACCACTGTAAATGTTCCCTTGACCAATTGACCATAGATGTAAATGGCTCTTCTCTGCTGAACACCAGTGTAAGTGGGGGTCTTTCCACTGACCATTGGATAAACTCCTACAGACCACTAATGTAAAGGAAAATGGGCTTCTTTTAAGTAGATTTTCAACACTTTGAGGAACTGAACTAAACTGGTACCTAAAAAGTTGTAAAGCAAATGATTTATTACCATGGATTGCTTGTTGTTTCCCTGCAGTTTTCCCCATTATGACTTACCAAGTCTTGTCTCTGCATGGGGGAGAATATCAGAATAGTGTAGGGTTTTGTTTCCCTATGATAAAGCCTCCAGCACTGTCCCAATATCATCAAATCTCATATCTCTAGAGACTAGCAGTCTCCAGACTAGGCAGCAGTGATATAAAACTATGAGGCTGTAGGCAAAGGACTGTCTATGTACCCTCAAATTCAAAAGCAAATAAACAAAATGATATTTTTAGTGTTCTGCTTAAACACAATTAACACTTTAATATGTTTCCGATAACCATTTTAAGTCCATTTTAATGTTGTATGATATGAAATGCACATAAAGATTTCTGATAGTAGGATCATATTGGTTATGAAAAGAGGAAGTAAACATTGTAAACAAATGTTAAAAAACACAAGCAAATAAGGTACTAAAAGATATCCATATAATCACATTCTAATATAGATAACAGGATTCTTTCAATAATGCGTACAACTATATTCAATAAATGAACGTTTTATACCTGACCATGTGTTAGTGTACTTTATTCAATAACTGTATACCCCAACCTTCAGTAATACATCTTTTTTCTTACATTTAGGACAGTGCGGGTAGATATTGGAAACTGTCAACTTTTTATTGTCCTTCTTATTTTAGAGATTTCTTCTGGCTTAGGATCAAGATAAACCCATAGAGGAATTGAACTATAACCTCATATCTTATGAATATGAAATAGGACAGGAAGTGAGATTGATTTTTCCCAGGGGGGACAGAGGCAGTAACAGATGACCTAACCATCTACATACTATATTCAAAAAAACTTTTGGTTGGAGTTATGCTATTCTTTTTAAATATATATTAGATTTAAAAAGCCACTATGTATCATGAAATCTAACCACCTGTTTTTTAGGAGTCGGCTTAGACTGCTCAAATTGGAATATACTCCTCCTTGCACTTTAATTGGGTGAACAACCTAGCCTAAGTACTCATTACATAAAAATGAACAGCATTACTCCAATTATGAACAATGCAATTAACCCAAATGTTATTTATGGAGAGAGACACATGAGGACTATATCAAAGGGGAGAGCACAAGAGTAACAGACAACAGGCAATAGTTATCACCGTAACTTAAAATTCAGAATCCCCGTTAAAGTGAACGTGTGACAAACCTGGACAAATATATGCATATGCCTAACATATGAACCAGCAGATACAGCTTGGTGACTGCTTCCTTCTCCTGTAATGGTCCTTTAAAGTGAGGACAATTACAATTTAACAATTAGAAAGATGGTTTAAAAGGGCACAGAAGAGTAGGATCAAACTTGACATCAACATGAAAAGCTAAGATCTTTAATTTCAAAGGTTTTACGTTCTAGAATGAATGTGGAAGCATCAGTGTACTTCTGACCTTTTTTTTTATGGCTGGCTAAGTTGCTTACCATTGTCTCTGGTATCAGAGGTGATGAAAAATCCAAGTTTTGAATGGTCACAGGAGAGGACATGAACTCTTCAAATGGAATAACCTGTCATTGTAACAGCATCTCCTCCTCCTTTCTGCTTTTTTTGGGGGGCAATAAATGATGGAAAATGTCCACGATTGTGGAAAAAAAACAAAAAAAACCATCTTAGGTCTTATAAAAGGCGAAAAGAAATTTGTGGTTTAAAAATTGTGGGGTCTTAAATTGGAAGGGGTTTGAAGGGGGTCCATTGGAATTGAATTTTAATTGTCAAATCTGGCAAAAATTTTAACCAATTAATGATGGTGCTAATCCGGCAGGGAGCCAAACGCCAGGATTATTGAAACCGTTTGAGACCTAAGCCAAACGTTAAAAAAAAATCTATTTTCTTTAAAATTAACTTAGGTCTGGTTTGGCCATACTTGTGCATTGGTTATTATTGACCCCCATATCTGGTGAGGGGGGGTCACCGACAGAAGCATGACCTCAAATCATTCATTCAAAAGAATGACAGGTGGAACAAAGCATGGTAAAACACAAGTCAATTTTAAGAATACACTACTTCGGTATGAAGCGATCTCCTGGGTCAAATGGCTATTTGCTGTTTCTAATGCTGTATTCAGTTATAACTTCCCCACTTTATAGTTAAGATCACAACCTGAAAAACATGTCTACGGTAACAATAAATGCTAAATAGCCGTTTTTAAATTAGATGCTGTTACAGAGCATTCAACTTCCTCTTCAAAGACACGTACCATTTAGAATCATTTAAAAAGTAAGGCTACACTGAGCACCAACCATACTTAAAAAAATCCATTAGTTTTCATTCATCGGGAAAACAGAAAATCATCCACACTTGTTCCCTAATGTAAATGTTAAAGCGCACTAAACCTGGAAGGCTCTGTAATTTGGCAAATAACACATTTTAAGGAAGGGCGACATTTAATTTTACAGCTCGTTGGTTAGACTGTTGGCATTCCGATGTACTTAAAAATCAGATATCATAATCTGAAACTTTGTAGTCATCAACTTTTGGCTAGAAAAATTGGAAGCTTATTAGAGAAAGAGGTCATTCTCATGGCTCAAAACCCATTTTTTGTGGTTTGCAAATCGGATTTCATGAAACAAGTTTTTCTAGGGAACTATATTAAACTGATTGATTATCCCCAGAAGAAAAAAAAATAACACAATTCTACTTTTGTAACCGAGGCCGGTCTATTATCCTAATTGATCAATCTGTGTATTACAAAAAAAATAGATGAAAAAGTATATTTTTCTTCAAATGAATATTTAATTGACGAGTGGGTTTCATAGCAAGTGAATTATATGAGCCATCTCTGTTTCAATAGTTCATTTTCGACAGAAAAGGGAATTGAAGCTACCCAAGCAAGTCAATCTGTAAAACAAATGAATTTGTCTAGACCTTAATGGGGTACATTTTGCTTAAAGGATTAAGACATGAGCGTTAGCCACTGTGACAGATTGCATAATGTCACGTGCATCCTGCAACTGTATGAAATGCTACAGAAATTTTAGAGCAGCCCATACTAATGAAATATTTATCAGCTGATACAATATTCAGTTTGATGACTGATCCATTGGTTTCATTTTAAAAGTAAAAATGATTCATGGGTTGGCCTATAGTGGAAGGATTCCTATCACAGCGCTATGCAGGAGGAGGAAAATCATGTTATATTATCTCTTGTGAAGCTGGTAGCAAAGTAGCATCAAACAAGCTGAAGACATAATAATAAACCCAAATAGTTACAAAAACAAACCTTAAACCCACGTTGCATAAAAAAAGACTGTTTGTATGGTAATGAAGCTCATTTTTCCTCTTCCAATCTACCAAGTCGCCTTTGTGTTTATACTGTGTAGCATCATTAAAATAACATCTGTCTAAATATGCTGTGATCGAACTAGCATCTGCCAGAGCATCATATAAAAAGAAATATATACTAAAAAAATAAAACAAAAGCAAGGACTCTGTTTTTAAGGACAGCTGCTGAGCTGTGCTGCATCATTCTCCTAAAGCCTTTTTTGTATGTTTTTATATTTTTTTTCTTATAGAATCTGAACCGAACAAGTGCAGCACTTCCTAATCAGTACTCAAGTGATCATTGAGGTCAAAAGTCTGCCTGATGGTTTTATTAAGGACTTTAAGCCCTGGAAACAGCAGCTGGGACTGTCTGGTTGTCTGAGCACAGGTTAAATAACCACCTAAGAAGTATATCTGAGCTAAACAAATCTGGGAAACCTAATTAGACTTTTTTAATGACTGGACAGCAACCACAAGTGAGTCTGCAATTGCTGCAGTAAGATCTGAGTTTCCTCTAGAACTCGTCATCCATACTTGGAGAGCGCAGGGATCTGGGGAGAGAGGCAGAGGGCGAATACAGGGGGAATACTATAAAGCTAAGGGTGGGTACAGGAATCAGATTCATTTCATCTCAGGTCCTAAGTGCAGGGACAATCGATACCTGCAAATGCACCGGAAAATATGTCTCTTAAGAGCAAAATCATTTGCTGAGTCCAAGTGCTTATTAAAGCTGTTCCGGATACCTTTTGACTTTTTGTTCCAATCTATAATCTAATGACAGCAATGTTGGCTTTACTGATTGCACACTTGTTTCCTTGCTAGATAAATCTATATTCTGCACACTAGCCAAATAAACAAAATGCATCTTGCTCTAGCTATATGATCCCTCTTGGTTAATGGTTTTTTTTCCTGCAGATTGATACAGATGTTCTAAATCAGAACTGTTCATGGGAGTAGAGGTTGACATGGAGGAAATATGGAACAGCCTTTGTACTGAGGGAGATGGGATTTATTTTATGGATGCGGTCACTCCCATTGTGATATTTATATTAATTTGGGAGATCAGATCAGTGCCTGTTCACACAATTTAAAGCCCCAAAGGCTTCATTATCTTTCAGGCAAAGAAAACGAACTACACACGCTGGTAAGCACTAATCTCATCCATTCCTTTCATCCATAGACCTACTCCTACAAGCCATGATGAATAGTCTGTATTTAACAAGACCTTTCCCCCTAACAAGAGAAGTTAGGGAGCTATTTGATTCACAGAACAGATGCCAGCCACATGAACAGATAGATGTTCAGCAGAGGTGCAGAGCTCAGGAGCAGGCAGAGATACACAGCAGGCAAAGCTCCACAGAAGCCTCAGGAATGCAAATAATATATAGGCTACTGGGGACTTAAGGCACCACTATTCAGGTGGGACATACAGTCAATTTTGGGTGAATTGTGTTTTTCTTCCAATTTTTCTTTATTACCATTACTGCATAATGCTGCATACTGAGAAATTGTGGAAAATAGAATGTCTTCAATCAGAATGCATATAGGAGCTTAAAATCAAAAAATGGTACAAAGTTATAAAAAATAGACCAAGAACAAACTAGAAAGAAAATCTTAGAGTTTGCCTAGAGTTAAAAAAAAAAACAATAGTTGGAATGAAGCTGACTGCCAAAAGCTAAGGTGTAGAGCTCAGGTACAGATTGAAGCTCAAAGTCCAGGTGCAAGCTGCGTTTCACACAGCAAGGAGCATGCGAGCAGCATCACCCAGGTACTGACTTATGTATGTAGCCTAGGTATTGACTGGGGAGCATAGCCCAGGTACAGGCTGGGACATATAACCCACAAACATGCTAGGACCCATATTCCAGGTATGAGCGTTTATCCATAAACCAAAGTAAAGACTGGGGTGCATAGCCAAGTTACCGGCTGGGGTGATTTAAAATGGAAAAGGGTGAGATATAGTGGCTAGAGTGCATCCTAGGCACACATTATGATGGATAACCCAAGAACAGGATACAGTGCATAGCCTAGACACAGGCAGGGGTGTAGAACCCAATTACAGGATGTATATAACTATGCATTTGGCTATAGAACACACAGTAGTGTATAGCCCAGATACAGGCTGGGATTTATATAACGCAGGAACACTAGAGTGCATTGTCCAGGCACAAGCTGGGGTAAATAATGCAAGGACAGGTTGGAGAACATAGCCTAGGTGCAAACTGTGATAATTAACCCAAGGACAAGATAGAGTGCATAGCCCAGGTACAGTTTATATAACTATATACTATATAAAGCTTTAGAACCCAGGAACACATTGGAGTGCATAGCACAGGTACAGGTTGGGGGACATAGAATAAATACCAGCTAGAGTTCAGGTGCTATGAAACTTCCCAGCTGAAAGTCAGCCCAAGATGTTCATTTTAAGCCAAAGTGTTAAACAAATAAGTCTTTGACTAACACTTCTACTAATAATAAATAAAAATAAATAAATCACATAATTATTATATATTTAAATAGTAAATTTAATTCTAACAATTTTGAATTGGAAAAATCTATTTAAAGTTTTTTGCACCAGGCATAATTTAGCCTCAAAGGCATAATCTAGCCTCAAAGTGTCTTTATAAAGCCCCACCTAAGGCATAAAGTTATGCTCACAGTTGCAATATTGTAGCAAAGCAATGTGGAAGCCTAATTTCCAGGGTTTTCTGCATTTTACATCACTGCAATCTAAACTAGGAAAGAGGGATAAGGACTGCCCTGCGGATAACCGCTGATAGGGATTACCATTAAGCTCCTTTCCCTGTCATCTCATTAAGACCGCTGACAAAACAGATGATGCCTGCAGATGGCACGACCGGTCGGAGATCACGCTTTCCCCGTGCTGGGAACAGATCGCGTCATTTCCCTAGCACATCTCTAGCGATCACTCCATACAGTCTGCAGGTAACTTGCATGATATGACAATGAAAAGTCAGAAGCTGCATTACTTACCTTCAACTAGGAGAGGGACCCAAAAGCTGAGGCTGATCAGGAGGGGTGTGACCCCCTTAAGGATCATGTTTTGGGGTCAGTAGAAGAATAATAAAAATGTTGCAATGATGTCCCCAAAGGCAAATCTTCCAGTCCTGGAAAGAGGTCTCCAATGATCCTTTGGTATTCCTTGCCCCAAAGACAGATGCCAGTATCCTGGATGATCCTGGGGACAATGCGAGCCGGTCGGTGCTCTGTATACAGTCCCAGACACAGCCTGCTCAGACAAGCAGCTCCTTCTGCTGGAAGAATGAAAAGACCAGGGGAGATCGCTAAAACAGGAGAGAATGGGAAGAAGGCAATGGATTGCACCGCCCAGACACCTGCTCCTCCTGCTGACTTAGTTCATCCTTCTCACTTGGGCTTTGCTACACCAGTCTTAAAGGATCTCCAACCTGACTTATTTCCTGGTATCATAGGACTTTGCTGATGTCAATGCAAGCACTGATCATATCCCCTTTGCTTGGAAAGGACAAGGCATGGGCACAGTCAGGAGCTGTGATGGATGTTCAGCATGTGCTTGGGAAGATCATCAGTGATTTCCATCCCCAGGACTGAGCTGTCTCCCTCCTATATATTACAGTCATGTAGGCTGCTGTGTGTAAGGAGGATGGGCTTACTGATTCTCCAACTAGTTTGTATTGCTGAGGAAATACACAGGATTGACTAGATTGGGTAGCTCAATCTGCTGCTGGTAGAGTGGAATTAGGAATGTATTAAAATACAGATTTTACAAGTCTCCAAGGATATATGAGAGATACCTGTTTTAGGGTTTTTCACAAGCAGCTGAATGAAAGCAGAACAATACTATAAAAATAATGTAAGCAGGTAGGGTCTTTATTGCAGAAGGGACAGGCAATAAACTTACCTGTTATGTAAACTGAGCTAAATATACAAAACTCAGTGTACAATCCCTCGCTGCCAGGTAATAATGAATTCCCATGTACATGCAGGTCAGTTACTTCATTCCAGATTGGCCAATCCACACCTGAAAAGCCTGAACCTAAAGTAGACCAGGTGGAGATGATGTCTGCCTCCACAACAGGGCGTGGAGGGGTGCGAGTATTGGGATGAGAATTTATTTTTATCAGCTGTTCCTGAAAAAAAAACTCATCAGCTTGCAATTTATTTATTTATTTTTTAATTTTTGTTTTATGTTTGTATAGATCAGATTGATTTTGACTGTTTGTAACATGTTATAGAGGTTTCTATTTACTTTGTGACCTAAAGGAAAGTGAACTAAATTTTCATCCCAGAGACATATCCCCAGAACAGGTGTCACTATTGGAGGATTTTCTCTTCCCATTGCCCTTATGACAACTAAAATGTTAGAATTCCCTTTCTTTCTGTCTTAGTGACAGTGTTCACCAGGAAAAAAAAGCTTAAGTGAGGGTCTATCCCTTCTATTGTGTGCTGCTTCCCTACCTCTTAGATTGTAAGCTCTTCTGGGCAGGGTCCTTTCCTTCTTCTGTGTCAATGTCTGTGTCTGTCATTTGCAACCCCTATTTAATGTACAGAGCTGTGTAATATGTTGGCGCTATATATATATATATATATATATATATATACTGTTTATAAATAATAACCTTTCCATAGTGTCTGCCTTTACTTCAGATCAGATCTGTAGTAGCACAGAAGCAACTATAGATCTTTAAGCTTGCCACACACAGTGATATAGTCATTTAATTGATTATTTCAATTCAACTAAAACAAATGGCTGTGTTGGAACTTTATAGATCACTTGTTATCGATTAAACAAATATCCAATGTATGTGTGCTGGAGAACTAATCATAAATCAGATTGATCAAATAATCATTTTTAATAGACTGTTCATAATTATAACTGATAGATCATACTTTCTATCATTAATATATAGTAAATCAAAAAATAAAGAAAGAGCATGCATGGTATTAATGGATCATTTGTGATAGTGTGTATGTAAACCAGTCACAAAACAATATCTGTACGGCCACCTTTAAAGCAAGGAGGATTGTGGAAGAAGGATGGAGAAGGAGCGGGTTTGAATCATGTAACTCCTAAAGTGCTTCTGCCTTGTGTGTGGTGCCTGAGCAGAGAGGAGGCGGAAATGGAGCAGAAAAATGCTTCCCATGCATGCAGTATGAAGTGCAGCACATGGTATCCCAACCACACAGGATACAACTCTTCCATTACAAGTGGGTAAAGAATGTTTTTAGGAGACAGGTCAATTTTCACTGAACAGTGTGCTGTATGTTACATTCTGCTTTTTCCTTATGTTTTTTTACACTGCCTTATGCTCACTCTGTATTTTGTGCTATCTACCATACCTAATGTATTTTACGCATATGTGTGTGCATAAAATACCGTCCTTATACCCCATCTCTGGGTAAATAATAACCCCTTCACACTCCAGACCTGCAATCCCACTGTACATCCTATTCTGCACATTTTTTTAACCTTTTTAAGCCATCTATTCTTATCCAAATCTGCCATCCAACCCCCCGTTTCCAGGAGATGCAGATCACTAATTCATGGTAACAGGTTTTCCTGTGCCGGCCGGACCCTGAATTTCCCTAAACTTTGAGTCCTAAAGATGCAAAGACAAATGGAACTCTTCAAAGTAAACAATATATATATATTTCTATGGACTTTTACATACTCAATATATCATCTGGTCCCCTACAGTACCCTTGAGCTAACGCCACTGTTACAGATCCTAAAAGGCCCCCTCCACTGGACAGGCAATAATAAAAGGTTCATATCACAAAGGCAATGCCCAAAGATAAACTCCACATTCTGTAAAAAAAGCAAAGAAACAATTGGGAATGTTAGAGGAAAGCAGGGGGATAGGAGGGCTTGGACATATTGGTAGCATTTTGCCATGGTACTATATTTTTTCAAATCTAGACTCTGACATATATAGAAAGGACATGAGAAATGCCATATAGGACATTTATATAGAGTCTGCAAGAGATCAGCAGCTCTGAAAAGTTACAATGAATAAAAAACAAATTAAAACCGCATTTTATAAAGCTGTTATACCCCTACTTCCCAAGAGAATGCAGTATTCACCCTTACAATACCTTTATTATCCTTTTTCTAAGGCTGTTTGTTAAGTCATTACCTAAGGTCGGCATCTTATCTTAGAGTAAAATCCTTCCCCTAGGTGATACAGCCATGTGAATTCTGGGGCTCCTGTAGCATTCTTCTTTTTCTGGGTGTTGTGTGTCCACTTATTCTGCATCTCACTTTGTGACTTACTACAAAGTTGCAACTGTACCGTTCAAATGCTCAATGGGGGAAATGGGACCAAAAATTATATGACCCTTTTAAAGTTTTTAGGGGAAATCTTGGTACCAGGGTGCTAACCTATATTTTCTGACATGGGTTAAGGCTGGTGCACAGCAGGAACCGCAGCATCCTATACAGACCACACTCACTATACAAAGCTTTCCTCTGTGCTGTGCATTGCATTAGCAGAACAGCATGCTGCTGGCTTATGTCTGTTTTATTTGTCCAGATAAACTACCATAAGGGATGATGAGTTGTTTGACAAGCTCATATATGTGGCCAACAATGGCTTTATATGGCATCATTTCTGGGAAGAACTCTTGTAAATGTTGTAAAATGGGAAAAATGATCCCCTGGTCATTGGTTGTCATCTCAGTTACTATTCATTTGTTTATATGATACTAACCCTTTTTATGTAGTGCTGTACAAAAATCAATATACATTGATCCAGGAGCTGACACTATATTATCCCTATCACAGTCATGCCACACAGCATTCTGTACATTGATGAGGTTTTTTTCATGTGATGCAGTTATTATTATTACACAGTATATATATAGCACCATCATATTACGCAGCGCTGTACAAAGTTGATAGTCATGTCACTAACTGTCCCTCAAAGGAGCTCACAATCCAATGTCTCTACCATAGTCAAATGTCATTAATGTAGTCTAAGGTCAATTTTTGTTTGTTAGGGAGAAGCCAATTAACCTAACTGCATGTTTTTGGGATGTGGCAGGAAACCCACACAGACACAGGGAGAACCTGCAAACTCCATGCAGATAATGTCCTGGGACCCAGTGCTGCAAAGGCCAGAGTGCTAACCACTGAGCCACCGTGCTGCCCCAGTTGGGATTTGATTACAGAAATGCAACCTATAAGGCCAAGTACCAATAATTTGCTTACAAATTTGAGCTTAACCAATGAACCAGAGTCACTCAGTTGTCAAGATCAGATTGTATTATCAACTGGGAAATTGGATCAGAAGTGAGTAATCAACCCCTCTGTACTAGGCCTAATATTTTGTAAAATTCTCAATTTTCCAGTAAAAATTTCTGTTAAGGATAGAAACAATGTCTGATATAAATGTAACCTGTGTTCTAGTTGGAAAGGACTTGCTGTTCTGTGTGAAGCTCACCTAAGTGAAAGTGAGGTGCCCAGGCACTCCGAAGCCTAGTGTCATAGCTCTATATCTGCAGTGTTAGATCACTTCTGTCTGTAACTCCAAGTCTCTGGAGATTTGGGTTGACATTTGGTCACCACTGTGCTGCTTGTTGGAAAGGAATTGTGTGCTGCTTACATCTTCTTACTTCATTCAACCTGCGGCTCTGTGCTTGTTACAATTCTCTTGCTTTTTGATTCCTCCCTCACCCTTCTGCTGCCAGTTATTAAATCACCAGGGCGAGTAGCTCCACCATTAAGAAGCTAAGTCATGCTCCTTTACTAAGATGGCACACAGAGATACAGAACAGATAAAGGTACGTCAGTAATGGCGAAAAGATCAGCTGCAGAAAGACCACAATCAATGCTAATAAGTACTTATTTACCGTGTTATTGTAATTTCTAGGCAATGCTCCCAGAATTTCGGTCCTCTATGGGAGATATCTAAATATGAGAACATAACTCTAATTTACTGCAGCTCACTAGTCCTTTCATGTGGTGGCTGCATTGGTTTCCTTCATATTAAGAACCTTTTCAGCAAGTACAGAAAATGAAATAATTTTGCCATCGATGCCATTTTCAAGTCACTTATTCAACTGAACCTAAAGTGCAAATATCTTCTCTGGTATCCAAGCTGTAATCTGTAGACATATTCCAATAGAAGAAGACTTATCTGTAGTCCAAATCAGGGGAGAAGAATGTATGGCAACCTTGGCGCTCTCCAAGCAGTGTACCAGTGAGTATAGACACTCAGTGGAAGTGTGTTATTTCAAATTGCCTGGTATAAAGGAAAAAAAATACAATATGCAACCTCATCTAAATATTTTTGTAGATTGGATACTTTTTTAGGCGCAAAGGAGACAATTTATATATATATATATATATATATATTTATATATAGTCAAAGGTTTACCTTTCAACATGTCAATGACCCAAAGCACACACTAAAGACAACAAAGAAATGGCTTAGGGACAACTCTTGAGCCTGAGCCTGGCACCAGTATCTTTTTATCCTATTCTAGTGAACCGAAAAAAAAAAAATCCTCTATGTTTATCCTTTAATCACCTTTTCCCATGTGACCTCTGAGGCACAGGTGCCCTTGGATAGTTACTGCCTTGACATCACTCAGTCACCTGTGACTTGTCACTGTCCCTACCGTATTTTACAGAAACACAATAAGCCCAATTGCTCTTTTCACCGCTTTTCTTCGAATTTTACATGAAAGTTCAAAGTCTTTCCTATGCATGGAATTAAATCCCTTGTTAATGCGTATTGGATGCTTAATCCTACTAGCGCCAGAAGCACCAATATCTGAATCCTGCAACCTTCAATGCCCATCTGACTCTGAACGGATTATCTGGCCTCTTTTAATTTGATTTGTTTTAGTTTTGCGTTATTGCGTTTTAGCTCAGATCTTGTAATAAAAAGGTTTCTGCATTCATATCATTGTTTAATGTGGATGTCTTGGGATGACGGCAAGGAAATGAAGTAAAACGGCATTCCCCCTGCTACAATTAGCACACAAACATTGCTGGATGAGATTTTCAGGTCAGTTTTTAGCTTTTTATACACAAAGGAGATTGAAAAGAATCTAAGCACAATACAATTTATAATCGTATAACATATATCAAAAGATATGAAAAGATAAGCTGGTCTGATCTGAAAGCCAGCAGTCACATACTTTGCTTCATGATTTCTTGGAAAATCTCCAGCAATGCAAAGTATTGAGAGATCCCCACTAAAGAGATTCCTAAATCCATAGCTATAATAAGCTGGAGATGACATTGAGAGTTTCTGAACTGGCTTCTTTAGTATTCTTGTCTTGCTGCACTAAAGTAGCAAGACGTGATTTAAAATGAATTCTTGTTCAGAATGCCATATCAAAAATTAAAGTGGACCTGTCTCAGATAAAGCAAGAATTGTAGACCACCTAAAATGACAGACAAATAAATTTGCCTAATGATGTGTTTGCTGAGTAGCTAGAAGTTGAAAATCAGATGATCCTATGCCTTCTGTTTAAAGATCTGATTCACTTAAAAGTGGTATTTATAGCCGGAGCTGGGAGTGGTGGTGTGGGGGGACTGAGTCTGCCCTTGACTTCCTATATGTATTGGATCAGCATGATCTGTTAGTCATAATGACTCTTTTCCTGTCTGCCCTGAGTTTTGTGTTTTCATACACAGCTTTGTATGTTCTGCATTTTTCATAAAATACCAGCAACCCTCTCATAATCCAAGCACGGCAAATGCACCAATAGGGGCCCCAGGGGATAAAAAAATCCTGTGTGTGTTCACTAAAATAGTTTTGAAAATGTATTATTATAGTAAAGAGATAAAGGAAATGTGTTCTCTGCATGTGGTGCACCCTATCAGTTTTTCTCAGCTATCTCTGTGTAACACAGATCACCTTCCCCAAAGTAATGGAGAATAGAAAGGGAGGAAGTGTTATGTAGTCTGACCTAGAGTGACAACGCTACTTCTCCATTTACACTGTGCAGTAAGAGATTAGTGTCGTCCTCTGACCATAGGTGTTTTACCTACACCATTACAACTACTCAGAACATTAGTCACCTAGTGGTGGTAATGTGAAGAGTTGTCACGTCCTTTCAAATTACCTCTCAAAGTGATGTAGATGATGTAAAATTACCTACAGACTTGGTAAGTTTGTGTTTTATTTTAGCAAAAATATTTTTTATGAAGTACCATTTACATTTACCTCCATGTTTGAGTGAATAGGTAAGGCTAACTAATATACCCCTGTACTCATTTAACTAGGAAGGGGTAGATGTCTGATCAACCCCTTATTAAAAGGGGCTCATGGATTCCACCATAAGTCCCCAACAAACCACTCCTTCTATTTTAGTGTAACACATGAGGGGGAAAGGCCCTGTTCCCAAACAAGTCTACCCCCACAATGTTGAAGGAAACATCTGGTCTTGCCTGGTACAGTAAGAGGCATAGCACATTAGCTGCCTCCCCCCCAAATTTCCGGCCTCCCAGACTCCATACCTAGATAGGGGTTGGGTTTAATCCACCTTTTATTTAAATAAACCTACAACATTATAGTTAGTTGCCTGTTAGTCCAATTGATGGGCAAATTATAAAAGCAGGATTTGCCTCCAGAGTCTTCATTGGACTCAATGATTAGGTTGGGGTTGGCCAAACTCCGAACCAGATTTGCTAAACCCTTGTTGAAACAAACCCTGGCAAATTTGTCCATATCAAAATCACAGCATTACATTAGGGTTCCCAATTGGCTGCTTTAAGTTATTGCACAAAATCAGCTTTACTCAATAGGAATGGGAATCCCAAACTTCGACCTGCAGGTATAATTAAGCCCACTAGACCTTTTACTCCAGCCTGGCAGCATAGTTATGTTGTGATGTTTAATGTTAAAATACTGTCACTTTAAAGACTGGTATCATTATACTGACTCTTCTGCTATTTGAGAGCCCCTAACAACCATTCTCTAAAGGGGCTATATTTGGCTAGCTGTTTTAATGAGTATGACAGCTGGTCTACAAGAAAATGGCCATCAAAATCAGGAAGTCGTCCATTTCCTTGTAGACCAGCAGGAATTAAATGGGGCAACAGCCCTTGAACCAAAAAAGTTTGGGAACACCTGAATAAGATGAAAATTGTATATACTGCAGTTATTAGTGTTATGCCCAAAGGCTACCTGCATTGTACTATATTTATATCTTGTCTATCAGTATATAATATAGATATCCTCCCTAATATCCATGCATACAGATTTAAATTATGTTACACTTTTTGCTCTTAGGGTTCATCTACATTTATTCACTCAGAAGCCAGGACACACTCTCTAAATCCAAGGTCTTGACAATGCAGGGGGAGAGTGATTATTAATGTTGAGAAAAGAGCAGTAATTCAAAGCAACTAGTCATGTTGTTAATGGAGTCAGATCAGTGAAGATAAATTCTGTTTGTTATAGGTTACCAGGGAGGGAGGATTGCAAAGCTGCAGTAAATTTTACACCTCTTTCCCTGTTATGTGTTGGAGAACCTCTGTGGAATACAATAATATATTGTGTGTTCAGGTGCTATGTTGATTGACTTTAATGCTCCCCTTGTCATTGACTTGGAACATGTATTTAGTGTAGGATCCTGCTTTTCCTCTGAATCTTACTCGCTGCAAGCTTGTCCTGTAACTCAAAAACTGGTAAGGCCGGAGAAAGCTACGTAATTAGCCTGTCCTGGTGCATTGCACTTATTCATGTCATGTTAAGGTACATTTATTTCCAAGGAATGAGCTGCCAATGCACCAGAATGGAATGCAATGCATTGATGTCTAAGGATACCAATTTCCAAGATAATTGCAAAGCCCTTGAACCTAGTATTGTCACTAAATAGGCGGGGGGGATAAGTCATTCAGGGTGAGAGGCTGCTGTCTGCATGTCCCCTTATTATATTGAGCTTCCAACTTTAGGGAGAGCCCTAAAGTCTAATGTACAGAACAAAATGTCTTGCTTTTATAACAAAATGTTTTGGGGGTATTTCGGAAGATCCCCCTGACTCTTTTCCCTTCCCCCCAAAATTTTGGTGGCAATAGAGAATCCAAGAGCTTTCCAAGTAACTCAAAAAGTTAAATTAACTCCAGTAGGTCTTGCAACATCCCAGCTTCTCACTTCTTTCTGGCGGGGATAGAAAAGTTAGTGTGGGCATATTCTTCTGGTTGTCTTCCTGCAAATAAAAAAAAGAGATGAGTAAGATTAAATACTTTTTTTTTACATTCCAGGAAAGCCTCCTATGATGCATGCTTGATCTCAGGCCCAAGGACTGCTGGGAGATCGGATGTATGTAATTCAGAAGGCTCAGGGTTTCCCCTTGCAGTGGTAAATATAGAGGGGGTCCTCCCCAAAAAGTATAAAAATGTAAAAAAAAAACATAGCTGTACATTATAAGGGTTAGGCACCGTTTTATATATAATGTGGTGATAGGTCAGTTTTAACTTTAATGTGCAAAAGATAAAAACAACATGCTTTTTCCCAATGGCAATTCCTCCATCTTAGCAATTTTAGTGACAGTACAATGTTTATGGGCTTTGCAATTAAATATGTTAGCTGACCCATTATTAATACATTTTACCAAAGTTTTTGCACTTTCAGTTAGGAATGAATGAAACTGAGAAATGTATATACATTTTGATTGCCTATAACTAGGAAAAGGTTTGTGCCTCTGCATCTGCATTAAGCTGTTATTTTAGACAGAAAGATTGCCTCATTTTTGGTACTTCTCCAATCATCATTATTACAGGATACAGCTGATCAGAGGAGAATGTGAGCAGGACACCACATGTATAAAAAAATATAATATGTAAAAAGAATATTACAATCCGAATAGTAAAAAAATCTACCATATTTTTAATCATGTATTCAAGATCTATTGCAGGCAAGAATTACAACAGTACATTCATGTGTAAAGTGGATTGTCCCTTCCCTCTGTTTAATGTTTTGAAACATGTGACAAATAAAGTCTCCAACAATGCATTTTAAACTTCCGGACATCAGATCACTATCACATGCAATAAAGGTTTAACAAATCAGCAATCCCCATGCAAAAATTCCACGTAGAAAGTTAATCTAAGCCGCACGGACAGGTTTGTAACAATTAGGCCACATAATTGCTGCACCTTACAGTCAATGAAACACAACCTTTGATAAAACATCTATACTGAGTTCTCCTTTAATGAATATTATTCTTTTCTTTTAGTATACAGAAACAGCTGACCAACAGAGGGCAGTCGTCATCCTGCAACACCTAAACTCTTTTGACAGACACTAGTGAACTTCTTTTTTTGCCTTTTTTAATATTTGTGGTACTTTTTTATTGCTTTTTCATGAGATATCTGATACTCCTAAAAATACTCTCCTGTAATTATCGCTCTTTTGAGAATAACTTTTGTTCTACGTGTTTTTGAAGCACTTTGAATTACTACCTGCGCGTCTTATCCTTTTTATAACCTCAGAGAGCTCCTCCGGTGCTACAAATTGAGTTGTATCTGGTCTTGCTATATCAGGCATGTTATTATTAAGCAATTTTTGTCTTACTTGAGTAGAGAGCTGAGCACTGACAGAACTAGATTGCTGAAAGAAGAATACTGAAAATCTTTTATACCACCTTTCCATTACATAGCAGGGATTCTGCAATCAGTCTAGCCCAAGCAGCATCACCTGATGTGCACATCCTAAGGCACAGTGTTAATAGCAGAATGTCATTTACACTGAACAATTACAGGATCACTCTTATAGAAGTCACAGAATCAAAGAAGAAGGCTGAATATAGACCACAGGGCTAGCCAGTCCATATTACAGGGATTATAATTGAAAAATGTCACTGCTAGCTCAATTCCTCAATAGAGAAGAAAAGAAAACTTATGCCCTTTTAAAGGTGACACATTAAAGTGAAAGTTGTTCTGTGCTTTTATATATATATATATATATATATATAAATATATATAAAACAAAATGCTTAATGTTTTTCATTTTCCCATTTTTTGAAAATGTGTTAGCTTTCTGAACACGAATGCATTTTAACAACCGATAAGCAGACATGCAGATCACAGGCCGGTGATACAGTTATGCTTTAATCAAACATATCAGCTATCAAAAGCAACAGCAAACAATCCAGTTAAGAGCCAAAAAATTAGCGTTCAGTTGTTGGACCACAGTCTTTTGTAATTGTGTATTTTAAGTTGTATTTCAGAGAGATCTAAAAGTGGTAGCAGTATGAAGAAGTTCTATAAGCACCTTACATATTTACCAGTGAGTGGTATTTTAAAATATGTCGCATAAATCATCTTGACATTTTATATTTAACAAGCCCTTGCTAACAAATGCAACAGACAGAAAGGAATCTAAAATAATTGGATCCATCAAATGTAGGGAGGCCTGAAAAGATCAGGGGTGTGTGTTCACCCCCACCACCACACCACTCCCTTTTGGAAAGCTGCCATAATGGCTGCAAAGGAAAAAAATATTCCCATTTCCCACTGTAATTAAATACAACATTATGTTGTTTTGAAATATAAAGAATAGAAAACATCCAAATACACAATTATAATTACACACACCAACTGCTTTACGGACCTAAAAAATGTTTACCATCTGCTCATAAGGTTCTGCTATACATTCTTCCCTGAGCCACACTCTACCATGTTCGTGACCATTCAGTATGTGGAATTGGATAGTGAAGGAGAAGCAGATCAGTGATGAGGTCTCTCTGTGCTCACTATTTCATGGAGTTGCAGCAGCAATTGGCAATAAAGTCTTATTGGCATGGCTGCATTTACCATTAGGCACCATTGTGCTTGTGACCACACTTGTGATTTGTGATGGATTTTTGTTGTACAGTCATTGATGACACATAATTAGCATAAATATAACCATCTTATATCTTCACATTTACTAACTTATGGCATTCGAAAGCTACACAATAGAAAAATCAGGTGATCCTGGAAGAAGGGTTCTACTTTGAGTGCCAAAGGCTATGTGCCTACATGCACCATTGATATAATAAAATAAGACCCTACTTTTTGGCTTGCATGGTGTTACACAAGGCTACCATGAAGACAGCTTGATGTGCTATTTAAATACATTTAGATAGTTTATCTATAGGTTTTCTATAGCTAATATCAGATCAAATAATGTAACACATTTTGTTTTATATGAATATACAGTATGTCTGCAGATCTATAGCTATACTTGATCAAAATCAGTGTTTCTCAATCAGGGTTCCTCCACAAGTTCCTGGGGATTCCTTCAGCAATGAGCAATTTGTGCTTATCGAGTAAATTTAAGTGACACTGATGATGTTTTTGGCTATCTGTAAAAGTAACAGGGCCCACTGGCCAGCAATGTAAGAGGGATTCTCCCCAATAGCCCTCATGCTAATGTACTGTGGGCTGTGAACGTTGTAATTATAGCAGGGGTTCTCATGCTAAAAATGCTGAGAAAGGCTGATCTAGATCATGACATTTTGTAAATTTTTTAATATAATTATGATCCTTTGCAGCTTTTAGAAATCTTTAAAATGTGCAGTTGTACGACTTGCAAATTCATATGCTTGTTATCACTTATGGGAATTAAATATGTAAATATTAAGCAATTTATTATCAATTTGAAGTAGTATTATTATTTTGCTACTTACATCATTTTCTGTTTTCCAACACATTAGTCAATCTAGCAGCTAAATATAAATGCGCAGTATGAAAATAATATAAGTGAACTATGCAATACAGAATGTGTTTGAAGATTTATTAGATAATGGGATTCCTACCCACACAATATGGCCTGCACAGATTCCTCTTGGGAAGAACAAAAGCTAACAGTGGCACTCGAGAATTGTCAGAATAATTACTCAGTGCTGATAACATGCAAGGAAGATTATTGCATGAATGCTCCAATATGGTGTCTCGCCATTTAAGTTTTGAGATGTTTCAAGCTTGAATTAAAGTACTAATAGTTTTTTTTTTTAATATAAGAATATTTTTAGTGTTGAATGCAGGTATTATATTATACAGTAAATCGTGTGTTCTTCATATACCACCCTCTGAAAAGTCATGAAGTTCAGAATGAAAGCCTGGTATTCTTTTTAGAATGTTCACCTGCTTTGTACTAAACGGCAGAGAGAACAAATGTCTGGATCTGCTAAACTGGAACAGTTCTTTGTTTCATGCTGAATTGTTTAAACAAAAAAACAAACAAACAAAGGCTTTGAAACTGTGTTCTGCTCAGGCATCATCCACTCTACAATGAAAGCAGCATGTGTCATGATCTGCACTCATCCTAAATACAGTTATAAATGACATTAGGGGTGATGAGGTTCAGGATTGGGGTTTTTGGAGGCTCTGGGCTACAGCTACACATTTCACAGACAAATGCATTGTGAACGATACAAGGACAAAGTCGCATATTCACAAGTTGAGCCAGAGCTGACTTTAGGATAAGTTCAGGAATCAGAAAATCATTAAAAAATCAAATACAGAAGGACAAAATGACCTGAAAGCCAACCACAGATTCAATAAAAAAAGAGTTTACAAATTCATTTAGTTGTTTTGTCTGTGGAATGCACTTCTCTTGGAACTTCACTGGTAATCAGACTGCCCTTTGAATTTATATTTGATGGACCTCTGCCTGTATGTTGGTGGGTAAGGGTACCACAGTTTAAAGGGCAAAACCACACTGAACATGCAGGAGCTCTGGTTGCCACCTTTTCTGAGACATTTTAACACCATTGGCCAAAGGTTAAGCTTTTACAGTGAACACCCTACTATAGACACAGTTAAAAAGTATATTGTGGAACCATGGGGGCATTTTAGGAAGGTTTGCAAATATAAAACCCATTGATACAATGAACAATGATATGAAATGTGATCTGATTAGAGATTTAATCAGATGAGGTGGTACAATTTTATCTTATAATATCTCAGGGTGAACCCAAAGTTTACCCTTAAGAATCTCATCCAGTCAAATGAATCCGCCAAACTCTAAACAGATGAGACAAAAAGATTAGAACAAGGCAGGGAACACAGAGACTATAATGGAGTAGAAGCACAAGCATAGGGGAATGAAGACTGAGACTTGGAGGCATGAGGAATATTTGGAGGTATGAAAAGGTAGGACTATATACTAATAAGGCTGCCATTATTTTCCCAGCCTTGCAACCCAATAAAAATGGGACTGGTTTTCTGTGGTAATAATAGGAAAGAGACCATAAGGTTGATATTTATTTAACTAGAAAAATTGGAAAGCCTTTTTTCAAAAGAGAAAACCAAGCTATAACATGGGAACAGGTTTTCAAGTAAAAGCTACACATGGGTAAAAGAATCTGTAGACATATGCCCACACCACAGAAAAAAAAAATTAAGGTTTATATTAAAACTAGGGTAATCATATTCAGCAGGGCTGAATTTGTCATTAGGCCATGAGCTAGGGTGCCATAGCGACTAGGGGTGGCATTTGTTCTGCTATTGTGGCTGTTATATTATCATTATAATAAATAAAAATGCTTAGCATAGGGCTGTCCTGCCACTATCCTCATGGTTTTCCATTAATGACACCTTGAGCACAAGGTAGCTGGAATAGGAGAGAAAAAAGTACATATCTGGCTCTCATGTTTAGTAGACTAAAACTCAAAAGAGATTTACCAAAGTGAAGACTACACTGAAATAGTATGGAATACAGGCAAATTCACAAAATGCAGGTAAGTAGAGGGCACACGCTCAGGGAGCGTTTCCATTAAGATTTCTGCAGATTATGCGCTGAGATTTGCACATTTTTTTTCTACATTTAGCTCCCTGTTTCTCTGCCGATCTATCCCAAATGTTCTTTCCACTGTTGTCAATGTGACATACTTTTTGCTATCACTGCTTTTGAAATATAGTGAGGAGTTTGTGCACTGGGGAGTTGCAGAAAACAGTCACTATAAATAAAATCATTAGTCTGAAAGTAAGGAAATATGATAACTTAGTGATGGAAATCAAGGGCAAATTCTGATTTAAATACAATGTACAGAGCTTATAATGGCAAAGGTTGTGGTATCTTGTCACATTCATTTTTTAACATTTCCTGCAAAGACTGTACATTGCCCATTTAAAGAAACATGTTTGCTCAATATCATGCCTCACCATTGCTGATACCCTCCATCCTCCACACCTATGCATTATTCTTGTTGTTTTTATATTTTTTACATATAAAAAAAAAAAACGAAAAATATAGTAGTGTAAGCAAAATGCACCTAAATAGCTCAGCTAGTAAAACTGGTATATGCAAGGGAAAATCAATGTCAACAAAATTCAGCTTATCCCTTTTGGACACTGGGGTAAATATGTTTACTACATATGCTTGGTCTCTCTAGGGAAATGTGAGATTTAATTCATCATTAAGCTATGAAATTATAATTTCATACTAAAGTTATGGTAAAAGACGTAGAGATGACTTTATGTATGTACTGTTCTGTTCAGCACCCAGTTTAGGTTAACCAAACTTGAAGCAGTTCATTGCATTGACTATACCATACTTTCATTGCAGTAAGGTTTATATTCCGTATTTACATTCTGTATACAGGTAGTCCCCGGGTTACATATGAGATAGCGACTGTAGGTTTGTTCTTAAGTTGAATTTGTATGTAAGTAGGAACATGTATGTAATTATAATAAATTTAATTAGGACAGCTGTTTGTCTCAACATATTATTAGGCAGCGCGGTGTCAGTTACTGTATAAAATCCTCACTGTGAGTTGATCGTGCATGCATGACATGACTATGGACTTTGAACAGCACTGCGTAATATGTTGGCGCTATATAAATACTGTGTAATATTTAGTATTTTTATATCACTGTTATACCTCTTTTTTGTTTTCCTTTAGCCTACCTCTGGTATATATTCAAGCCCAACTTTAACCCACATTTTTATTTTCATTTGGATAAAAGGAAAAGAGTTAGATTCCAAATTCTTGTTCCCTGTGTCTCTAATGCCATACGTAAAGGAGGGCACACAGACAGTGATAAAAACACATTTTCGTAGAGTGGAATTATGAACATTGCTGCTCATATAGAAACAATGGCTGTGGGAGGTCTCAAGCTTCTGCAAATTTGTCAGCTGTAGACATAGTATGGACTGATGTTAATGCTCCAGTCAGTCTTCAGTTCCGCCATGACCATTTTCTTACAAATACTGCAAACTTTAGCATTATTGTTGTCGTAGTATCTAGTTGTGGGCCATACTGACAAGTATAGGAAACCTCATCTTGACATTTTGATACATTGTCATCATTCAGCACATCTAGCTCCAGGTCCTGGAAGGGCACTGGAAGTTTACAGCTTTGTCGGAATGGCTACAGGAACAGACTTGTCATTTTGCTTCCTTGTTGCTGCTGACAGAAGGAAAAATGTCATCTCTAGTTAGTAAATGCAGGGAAGCCCACAGGAGACAAAACACACAGCTATTGCTAGCACAAGTGAATTCAATTTACAGCTTCTGAGTAGACAAAAACATGAAAAAAACTTTTATTCTAACTTAATTAAACATGATAGTAGATATTGTGGTATTTATTGTTTTGCAACATGGAAAAAGAACATATGACTATATTCCTACCTGTAATATATAACAATGACCAATTACAATTACTCACACATACTATCAAACATGCACAAAACTACGTTACAATACCATTTGTATCACCATTCATTATTTTTTTACTGTATGATGATGACACTATATATACATAAATATTGTAAAAGAAATATTATGAGTAGTTTTATATGAGTATGATAATATAGTTAAATATTTTATGTTTGATGGAAGTGCGGAAGAGAGTCCTGTTCATGGATTAGTAATGTTTAATCCTTAGGTTCAGAAAGAATTGGTGTTTGACACAGATTCCTACACAGGGGAGGTGAATACTGGAACATAGGGTTACATTTTATTGTTGGGAATACAGGTATTTTAGGATTATGGAGAGGGTAAAAGTTAAGGTAAGAAGGGGAATTAGTGGAGTGAAGGTGTCGCTTTATGTGTCTGCAATCTGTGCCCGAATTACCATTGTACATTGTACTGAAAATTAGTGTATTGTAGTTTTGGTGCCTTTAAGCAGCACTGCAATTTTTACTTTATATCAAAGAGTGGATCACCCTTTAAAATAAAGTAAAAATTGTCTTGTTTTTTTTCCTTTAAATGCCTTTAGAAAAAAAGACTAAGCCCCTCTCCTACGCTGCAGTGGAAAAGACAGAATGGGATTTCAGAGCCGCCTGGGTAACATACATCTTTGGGCTTCTCCTTCTGTGCATGCCCAACATCGGGCATGCACAGAATGGGCTTTTCAGACATTAAAAAAAGAAAGCCGATGTTACGCATGCTGAGTGGCATCAACACTTTTTTGTACATTTCATTGGGATACGTCACCTGATCTCACGCCTGTGCAGTGGGAGATTGGGTGACGTAGCCAGCAGAAGGAAGAAGACTGAAGCAGATGGCGGTGTTTGGCACTTCCTCCATGTAAGAAGGAGGATGCCAGGACCAAACTGGGAATAGCTCAGGTTTGATTGAGAAATCTGCAGAAATAAAGGTAAGGGAATTTGTTTTTTTAATAGTTTTATTGATAGTTTTATTGATAGTTCTGCTTTAAGTAAGATGTATGATAAACTCTATTTATATCCAAGTTGTACATTCTGGATTTTTTCCTTTGTGTATAAAGAAAAAGTTTATAGGATCTGCAAGAGAAGAATCGCATCTGTAGACTAAGAGTAGTAAAATATGTAATATTTGTGTGCAACAATTTATACAATAAATATCTATGAATGAAACATTGGGCTTGATTTAATAAAACTCCAAGACTGAAAAAGACAGACTATCAGAGGATAACCTGGGTGATCCAGCAAACTTGGATTGGATCTGGTTCAGTATTAAAAAATTTGCCAATAATTGGAGCAAACGTTTTTAAAAAATCTATTCAATGTTTGCTGAGTCACCCAGGTTCTCCCACAGTAGTCTATCCTCTCCAGTCTTGGAGTGTGTTAATAAATCAGGTCCATTGATTTTGTGGTTGTTTTTGCATTAATTTTAGGCTTATTGGGTCATGCTTGGCAAAGTGTATAGTAATTTACAATGCGAAGTGCAATTATCCTTCATATCCAATTAGCATAATTTTTTTCTAATAAAATGTGTAATGCAAATTGAAATTCAGTTATGTACAATGCATTACCTCCATTTACATATTATCATGTTTTTTTAATATATTGTATTGAATTATTCTACTTTCTGAATCTCACTTTTCTCAGTTCTTTTAAGATGGCCATTCCCTTAGAATATTTTTTTTTAAATTAATTTTATTAAAAGATATCAAGGTACATACAGAGAAAAGAAAATAAAGTGATCATAACATACAGTTAAAAAAAGAACATACAGCAAGGTTAGGTTCTAACAATACATATAAGATGGGAGGGGGGTGGGGGGGGGGGGGTTGAAGTGGGCATTGACCAGTTATAGAATCAATCACATCTTAGAAACAGTGGCAGAATGCAATTAGGCATCCATCCCAGTATACTCAGGTATCTAGGGGGGTGGTCGTAACAAAAGGCAATATTCCTCAGTAGTGATAAAGTGGATCCAGTGGTACCAAGTCTGTGCGAATTAGAATTATTTTTAACATTTTCAAGGCCAACTGTATTATGTATGTAAATGTATCAGCCCTAATTAATGAACTCTTGAGAAAAAATTGCATAAAAGGCAATCTACAAAGAATCTTCAATCTAGCATGCCAGGTTATCTTGTGGTATGAATCTGTTAGTTCAATATAACTAGTGCTATACAAATATGATGTTAGTTGAATACAAGAGGAATGGAAGGAATTCTACTGACAGATTTCAGGATATGCCCAGTGTCCACATAGATTGGCTTTTTGAATCCTGTAATCCAGATGTTAGAGCAGTGTTTCTCAACTTTTTTTAACAAAGGGAAACTACTTGAAATAACTTTAATGGCTTCAGGGAACCAATACAATAATGATTATATCCACAATCCACAGTAGTTTAGTGTGGTGGTCAAGGGTTATAAATACCTCTTACTTAGTAGGAAGAATATTACTCTCACAAATAGCCAAAAATATCATTGACCCGTAAACTGACTTGAGGGGCACAAATTGCTCATTGCTCCTAGCAACCTCTGTAGGAACCCTAGGGTTCCACAAAACCGTGTTTGAGAAACATTGTGTTAGAGTATTGGCTCTCAGATTTAGCAAGGGAAAATAAGGTCAAGGTAGATAACAGAAAGTTATTATGTCTATATTCAATGTTACAAATTGCCCTAAGTGAAAAAATAAGGTCCAACAATCATTATTGGTGCATTATGGACCTGGATGTATTTTAATGATGATTTTAAGTAATGATAAGCTATTTCTCTTTTACAAGCTAGCAGCATAGCACCTCCATGACACCCTCTTCAATAGGCAATATAACAATGATATGCCAACCCCAGAGAGATCACTACTGGGTGAAAAAGAAGCAGGATGCTTTACAGAAAATGGGAATTATCAGTCAGCATTCTATGTTCCTTTAGCATGTGATCCTTGGCACAACCATTGCTGTATGGCCAATGCTTGATAATTTCATACATAGATACATAGACAACACTCTTTGAGACCCTTGAAAACTGGGGTTCTCTTAAAGACAATAATCCACCATCCCTGGTTTCCAGCCTTGTTGTATTTTCTAGGCTGTGAGTTTTATGTTCATTCTGGTAACTGCAAGGATAGTCTTTTTTTTCCTCTAATATTTCTTTTTTTGTGCAATATCAATACGTTTTTGACAGAACAGACAGGAAGAAGATTAGCTGAATCAACTCAACAGCATATTGCAGAGATCATCTCTTAATGGAAGCTTTTGTCTCTGACAATAGTGGGATTGCTACCATCGGCTTAGCTTTCTGCATTAGCTATTGAAAACATGAATTGAGAACATAGAATGCTGCTAATGTACTGTTGTTAAGATGTTACTTTTTGCAGTATCCTTTTAAAAAAATTGTCATTTATTCTATATGAGAAAAGTATTTTTGTTGGGTCAGGTAGATTCAATGTACCACATAAATGTTTTTATATAATTATCCAAGGGTTTGTATTTCTGGAGGGGGTTAAATGCAATAATAATTTTGGGGCCTTTAAAGTCAGCATCTCTTCCCTATGCAACAGTCAATATATGTAAATAGTGGACACATCTTAAAATCTGCTTGCCAGCTAGAGAAAAATATATAAGGATTTTGTAACTCACTATATGGAACAGTAAAGTAACTTCCAAAACTGTCACATGGTAGATGTCACTAAACACCTCCACAGCACTAAGATATCCAACTGAAATAAATGTATAGAAGAGTTGATCTGCTTTGTCCCCTGTAGCACTCAGTGGTTTCTCCAGCTGACCTTTAATTATTAAAAGATACAGTAAAAGCATGGAGGATGGCAGAAACCACTGAAACCGGGGGACTCACAGGATTGACATTCCATGAAGTGTCAATTGTAAAGTAAATTTAGCATAGGATATATAAGGAGCATAGGAGTGGTATTTAGTGGTACTGGAAGCAGGAGATGAATGTATTCCTTTGGTTCCATATAAGTACAGTTTGTTTTTGTAAATGAAGTCAACCAATCAACTAATTTGCTATACATAAAAATTCAATTTTACAAGTTGTTTTCAATCTTTTTAAATCTCAACCTTTCAATAAAATATGATGTACTTTTTGATCTTGACACGGACATCCTAGTTCAAGCTTTTTCTATTTTAAGGGTAACAACTGTCACCCATTTGTGTTCCTATATTGACACTTTGTTACATGCCCCCCTGGTAAAAAAACTATAAGCAACTCAGTCAACAAACAATGCATTACACAGGCACAATCAACCATTGTAACTGTTGCAAGATCCATTATGTGCAGCTAACACCTGAGTGAGTGCATGTAGACAAGAAGTGAAAAAAAAATAGTATTTTATGGAAGAAACACAAAATATACTTTTTAATTAAATGTCTTTAAATTTGGGTTTTATCGCTTTGATTGGGGTAACTCCACAATTTGGTTGAAACTGCAAAGATATAGGCAAATAATGAATTCTGTTATTTATTTTGTATATAGTGAAACATCTCATTAGAGGTTGCCATTGCAAACCTGGAACAAAAGTGCATACAAAGATGTCTGATGTTAATTTTCCTTAATGGGCCTTGGTATAGTGACTCTGAAAGTATTGAAGCTAGTTGGTCATCAGCATAAGTCATTAGTCATTAGCCAATAAGTGTTTTGAAAAAGAAGTCAGCACGTCCCATAGGGTCTGGTAAGATTACATCCTGAAAAAAGAAACAAATTGGGATTGAAGAATTATTTCCATGATTTTGCAAATATCAGAAAATGTAGCTGAATTATAGATAGTCACATACCACTGTAGCAAATGTTAATTTGTGTAGGTGAGCAATACTACAAAACTTTAAAACTTCTTCTATAACAAAAGAATTCAACAAAATTTTGGTAGTATCACAGGAAGGGTCATGTTGGCTTTGCTGATCTGAAATTAAATACATTTAAATTAGATACATTTCCATTTACCACGGCTTGTGTTATTTAAGGTTGGTTGAAATACCTTGTATAAGTGCCTATTCTAGATCAAAATATCTCAGCCTTTTTACCCCTGAGGAACCCTTGAAATTAGTTTCAGGTCTCTGTGGGACTGTTGCTAGAAGCAATTTGTTGTGGGTCATTGTGAAAAAAGCATCTTACATTGGTGGCCAGTGGGAGGAATGCTCGCTTACAATTGTGGCCAGAATGCCACCCTTATAGACAACCTTAACCTCCTTAGCGGTAACTCCGAGCCACACTCGGGGTGGAATTGCCGGGGAGTTTAAACAGCTTACCTGCTAAGTGGTGCTCACAGAGTCCTTCAGCGGTGCCTGCGCCGTCCTACAGCAGTGCCCGGCATCTTCTTCCCCTGGCAATGCTGGCCAGGCATCTGTGTAATCAGGCGATGCCCGGCCAGCATCTGCGTCCCCGGCGTGTGAACGTTGGGGACACAAGGCCATGGAAAGCAGATTTCCGCCAGGCATCTGCTCGCGAGTGTGTGGTTGGGGGGCGGGACCAAGCAGGAAATTTAAAATACTAAGTATTTTTACTGCTTTTACATTTAAAAATACCTAATATGCATACCGCCAGGTAGGTTATTTTTTAGGTTTTTATAGTCCCTGTTGGGGACTTCTTTTGCCAAAACTTTTACAATAAAGTTTTCACAATTGCTCATATAAAACACTTAAATTACTGTGGTGTGCAAAAGTTCTTTTGAACATTTATTTGAATAGAAAGCGTAACCCCAACAAAAATTGTAACTAGAAATGATTCTACAATGCAATCATCTATGCCCCTGTAACTTAAGGTGTTCTAACGCATTCACTTTATTTAAATTGGCCTGATAACACTCTCCAAGGCTGGAGAGGATACACTTTCATCAGTGAAGCTGAGTGATCCAGCAAACCTGGGATGGATTTCCTATAAAGTAATTTGCTATTTGTTAGCAAATATTTTGATTCCTGGACCACATCTTTTGCAGGTTTTCTGGATCACCCAGCTTCACTGATTAAAGTGTATCCTCTCTAGCCTTGAAGAGCTTTAAAAAAATCAGGACCAATGCATATTTTAAATACATATTTTGCAGTGTTAGTGTTTTATAAAGAGTGCCTAACAGATGATTATTCTTTTTTTTGCCACTAGTGTCACTTATGTTTTTTTTTTAAAGTCAATTTACTGATGCTTTGTAAATTAGCACCTTTTAAATTAAATAAAAAGGTGAAACAAATCATAAGAAATCTAACAGTGTTTTAATTTTCTTGTGGGTGAAAATGAATGCTTCTATATACCAACAGATTTTGTTTATCTGTAAGGTGGGGGTGAGTGTAAAGCACAAGGATTCCCCATTAAATGTAAAGATGGAGAGAGTTTAGAACGTTTTAGCTGAATACCATGTGGCATTCAAAGGACTGCCCACGGATTATATGGAACTATTATTATATTACTACCACACAATAGGAGATTTCCCCCAAAATGGGTCAGCTAGAAGTTTTGAGGATGGTATTTATGATGTTGATCCTTTCCCTGTGTTTTTGTTGTAAAATGGTTCTCTTGTGGGAGTCGTAACAAACGTTTAAACTTTGGATCACCCCACTTTGTTGTTTTGGATTTCCTTATTTGTTCTTTTTGAAAGGTTTTTACATTCTCTTGTATGTTTACCTTTATTTACACATATGTCTATGTAGGTTGTTACTATTTTTCTTGGTTTCCCCCCCCCCTTGCTTAAACCCCCACACTATTCTTCATTTATATATTGTACTGATGTACGTCCGTTTTTTCCTTTTTAATCACTCTGATGCAATACCTCTCATTTGTTTCCACCACCCCCCTCCTTTCACCTTTTTAAAAAACCCTAGATAAAAAAATGTTTGCTTTTTTTGTTTTGTTTTTTAAAAGCCAGTGTCGGCACACACCGCTATTTCTTTTAGGTAGCATATGTCTAAATTTTTCATCTACAAAACCATTCTGGGTTTTTTTAATGTTAAAGGATAATACATTCAAATAAAAAATGCATCCAAGATATGAGAAAACTAGCATAAATATCATTATATGAACAAAAAGTTTCAAAAACATTTTTAAAATAAAATTAACCAAAATCCATTCCTGACAATCCAAGTTTTTCATTTTTGGTGGTACCTACTTTTAGCCAGCTAATGGTCACAGCCAACAAAACATAACACATGCTAGAGCTTTACAGAACCAGCATGTATAACGTAATGGAATGAGTACATAAGAAATGGCTAGAAATATACCACTGGTTCCATTTTTAAATATATCCTTTGGTCTGTAGTGCACATTTAAGTGCTAAAGCAAACCCACACACATTTCAATTGGCAAATGACTATAAACGGAACCAACTTGAATTTATTTACTGTCAACTTTACATTCTAACAGTATACTTAGAAGCAGGCTTCAATCACAGTTACAGAAAGCCATAACTTATATTTTACCTATAATTTTCCTAGCACTTAGAGGCATAATTTGCATTTCATCCAGTACCTAGAAGTTCTTGGCAGAAATTACATCAAGCCAACACAGAATATAAATACCAGAATTATATAAGTGACATGAACAGTGGCTGCTTTCAAAGATCTCTCCAATAAAGTAGCTCTTTGCTTTCATGTTTCATAAAGAACAGGTCTGAATAGTGTTTCCTATATCACATGTACACATTCATTTTTTAACATTCACTTATCAAAACGTTAAAACTTTTTTTATTGTGTCACTAATACTCGTAGAGTTCAATAATCAAACAAGCAATGGGTATATTGCATTGCAGATTTCTTGAGAATGTGTGGCTTGGGTAGCTTTCTAAACAAGTGTCCCTAGAGTTTTGTTTTAGAGAAGAAGCAGCTCCTGTAAAAAAAGACCACACAATGCTGCTTTCGCTCACTTTGTGCAGAGTATCCACCTTTCTTAGTTTTTAAGGCAGTCTGTGATTGGTAAACCATCTGTGTGTATCCCACAGTCTGTCTTACATTCCAACTTTTAGACTATCATGTGAGAACCTGAATGATCCAACAATTGTGGAATGGGTTTCTGAAAAATAATTTGCTATTAGTTGGTAATTGTTTTAAATCATAGAACAGATCCATTCCTTTCCAGGTTTGCTGAATTACCCAGGTTCTCCCATAATAGTCTATATTTTCTTTGGTCCCAGGAGAGCTTTAAAAATCAAGTCTATTATGTTAGGTGCAGGTAATCTGACTCTTACAAAGAAAGGCATTGTTCATAATCATTATACAATGACTTCATATTTCCCCCTTTAGAAAACTAATTGCTGTTCACCCTTAAAGAGCTTCCAGAGTGGGTTCCTGAACAATGGCATCTCAGTCCATTCAGGCTTGGTCACTTTGCCTTGTGTATTGGTTTTTAATAAAGACTTTGCTGAGTATGGGGAAAGAGGAAAAGGGGTGAAGGATGCCTGTAAATAAAATAGTAGTAAACTTGCAATTTGAAGGGCTTAAGAACTCTTTTGCTCTCTTAAATTCCAATCACCAGCTGGTCTTATGTGGTGGACAGACTTTGATGCCTTCCTTCCAAAAGAAAAAATTGGGAACTAAAGGCATCAATCAGAACTAGAATGCTTCCTAGGGTGGTCCAACTTTTGGGGTGGTTTGACTCATCAACATCCAACATTCCTGATTTGTTGCCCCAGCAGGACAGAAAATATATACATGGAAAGCACATGAAATGAAGAAATCAGGACAGGCTCTGAACCTTCATTTCCATAGGAAAAATTCATAAAGAATACATAGAATTGAGATTTCATTCTTAAGCAGGTCAGGTCCCCGGTTGTTCATCAAAACAGATCCCAAAGCAGGTTTTAGGGTGGTCTCAGGGCACAAGGCATTTCCCAACCACACTAGCTTTTTCCCTTGCACAATGCCGACTACATAGTCATCCCCATATCTACTTCGCTCAACTCACACCACTAAGCAACACTTTCAACAATTGGAATACAAATATTGCTTACTCAGGATTGGCTCTGTCTCTTCACACTGTCTGGTGATATTCCTCCAAACAGAGGAAAGAACCCAATAATGGAGCTAAGAGTCTCAACTGTCAGAAAGAGTGGACACACTTCTGCCTGGCAAAAAGTTCCTACATAATAGAAAGTTTAGAAAAAGATATATGCTTAGGACTTCCTAAGCCATACACAAAATGCCATCAAAGTTTCCCTAATAAAAGCAGAGGTAGGACCATGCAAAATGTATTTTTCCAAGCAAAAAAAAATGTAAAAAGCATGATAATGCGTACCGATAAACTATTTACATTTTTACCTATTTTGCAGAATATTTATTATTTTTCTCGCCCCAGGAATCTTGGTTGTGTTTGAAGTACATAATTAAACTAGTATAATTAAAACATCTGCTATTAGGGCTATAAGAGGAACAATCTGGTATGAAACTTGAGTTGAAAAGAATTTGCTGAATGTTTTCATTTGACACTTTGCTCCTTAAAACTTCACATAAACAAACATATTGTTACTGGTATCAGCATTTGCATTGCTCTGTTAGCTTGAACTGCCTATTCACAAAAATTTTCTAAATGATAGCGTTTAGCCACAAATTTACAATAAAACTAGTAATGTGTACCTTCCATCTGTGCTTTAAAACTTAACATATGATTAGGCAACATGACTTAAAGCAAACCCCCCAGTATTTTTACTTTTGTAAACATGCAACATTAAGCAGAATTAAAGTGGAAAACTTTGCTTAGTGAAACAGTCAGACTTTTTCATTGGCATAAAATGCTATGTATTCTCTTCTGCCATGGATCATTTTGCCTAACTGTCAGGAATACTTCATCCTCATCCAGACTATCCAGATAACCAAAGACATCAAACTTAGGAGAAGGCCTGAAAAAGATTGTGTGAATGACAATTGATAATGCATGATCCTGCCAGGGGAATGGGGGGTCCATGGGCACTGGCAGGTTAGTCCACCATCATGTGCAAATATGCTGAACATGGCAAAATTCAGGGGACCACCAATAGGTTTGCTTTGGCTTTATTTTATTGAATAGTGGTGAACTGAAGTGCTGGTTTATGCATTCTGCTCCAAAAGTTACTTTTGAGTTACTTTTGAGTACAAAAGAGACAGGTAATAGTACTTAAATGTATTTGAAAGTTATTAAGTACACCTATACTGAGTGCAATTACAAAGTGTTCATTCTGTATAAATGTAATAATAGGTTCTATAAAGGAAATCTAATATATATTATAGGTTTAGATATATGGGGTTAGTTCTGCTGTAAGATATGATGTGTAATTACATGTGTATGTACATTTGTAACATAAAGACTGAGATACAACTTAAACTTTTAAAGGAGCAAAGGCTCTGTGAGGGTCCAGCCAGCATAGTCTGTAATGTAAAAGGTATAAAGTAACTTATTAAGTAAGTATAAAAGGAGAGATTAAGAAGAGTCTGATATGGTGACCATTTGTGTTTTTATGGATATCCACCCTCCTTCCCATATTGCTATGTGCAACAAGCCAGTTTTTATTTTGAGCTCAAAAACAAGTGGCCAATAATTGGGAATGTAGGTGATGGTCATCTAGTTGTACCATACAGGCAATAACTGATTGATAGGACCTTTAGTATTTTCACAATAGATTTCATAAAGATCTAAGCATGCCATCCAAAGAATCATAAAACAAATCCATAGATATAGGCTAAAAAATATCGTGATAGCTTGACACTAACCTCCCTATTGACTTTTTAATGTTATGGACAAGCTCACAATCTTGATGCTTAAGAGGTGAATATGTAATGAGTCAAACCCAACATTTACATATTTTTTCAACTGACTACAAGTGTTAATCTACTGAGTGTATTGCCTAGTAGTTCTCATGGGAGGTAACATCTGCTTATACATGTTTCATCATTATTGCTGCTAGCCACGATACACCTTTCTGTCCTTTGGGATGAATACTCTTACCTTTGCATGTCATTGATGGTGGCCCACCCAGTCTAGACCACAATGAATTTGATAAAGATGTAAGTATGTCATCCAAAAATGTATAAAAAATCAGCAAGTCTAAGGATAATAGATCTCTTTGTAAATATCTTTCCATAAGACAGCTTGGTAACAACCACATCTTTTTATTTTCCCTGTGGATTCTTTAGAGCCATTGACAGACTCACAATAATGATGCTTAGGAGGTGAATATATAATGATTCAAACCCAACATTTACATTTTACTTCAACTCTATGCATGTGTTAATCTGCTGAGTGTATTGCCTAGTAGTTCTCATGGGAGGTAACTTCTGCTAATGCATTTTTCATCATTCTTGCTGCTAGCCAAAACACACCTTATTGTCCTTTGGAATAAATATTTTTACCTTTGCATGCCATTGAGGGTGGTATACCCTGTCCAGACCACGGGATGTTTGGACTGTCCTCCTTTGCTGAGATTAAAAATCTTTGGACAACCACTCTATGTTCTTCCCTCTCATCCAGCTCCAGTTTGAGGATCTGCACAGATCACTTTCTGCTGAGGGTGGGTCTCCTACTACCTAGAAAACTGACCCCTATCCAATAATGGCACAGAAAACCTTATAAGAAGAACTTTTCACCTTTTACATTAATTAAATATATTTTTTAACCATGAGTCTGTATTTTTTAAAATCTTTCTGAAAAGAATTATTATTATCATTATTTGTTATCTAATGATTTCATATCCATCGGTTTTTACTTTGTACATCAGCCAATACTGCATTTTTTTGCTTGACATGGAGTAAATTAGTCTTGCATTCTTGAAACTGAACTTACATACCTTTGCAAACGTGCACATAGCGACAATGAATAACAATAGAGAGACACTTTGCCATTATTTTACCTTCCGACTTGCAAAATGTAAAATGTAACATGGTTTTCTACACCTCAGGAACAGATTAAATATAGTTAAAAGAAACACAACATTTTAAAATTAAATGTTTTCATAAAAAGATAAAAATATAGACATAATATTTCTGCACTGATGTTTTCTAGTGTACAGTGTATTGCAGAGTTGTGCAAAACTCATTATGTGCCAACAGAGGGCGCTGCTATTAGGAAATATTCAAGCAAACATGAAATGAAAGGTTATAGACAGCAATTCTAGTTAAGTCTCTACTGACTAGATCAGCCTTTCTGAACTTTTTAAAAGTTATATTCATGTCTAAAGGACCCCCTGCTAACTTATTAATATTTTACCTTCAACTTGTGGTACATTAGCATAGTTCAGAATTTTTTTTATATGAAAAATAAATAATTGGTGGTAATTTCTTTTCATATCTTAAACCCAGGAAATAACTTTCTACATACCAATGCTCTATACCAAAACATTACTAAAATAATTATAATAATAAGGAGATGAAAACAATAAAAACAAACATCTGGTGTTTCTTAACGTCACTGTACAGCCCCCTTATATTGTTTGATATTAAAAGTTATCACAGATGAGGTGGCTGCATTAGTTTTTATCTGGCTACAGACAAACATCTCTTGTTGTACATTTATGCCACCTAAGACTTTACTCAAGATTTAGCGATTTGAAAATAAAGGTTAGAATGGGCAAAGCATACAGGAACACACACTGCTCAGTATAATAACTCAACAAATATGCAATACATTCCACCCCTATTAACTAAAATTATATATACAGTATATATATATATATATATATATATATATACATATTACATATATTGCCCAGTATTACTATCCCACAAATAAGAAAAACACACCCTCATAAATATATATTAAATTTGCAGCTCTCCCTAGCCACAGTAAAATCATATATATATCTATAGCAAGTAATATATGTGAAATTATTTATTTCATTTAATTTCAAGGAGATGAATGTAATGTATGATTGTATTCATGTCATAGGACATGGAATGCATCACAGCAATTCCAGTGTCTTATGACCGAAACGTATCAGATGATCTGTAGACTTGGACCTGATTTTAATACGTTGAATTGGAAATTATAGTTCTATCTCTATATTGAAATTTTAATATAATCTGAGAACGATATTAGGAGGGCTCTAGATGATACAAAGTTGTTGAAAAACATGGAACTTACCTATACAAAGTAGATGCTTTCTTCCCAAGGGAGTAGATAATATTTAAACTTGATACACAAGTTGTAGTAAAGATGAACCTGTGTCAAAAAACTGTATGGTACTTGATATGGTATTTAGAGCACAAGAAGCAGATTAATAATTTACACCATAGTGATTCGCTTAGGGGACCCATTTTGTATTTCCATGTGTTTATGGTATAATGGAATGTTTACATTTTTGGTCTGATGATTTTTAAATAATTTCAAATATCTTACTTGTTATAGACATTTGGTTATATTGTGGATAGGAAGCTCTGAGGATTTAATAAATGAGAACACATCATAAAATTTAATATATAATACCAATAACATATATTATTTGGCATGGTGTATACATTGTACCTAGAACTAATGAAAAGGTGTAAGTGAAATAGCTTGTGTATCTGTTCCCCCTGGGGACAGTCTGTGCAGAGCTTTAGGTGGAGACACCCCATATTCCTGAAGTCAGAACACATACAGTGAAGGAAAGAAGTATTTGATCCCCTGCTGATTTTGTACGTTTGCCCTCTGACAAAGAAATGACCAGTCTATAATTGTAATGGTAGGTTTATTGTAGCTGTGAGAGACAGAATAACAACAAAAGAACCCTCGAAAACCCAGTGCTCAAAAGTCAGAGCTTGATGTGTATTGTAATAAGTGAAATAAGTATTTGATTCCCTATCAGCCAGCAAGATTTCAGGCTCCCAGTTATCCTCACTGTATGCGGGTAACGAGCGGAGATTAGGAGCACCCTCTGTAAGGAAGTGCTCCTAATCCAAGCTTGTTACAGAACCTGTATAAAAGACACCTGTCCTCAGAAGCAATCAATCACATTCCAAACTAGCCACCATGGCCAAGACCAAAGAGCTGTCTAAGGATGTCAGGGACAAGATTGTAGACCTACACAAGGCTGGACTGGGCTACAAGACTATCGCCAAGCAGCTTGGTGAGAAGGTGACAACAGTTGGCATGATAAGTCCCAAATGGAAGAAACACAAAATAACTGTCAATGTCCCTTGGTCTGGGCCTCCATGCAAGATCTCCCCTCGTTGAGTTGCAATGATGATGAGAATGGTGATGAAGCAGCCCAAAACTACACGAGGGGAACTTGTTAATGTCAGGGCATCTGGGACCAAAGTCACTAAGAAAACAATTGGTAACACACTGCGCCGTGAAGGCCTGAAATCTTGCAGAGCCCGCAAGGACCCCCTGCTCCAGACAGCACATGTACAGGCCCGTTTGCAGTTTGCCAATGAACATCTGAATGATCCAGAGGAGAACTGGGTGAAAGTGTTGTGGTCAGATGTGACCAAAACTGAGCTTTTTGGCATCGACTCAACTCCCCGTGTTTGGAGGAGGAGGAATGCTACCTATGACCCCCAAGAACACCATCCCCACCGTCAAACATGGAGGTGGACACATTATGCTTTGAGGGTGTTTTTCTGCTAAGGGGACAGGACATCTTCACCGCATCGAAGGGACAATGAACAGGGCCAATCTTGGGTGAGCACCTCCTTCCCTCAGTCAGAGCATTGAAAATGGGTCGTGGATGGATATTTTAGCATGAAAATGACCCCAAACATACAGCCAAGGCAACAAAGGAGTGGTTTAAGAAGAAGCACATGAAGGTCCTGGAGTGGCCGAGCAAGTCTCCAGACTGGTTGATAGGGGATCAAATACTTATTTCACTCATTTCAATGCACATCAAGCTCTGACTTTTGAGCACTGGGTTATTGAGGGTTCTTTTGTTGTTATTCTGTCTTTCACACCTACAATAAACCTACCATTACAATTATACACTGGTCATTTCTTTGTCAGAGGGCAAACGTACAAAATCAGCAGGGGATCAAAAACTTCTTTCCCTCACTGTAGTAGGTGCTGTTAGGTGAAGATGGGATGTCGCAGGGCTGGGGACTGAGACATAATTCCTTGAAGCCCTGGTGGAGCAGCACAGGAGATTAAAATTTGCAACAATTTTCAGCTTGCATGAGTTTAAAAAATCAATAAAGTTTTAAAGACAATTATTTTCCATTCAACAGGACTACATCAATAAAATATTTGCCCTTGGTTGCTGGTGATTTATTTTGCAACCTCCAGTGAAGATACTTTAGTAGCTCATTCAATAAACTAGACCATAATACTAATATATAAACATATGTAAATAGCTACATTGTGAAAAGAATTGAAAAAGTATACTCCACACCAACCTTATTATTATTATTGAAATATAAAAGCATTAAAAAAAGACTTAATAAAATGAACCTCCCACAACTCCCCTCTGGTCCAGATAATTACAATATCAAACTCCCCAGGCAACAACTACAAATTTTGACACTTAGTAAAACACATAAAACTTCTTCAAGGGAACCCGGACTAACTAGAGATCGAAATATTGCTATATTAGCCTATAGAAATTATAACTTTATTTATTATTAATTGCAGGAAAATCATGCAGTATTTTTTTTCATATTGCATTATTGTTTTTACCAAGACTATTTCATGTAGTAAAATATTCTACTGCTTAACTACTCTTACCGTAAAGACACTCTGTTCCCTAAACTGATAGAGAAATGTGAATTCATTTGCAACTGATGTCCTTTCGTACTGTCCTTAGAAAAATGCATTTATCAAGCTTTATGCTGATTCAGATAAATGTAATAGGTTTATTAAGGCTCATATTTGTTGAAATGACCATATTCAGCTTTCTTAATAGTTTTTTTAGTACGTTTTATTTTAGGTTGTGCTGCCCCAAACTTAATCCCTATTACTTATAGGTGACTTTTCAAAATGTATACAGGTGTAATATTATAACTAAGTGTTAATACTTTATGTGCCAGAGTCATATTTATGTTTGTGTACTTTTCCTCTTACCCTTTATTATTGCAATATTTTTGTGAATATTTACCTTTTGAATAAAGAATGTCATAAAAAGACAAATCATTATTAATCCCACTAAAATTGTGTTGCCTTTGCGGCAGTTGCTTGGCATTGAGTGATAACACTGAGTGATAATATTATATACTGACATTTTACTATGACCATTTAATTTTTTTTTTTTGGAACATTTTTTTGTAAAAGCACTTATTGAGCTCTATTTAAAAAAAATCAGGGGCTGTGACATTTCCTGGAGGGAATCAGTTACTATTGAAACACATAGACCTGGAAGATTCCAATGAAAGAATATTTTGGAGCATGTCTGAATCCCTGGTTTATAAATAGAGCCGATTGTGTTAGCAACATTATTAAAGAAAATAAAAAAAAGAAAACCTTTTTGGTATTACAAAAACCTGAAACTGTAGAAAAGGATTTTTATTTAACTGCTATCAGTCCCCCTCAATATCTCGATAAAACTTTAATAGCTACATAATGTTCCTCCAGGAAATGTATTTGTTTAGAAAATGTTTTTTCTTTTTAATAAATATAATTGAACTTAGTGTCTTGTTTCATGGAGAAATAGATCTAAAGGACATTTCCACTTATTAATAATTCAATATACTATTGTCAATAATATATTTTATAGAGAACATACAGGACAGAATCATAATTTCAGCCTTCTCATATATCAAGTGGCTTTCACTGTGATATAAGAACTACATATGATATCTATTACCAAAATTCATTATCCATTACTTGGTGTCAGAGTTGAATATGAACTCATGGGATATGAGCAAGTATGTCTCAAAAATTGAAATTTATCACTATTCTGACACATTTCCACATTTTATTTTACACTTCTTCTGTACTTTATTATGCATCTTTTATTTTGCAGATACTTCTACTGCTAAAATTCAAGCAAAATGTTCTAGTTAAATGTTAACAAGTCTCTTTCAAATGCTTTACCTAACACTTTTTCCCAGCAGGGGTGTAGCTTTATGAAACTGGGCCTCAAACAAAATATTTTAGAAGCACCTATTTTAGAAGCAGAACTCCAGATAAACAGTACAAGTACAGTTAAAATACAAAAATAAAAATAATTATTCCTGAACTTGTTATTTTCTTAGGATCATTTCATGATTTACCACCCTCTGCTTTACTATGTGGCCAGGAAAATCACTCCAATACATATCAGATTAGTTTTTTAATCCTTCTGAAACCTGATAACTGAAAAGAAATGATGATGATGACAATTCATTGCAGCTGAAGCTGTCCACTTAGCAATGTCAATATACTTTGTGAAAGGTATGTTCAATTCCCAAAGAGAATGATAATAAATAAGATGAACCTACATTAAAGGACCATTGTCATCTGATTCATATGATTTGCTAAGTAAACAGTCTCTTTTCTCTTGGCACTACTATTTAATAGGAAAACTGGAAGAAGATTTACCACAAAGGATAAGACACAGAAAAATACAATGCTGAACAAGAAGTTAATGTGTACACATACCCAAAAACTTATATGTATTGCAGATGACTAGATCTTAGATGTGGCTGCATGAGTTTTCTTTATTTGACTATTTTTGAAGGAGTAACTAAACCTGCACTACTCACCGGCCCCATTCCGTCACAGGATGCCACCATCTTCTTCCTTCCGTCTCCATCTTGATTGGCTAGGCCGGGATAAGATACTGAAAGCAAGAGTTATTTCATTTCCATCACGCACAAGGGAAGCCAGGGTTGTCAGGTTTCTCTGGCAACCAAGTCTAAGCTGCACATGAGCAGCTCAGCAGAATTGGACAGCTGGTTGTTGAGCAGATCCTTAAAACAGTTATTGCAGAAAGGATATCGCCTGCCCCTTTCTAAAATAAACACATGCCTGTTTGTGGCACTTTAGTTCAAGTTCGGACAAAGAGTCTGATTTAAAAAAACACTCCAAGGCTGGAGAAGATACACTTCCATCAGTGAAGCTGGGTGATCCACTAAACCTGGAATGGATCTGGTCCAGGATTCAAAACATTTGCTAGCAAATAGCAAAATACTTTTAGAAAATCCATTCCAGGTTTGCTGGATGACCAAGCTTCACTGATGAAAGTGTATCCTCTCCAGCTTTGGTGAGCTTTAATAAATCAGGCCCATAGACTGGACCCAAAAATACTGACAAGATAGTAGACGCGCTCAATATCAACAGGGTGTGTGTTCCAAATTGCATCCAAGTTCTATCTGATAGCCAAACCCCTTTTATCATCAAAGCAGGGGGTTTTTGGCTTGATAATTTTATGTATACTTAATTGTGAAATAAACAATATATACATTTGGTGGAATGTATAAACAAATATTCATCAAAAAGGTCCCTGTGCCTGACCTTTAACAATGGATAGGGTGGTTCACAGGGACTTGCTCCCAGACATAGTTCACACATAGACATAGTGGACAGAATGAAAACAAATGGAATAGAAAACTGGATCCCGATTCCTGGTGCATTTCACTGGTATAGAAGACATACAAATATGCTATGTCTACAAGATAGGGTACCTTCTGGATCTTCAAACATAACCATTAAGTAATGTTAGACACTCTCTATAAAAAAGCTTTCTTCTGTTTAGAAGCATAATAGGAATTTCATGATGATTTCCAAACCCGACCTTTGGAACATCATCATATCATTATGCAATGCCATGCAATACCCTTAAACAATTTAGATTATATAACAATTAATGTACTGATGAAGGTGCCTTTACCCTTTGAAGGTTATCACATTTCATGAGGTTAATTAGTGAATAATGAGAAGCTCTGTTGAGTAAAGTCATCCAATCACGTTTCATGTTTACTTGCACATCATTAGATTTTCATCACATTTAAAATCAGCTACGCTCCCTTACATGAGGTAGTTCAACCTAAACTCCTTTCTTAAATTAACCCTTGTCAGCATCTGGTCTCAACACTAAAGAATACAAAAGTGTGGGTTCATGTTCAATTTTCCACAACTTTTCCATCTGCCTTAAAGCTGCTGCCTAAACTCCATTCTTGCTTACGTATTTCTAGTCTATGATATTTCCTACAATGCAAATCATGGTTTTGCTTCATACATTAAATAATTTGTGCAGCATCATTGGGGTAGTTATGGTGTCAATGTTTCCTTGAACTTCAGGATCAGTAAGGTGCAAAAAAGGTGTCAAATACAGTAAAGAGATTGAGGTAAAAGTAGCAGTTAAATCCAGTGATCCAGTCAATGATGTGGCAGTTAAATCCAGTGATCCAGAACCAAAGATGCAGCCAGCATTCACTCTAGTGGAGCCCAAAGCAGTTCCAAATGTTCTAGTCAGATTACCAGTAAGTACCCCAGGTTCTCTGTTGGAGATCGTGTTTATGTTTTAAACATAATTATATTTGATTTTCATATAATTATTATTAGGGCAATTCACATTCCACTGACCTATTATTGATAAATTGGTTACGATAAGCTACCATACCGCAGTTAGCAGTGAAGTATTAAAGTCCATAAATCAATTACATTCTGGTACATTAATATCAATATAAAATATCTGAATAAATAAAGAAAAGAACACATTCCTTTATCCTTAAGCTATTGTTTCTCTGTGAACTACAAAATCTGCAGATTGCTGTAACTTCTTTGATCTAAAGTAATAAAGTTTGTTGTGTCCTATTATACTACCCGGAGACTTCTGCCCTGGAGCTGGTCAAGTCTTGCTTTCTGTGAGTGAATGAGGCAGAGAGAATTTCACAGCGTGATATGAGCAATGAGATGTTCTTTAAATGGAGATCAGAACTGGCAGTGATCAGTAGCACAGCTGTCCTGCTTACAAAGTCAGCAATTTGCTAAGATAACATCATTTCTAATTATGCAGAAAAAGAAACTCAATTGGCACATATAATTGTTATTTATATGTGTTTGCTGTTACATCAAGTCTGAAAAAGTCATACCAAAAGTTCATTTTAATCTAAACTGGGTCATTCGCTTGGTTTCCATCCGGAAATAATTTTAATATGAAAATGAAAAAAAATATCTAAAGGTTGGGGTTATGTTTTCAATTTCAAATATTTTTCAATGAACTGTTTACTATGTGGATAGCAATATTTAAAGATAAATAAAATTAAATTAAATATTAATTATTGTTATTGATCTACTGCATGTATTTTACTTTTTATATGACCAGGGAGATAAAGCAAAACTACATTTTTTACGTAAAATAAAATTCATAAATCAGTATTGCCAGTAACATATATGTAAACCCGATTACTAAAATCACATTTAGGCTTTAACATTTAAAGCTTGAACAACAAAACATTTTTCCCCTACCTACTTTATTTACCCCTATTTTTTTTTTTTAACGTGAACAATAAAGTTTCAGTTATTTATCTAAAACCATGACACTGGTACAGGCTAGGTTTCATTTCTTCCTTCTTCTGGTTTTTAGTGTGTAGGTGTCCTTCTTGCAGTGCCCACATTTCTTTCTGTTGGCACTAGGGGGCAGTGGGGAAAAAGCCTCTGTAATTGGTGACCAGTGGAAAGAAGGACCTTTTCTATTGGTTAAAATACCACATTTATAAACAACTAAAAGCATCATTGGAGTTATTCAGCTGGCTCTTCAAAGTAGTGTTGGCCCCTGAACTATGCAGGCATACTCAAATGGGAGGTCATTTAGCCACAAATCAATGAACCCATAACAGTATCTGGAGCAACTCTGGTTGAAAATAGCTCATCTGGAAAATATCATGTTGGTGGTGGTAGAAGGGTAGCAGAGTTTCTGTATACCTGCTGTTTTATCAGTACCTTTTTTCCTAAATCTAGAGTCAATTAACTGAAAAGGAAGAACAAAGGGCAGTCCTGAGAGGTGGCACATGGGTATGTGCTTTGCCCCTTATGCACATATAGGGGAGATGTGGAAAGTATACAACTACTAAACGTTACAGCTAGTAAAAAACAAACAAAAAGTTATAAAATATCCTCATTCCTTCAAATACTCCTAAAATACCAAATCTTCAGATCAAAAATTACCCCTAAACATTTATTTTTTCTCTGCAACATCTACTTATTATGCCCTCTTTCATGCACCCTGAGCTAACTTTTTACCATAACATCACAACTTCTGCATTGGAAAGCATCACCATTGCTGTGCCAACTGACAACACTGGCATACCAACTAGAATTCGGACTAAAAGTCACTCCAGGGCAGCTGAGCAGCACCAGTTTAAAAATACAAGTTAAGACTTTCATTTATATAAATGTTCCTTGCACCTATTAGGTGTGTTCTGTCTTTCACCAAGTAAACTTTTGTTTACTCCCTAAAATCTACACAATCACCCAGACTGCCATCCTCTTCATTATTCTTCACCTATCCTCCTTCTTCATACCTGCCCTATCCTCTTTATTAAATCTATAAGTTTCTACCTGCATTGCCCCCTCCCCATTTAAGCATGAGATTAAAAAACAGTCCTCAATGAATCTAATCTAATTCCCATCTAAACTACTTGAATGACATGTTTACACTGGCTTGGTTTATAACCTTTCTACTAATGCTCTGTGTAATCACTTTCAGTCTGGTTTACTTTCCAACCACTCACTAAAACTGCTCTCACTCTCAAGTGACTAATGATCTACTAACTGCTAAAACTAAAGGCCACTACTTAATTCTCAACAATAACAATCAATATAAAGGATTTATTAATAACCCCATCTTTTCACACATGCTGCCTAGAAAAAACTATTAAATCTTTTCTCTCCTTTAAACCAACCTTTGTTGTCTCTAACCTAAATAAAAATGACCTGTCTTTACCTAACACTGAACACAACCAAATTTCTAGTGCATGTGATCATCATAAATTGCATAGATTACTGCAACATCCTCTCTACTGCTAGCTACTAGGTGTGCCAGGTAAGCAGTGGGAACACGTCTTAACTGAAAAAATGGTATGGTTTCATATTCACATATTTTCAAATGTCTTCTAAACACATCAATTTTATTCACAATACTTAATGTAATGGTTTTGCAAACTACTTGAAGATTAGCAGGAAGCCTAAAAAAGCTTTCATAACTATATTTTAACCAACCATGCTTTATTTGGATTTCTAGAAAAGCTACATGTGTTTATGATTCTTTTTTCACTAGGAACATATTTCATCCCTAATAATACCCCAATCAACTTTGGTCACAGTACTATGTTTGGTGGATTTGCAATTAATTTGAAATTGTCGGACGGCTTAAAAAAACAATCTTAAAAAAAGGAAACTATTACATGCTATTTTAAATTTGTTCACTTGTGTCGCACCTTCACTTCTTCAACAATTTTTGTGACAATATTATGTTCAGCGGCTTTCCAATTAACTTGTAAAATTGCCAAGTTAATTTTGCCAAATAATGACACTATTCATGACAATAAATTCCTAATTTATCATCCTTACTGTATAAATATAGTCTTTCTCTGTCAGTTAATTGAATGTTGTAAACAACTTCTCAAAATGTTAGTTTTCCCCTAAGTTGCAGGTACTTGCAGGTACTGTTTATATGCAAGCCACTTCCCAAAGGAATGAAAAAGCCTATGTAATGGTGGTTCTGTTACCTTTAAGGGATAATCAAAGCAACAACATATTCAGGTTTGATTTTACCAGTTTCTACAAAGAAAAAAAGAAATAACTAAACCGGTGTGTGTTTATGTGTGTGTATGGATGGATGACAGTTAAACAGTACAGTTAATTTTTCATTCTTCTACAATAAAATAACCAAAGCTAAATAGCACTGACAGCTCTACTGGGAGTTATTTCTTTCTGGCCTTGGGCATCATAAACAAGCTTTTTGTTTAATCATGCATTTTCTGGGAAAGCATATATTGGTTTTTTAAGATTCCAGTAAACAGCACATTTTCTGTTTCAGTATCTCCATGTTATAGATCTTCCTTGTTAATGATTATATTAAGAATACCATGAGAATCAAACATATTAATATCCCTTGCATTACCTGTGTGTTTTTTTACCAAAAGACAAGACAACGTGCAAAGAAACCGATAAATTGTACATTGCAGTTTGTCTGTTTGTCCACCATCTCTGCATTAGGACATTTAAATCCACAGAAAGTGTTCAATCTATTTATCTCCTATGGCTCATTCAATAAACCAACATTATACCAACTTGACCTTCAGCACGAGCACTCCAGTTTAGAGAAACATGTTCTGCTGATTGAAATCCTAATGATCTAAGTGAGGTAAGTGCAGCTAAATCTGTTCTTTAGGCGTGATTAGCCCCCAAAGACTGCATTAAACTTGCTTTTTTTACATGATTAAACATATTTTTATGTACACAAGGCACAGAGGTGACTGGTAAAACCCAGGAAAATAGAGCAATTCACACTAAAGCTGCAACAATGTCTAATTATTCTTTTTGAGAAATAATGTATCATTCAGCAGAAAACATTAATAGACGTTACAAAAATAAAAACTGGTGTCTTGCACATGTTGAAATATTGGCTGAAACATGTTGACAATATTATCTTTACTTCCCTTTAATGGTATAGTTATCACTTTTACCAGTAATTCACTGTAAGTTCTAGGGCTGCTTTACTGAATCAGCATGTTGATAAGTCACTGAAGGCAAAAGGTTAACAAAACCTTTGGGCCTGATTTATTAAAGCTCATCAAGATTGCACTTGGATTTAGACTGCCCTATGGAGCACCTACATGTAATGCAGACTGAAAGTCCAATGAATTAAAGCAGACCTTACCTTACATAACAGGGTCATGTATCCTGAGAGGCTTCCGGGCAGAAGGAGCCTTTTCTTCAATGGGGGAAAAATGTTGATCTCACCCATGCACAGTGAGATCAGCATTTTTGTCCCCCCATCTACATCACCCAATCTCGCACCTGCGCACTGTGAGATCGGCTGAGTACGAAGAGGGCGGAATAGGGCCAAAGAGGATGACGTGCCTGTCACTTCCTCTGTACTGGGATGAAGCAGGATACCGGGACAACATGGGGCAAGATCCGGGTAATTGATGGACGGATCTGCAAAGTTAAATGTCAGTGAGTTTTTTTAAAATTTCCTCTTTAAAGGAGTGGGCCAGTGACAGTAAGACATGGAAGGAAAGGGCTTGATAATGCTGGAAGTCCTCCAGGAAATGGGGCAGACACTAAAAGTATTGCAGAAGCTGTTGTAAAAAGCTCATAGTGTGCAGTGAAATCAAGGGATAAATTTGCAGTACAACAGGGAAGTATATACATCTATAGCCTTAGGCTATGTTCACGCTATAACAGTTGTGCTTGCAGTGCAATATACCTTTATGTCATCCTTTGTGACTGTGCCCCCATTTATAACATTGTATATGGCACAGAAATCAACAGAAATGCAGGCAGCAGAACGGAATTGTCTTAAACATTGTGAGAACATCAAAAATAGCTTTTCATGCAGATTCTCTAGATGTTCTTTTGTATAGGAGGTCACAAAAAAGTTTTCTCAAAAATGATTTGATATTAGTTGGCAAATGTTTTTAAACCTAGACCAGATCCATTTCAGGTTTGCTGGATAACTCAGATTCTCCAATAATAGTCTATCTTCCCCAGTCTTGGAGAGCTTTATTAAATCAGACCCTGATTTATTAAAGCTCTCCAAGGCTGGAGAGAATACACTTTCATCAGTAAAGCTGGGCAATCCAGCAAAAGCGGAAAAGATTTCTTCAAATTAATTTGTTATTTGCTAGCAAATGTTTTGAATATAGGACCAGAATAATTTCAGGTTTACTGGCTCACCCAACTTCAATGTATCCTCCCTAGCCTTGGAGAACTTTAATAAATCAGGGCCATAGTGTGAATGAGCCTTTACTGATGGTAAGGCTAGAGTTCAGCTTTAAATGATTCAGCAAAATGTATGTAGAGTTTTGGTAAAGCAGGACTTGGATTTTTGCGAGGGTTGTGCTCCTAAGTTTACACAGTCACTATCAATAAAATGTAAGATATAGGCCTGACGGCCAAATGTCAATAGAGATTGCCATCATAAAAACAATGTAAAATAAATCTATACAAACATGTTTTAAAGAGTAATATTAAAGAAAACTGCTTACAAAGGTTATTTCTCTCATAACTTTAATACATTTTATATTTAACGTAAAAGTTGAGACACAGTTTGAACTACAGCTGTTTATTAAATGTTTGCAATGATGAAGAACAAAACTACAGAATGAGACAAGACTGCAAGAGAAAACCCCAGGAATGCCAACAATATTTGCCTAGTAGGAGACATGGTGGCTTCAGGGTATGGCATTTTTTTAAATTAAAGTAGTCCTCCTTCCATGGTGAAAAGTGAGTTTGAAGTTCTAGGGGAAGCATCTACAAGGATTTATTTAAATGTATACTGTATATTTGGTTTAGGTTTTGCACATGGAAAGAATGGTATAGTGGAAATTGTTACTTATAATACATAATCATATTTACTTGACTATATTAATACACCTTTACAATTTCTATAATTGAAGCTTATGTTGCAGTAACATTTCAATTCCAAAAGGCTTTCTCTACATACATAGCACAAAATGTACCAATAATTGTTTTTTTGCACAGAGCAAAGCTGAAAAAAGAGGTATATTAAGAATCAATTCACCTAATGATTTACTCACTGAAAGTGAAACCCTGTGCAATATAGGCAATATATATACAACATGCAATGAACCTGTACCAAACCTATATAATATCGTTGAAAAAAAACTTAATAGGATATTTAAAAATGTTATGTTCTGCATTGAGGTAATGTTACATTCACACAAGAAAGAATGTCACATTTGCCGTAATAAACAAATAAATTGCAAAAAATATGTCTTTGCACAGAAATGATATACAGGTAGTCCCCGGGTTAAGAACATTTGACATACGGATGACTCCTAGATATGAACGGGCTTCCCTGCTCCCTCGTGTTTGGAACGGAGGCTTGGAGAGGGTAGTTTTCATGACATGCAGAAGAAATCTTTTGCTAAACACAGCTGAGACATAGCACTTCTGCAAGCTTTTTTTTTAACTCTTTAATGACCAATACAAATTCTGCATTTGTTTCTTATTGCATATCAAAGCACAGATGGGAACGGATTCAATTGCTTGTGATAAGCTTACAGTGAGGATTTTTTACAGTAACTGACACCACACTGCCTAATAATATGTTGAGACAAACATCTGTCCTAATTACATTTATTAAAATAATGTACCTGTTCCGACTTACATACAAATTCAACTTAAGAACAAACCTACAGTCCCTATCTCATATGTAACCCGGGGACTACCTGTATTCATAACTGTGTTTCTGTGGCTTTGAAGCAAATGTTGCAAAATTCTCACAGCTAATAGGTTAAATGATTAGCTTGCTAGACTGCTTTTGGAAAAATACTTCAAAACAGAAGAATAACTAAATAGCACAGGACACTTAGCCTCCAAATATCTAACACAAGAAGCCCTTCATGGGCTGCAGTTAACAGGGATACGGTTCAGGTTCATTTAGTTACTAGAATGACGTATTTGGTTCAGCATTTGCCATTTCCATGAACATATGCCAAATTTCCAGTGGACGAACTTAAAAGAAGTCATGAAGCCCTGCCTGGCTTTTTAAATCTGTCCAGGAAGATTGGATTGAACATTATTGGGTCATCCCCATTACTATAAAAGCTTGTTTCCAACAGCCATCTGTTAGAGTTTGGGGGCAGAGTGGGGACAGCTAACATAGTGGGACAGATTCATTAAAGCTCTGCAAGAAAGGATACATTTTCATCAACAAAGCTGGGTGCTAACAAATGTTTTGAATCCTGGACCAAATCCATTCTAGGTTTGCTGGATCACCCAGCTTCACTGATGAAAGTGTATCTAGCATTTGAGAGCTTTAAAAAACAGGCCCAGTGTTTAATAATTGAAAATGTTATGTTTCTATTTTTTTTTTATTTGGAGCTAGGCTAAAAAAATGGATTGGGGGTTAACTTCTTTAATGTTGGGTTTTCTTTTTACGTACTAGGTCTTTTTTTAGGGTAGGCAACCTGCAGTTCATGCTGACATACAAAAAGCTGTTTCTTGTTTGCAGTGTGCTCCTGCACAGCGATGTGGTAAAGTAGAGCCAGCTCACAATCAAGTTCTTCAGTATCCACATCTGGCCTTTCTCTTGCAGCCATGTACATGTCTGTGATCGAGAAACCCTAGATTTTTGTAGGGAGCACCCCTTTATCAGCATCGCATTGCTGTTGATTTCAGCATTCTATACTTATCAGTAAATGCTTGTGTTATATCAAGGATAATATATATAATATATAGATATAACAATAATTATATCATTTTCATGGTTACGTAAACCATATTAGTAAAAATATTTTTAAAAATCATAATTTAAAACATAAACACGCATTGATAAAATATTTAATATAAAACTTATCTTTTTACTTTTACCTCTGAAATACCCCTACAAATTGTATGCATTCCTTTTATTGAAGTTCATATTACATTGAAGTATTGGGAATCCAAAAAAAATGAGTTGATATTCACTTTAATTATATATTCCTGTGAAAACCACATGTACATGTTTTTGTATTAAAAGAAAAATATATATGTAGTAAATAAAAAAAAATTATTACATGACTGGATAATTCAGTCGAATATTCACAGTTATTTTAAATTTCTTTAGGAAATCGATTGTTTGCAAAGCACATTAAGCATAGCATCACATTTCATTTCGGGTTACTGTGGTCAAGCCAGTAGGCGATACTGTCTCTGAATAATTAAACAACATAAACTGTTGGCTTAGATGCTATTATTCTAGATTGGCTCTATAGGGTGAAAGCAATAAAAGGGCATTCAGTTATGGGTACATAAGTTGTTGTAAATGAGTAGAAGATCTTTGCAAAGTGTAGGGAAATAAGGGTGTACGCGTTATTACATACAGTCACAAGAAGCAATAGGCTGAAATTTCTGAAACGTTAGATCTTTATTTTATTTGGTGCCTACGGGTAAATATATTAAAATCAATAAGGAGATAGTAATGACACATGAAAATTAACTTGGAGTTTCATTCTCATAATCTGAATGCAGGTTTGTCACATAGAAACCATAAGTACACATTTACTTTAACTGAATACAACTTCTGGATTTTTTTAGTCTGGCAAGGGATAAAAATAAAAAGCTCACCAAAATTAGTTAAAAGCAAGAAAAATTTTATGGCAACATATTTGGCCCAATTTGTTAAAGCTGAAGATGGTTATTCAGTCTTGAAGAGCAAACCTGGAATAGATCTGGTTCACGCTTGGCCACATAAAAAGCATATGATTTTTAAGGAATGCATTGGATGTTTGCTGGATCATCCAGGATGATAGTGTCACGCTTAGGGAGACAGGGCCACTAGGGGGTGCTATGGCTTGCACAAAAGTAGTGTGAGTCCTGTCTCCCTAAGCAGCTGTACAGGAAATGCTCAGCAGAGCTTGGGGGCTCAGCACTAGTGGAGACGCGTTGCACGAATGCTGAGTGCTCTTTCTATGCCAGCTAAGTAGCCAGGGATGGTTAACCCCCCTAGAGGTAATCCCGAGTGTGACTTGGGGTGGATTTTACCTGCAAGATATGGTAATCCTTAAACACACTGAGTGTCGCTAAAAATAAAGAAAAACACCTTGCTCTGTAGTCGTCCCCCGGCGTCCTGCTGGTCTCCGCAGGGACATGTCTTCTCTCTTCGATCTTCACCCGCGAACTACAGAGATGTAGATCTCTGGTGTTTCCCGGTGACATCGGTGCATGTGTCAGGAGGATCGTCGGGAAATTCAAATAATTTTGTATTGAATTAAATACAAAATAGCTGTATTGAGTCCAAAACAAAGAAATCTTGATATAATATATATATGACTATATATATATTATACATGCTACTGTACAGTTGTATTTTCAGTTTCACTATTTTTTTTTTTTTTAACAGATCTTTGTGTTTTTTTATTTAAAGTTTATTATTACATTTATTAAATATTGACATATTTCAGTGAGTTATGCCTAAGAATTATAGCCTACAGTGTAAAATACATTTCCATGGAAAAAAAATATAACGCTTTTTGCATGGAAATACAGAAAGAATCAGAACGCTAGGGGGTTTAGAGGCTATCTTCTGATTGGCTGGCGGGTTGGGCGAAACTGATGAAGCTTGGTAGCATAGGCACGCCTAGAGTCAGAACTGCCTGCACGCCCAGGAGAGAGGTGTCTGCGCTTTAGTGAGGAAGAGGTAAGTGTGATAGATGGTCTATCTTCTGCAGTCTTGGGGAGCTTTAATAAATTAGGCCCAATTTGTCCAGGACATGCTGCCCCAGCAAATGCAACCCAAGAGCTGACCAAATACCTAAAGGGTATTCAAGAAGCCCAAATTGTGCAAGTAACTCCGAGAGCAGTTGATGTTAAAGTGCCTGCACATACAATCAGAAAGAGAGTGCTTTTCAAATAGAACAACAGTGGAAGACTATCATTTTTACTTGAACATACATTAGAAATGTATTGTCTACTATGGAATACTGACAATTTGCACCTTGCTTGCTGCATATTTTAAGCATATTACTGCACTTTTTTTGTGAGAACAGCTTCAACAAGAAAAGTAGTTATATACACCAAACACATTTCACATATCTATCAGGCTTTTTAGTTTCAGAAAAGCAGGTTAACTATATTGATAGTTTTGCATTAAAGCCAGATCTCCACAACCCTACATCTCAGGTCATAGACAGCTAATAGAATCTTTGGACAGAGTTCAAGTTATTCAATCTTTTTAGGCTGCACATCTAATTGCCATAAGATTACTGACTAACAGCCTCATCAGACTTGGCTATGCCTATCTGCATGTGTCTATGTTTTATCTAGAAGGCTTTTATTCCAAGTCATTTGTAATGGAGCAGTGTTTTTCATAGTTGAGAATTTAAAACAGGCCAAGGGTAATATTGAGGCTCTTGCCCATAGATCCTGGGACTATCACTTTATCATCACCTGGAAGATATGGATAATAAGGATTGCGGGAATAACATCAGAGTCCGTGGTTAACCTGATACTACCCAAAACTCAGGTTTGAAGCTAGTTTTGCAAGCCTTTTGTAACCACCTTTTAGGGCGCCCTTCTTCACAAGATGTTGGCATCACCATGGAATATTGGGCCTTGAGGCAACCAGGCTCGGCTGCTCTTTGTTTACACAATATTTTAATGCTTTGTCTCCTTTCACATTAATATGTTAGAGGTCCCTGCTCTTTTTTCCTAATGATTACACTAAAACAGCTATATTGCCTATGTTTGCTGCAGTATAACCTGCCCTTTCTGGATATCCCTTGTTCCAAATATGTTCCATATTTTCCCTGTTCCTGCTGGGTCATCAATCCCCTTGGGAGTGTTGGTATGCCGGCAAGGTACTGTTGTTCCCCGATGGTCTTAGGGACACTTGAGGACCGGCAGACGACGAACACTCTTTAGTCGCCAAAAAGCGACTGATTCAGGTTGGTTCATTTTTATATGTTTTTACTTTTTGTTTAAATGTCTTCCCTCTCCAGTACCTGTTCTCCCCCCCCCAGGGGCATTCTACTATATCAAACTGCTATCCTAGGAGCAGGTAGAACGCCTATATACATGTTTAGCCGGGAAGTATGAGTATCTAAGCATCATCCTAACTACATTATACTTTAATGGCTACTAAAATTTTGTCTCTCAATGTCAAGAGGCTGAACAGGTACCCTTTTATGTGGCAGGAGCATTCTATTGGTTATTTAGGCACCCAGATTATGGCTACATATAAAAAGGTATACTCACGTAATTTCCCCCAGCTGTTTCAGGAGCACCACAATTATTTACACAATGGAAAGTACACCCATTGTTGTTCTTGGGACATATAACGTACGTAAAAATGATGCTTCTGCCTAAGCTTTTGTATTTGAAACTCTCCCGGTAAGGGTTCCTGTCCCAGCCTTAAAAAAATTGCAGGCTGTTTCCTAAAATTTCTTAGGGCACATAAACAACATAGATTATCTAAGTCTGTAGTTTGTACACCCAGGGAGCTTGGAGGTTTAGGGGCTCCAAAATTGACTAAATATTATGTGGTGGCCCATTTATCCTATCTGCCTTCTTGGACCACGCTGGCCTCACCCACTATATGTAGGGAACTGGAGGAATCTTGGATTGCCTCAATCCACCCTAATGTGATGTTATAGAGCTCCTCCATATTATTGGAGGATAAAGATATACTCTCACCAATGGTGTTTACGAGGAATCTATGACTTAAACGAATAAATATGGTCTCTCCTCTCTAGCCTCAGAATTGACATCTATAATTCACAATCCCCTGATACCTAATAGTCTCACCAGGGGGATGTGGCAACCCTGGGGGGATAAGGGACTATTCCATTTTAGGAAAAACCTACACCCGGTAGGGAAAAGATTGCTCTCTTTCTCAGAACTTCAGGCTAAATTTGAACTCCCACAAACTTCCTTTTTTGCATATCTGCAGATTAGACACTATGCTCTCTCCCTTAATCAGACGCCCAGATTCACAGAAGTTAACGCTTTTAAAGGAATATGTATGGATAGTCCCTATACTAAAGGTCTTATTTCCTCTATCTACCAACTCCTTCACATGTCCATACATTGGGAAGTGACGAGTGGTCGGAAATTTGGGTGGCAGCACACAAAATCTCAATCTGCACACTATACAAAGAAAACTTATACAAAATCATATTTAGATGGTACCATACACCAGATGTACTGCATAGATTGTTCCCCACTGTGGACCCCATTAGCTGGTGATGCGGGACCCAAAGGGGTACCCTGGAACATATTTTTTGGTATTGTCCCATTATTCAGAGTTATTGGGACTGCCTTAACAAGTTGCTCAAGGAGGTGACCCAACAACAGATTTTATTAGACCCGCTTCATCATCTACTGGGGCTACCCTTTACGGGCCTCCCCACATTTGCTAGCAAACTTGCTACTCATATTTTAGTAGCGACTCGCACCCTGATTTCAGCCAGGTGGAAATCCACTTTACCTTTGTCATTGGAGGATTTATATACTCGTATCCAAGATGTTCGCCTGATGGAATATGTTACAGCTCTTCCTAAAAACAAAGTGGATGCATTTGAACAGATTTGGGAACAGCTGTTATTATCACTGTTAGTTTTATTTTCTTTTGTTATTTTTGTCCTGTGATCCCTGTATTTTTGTCTGTTTCCAGCAATACAGTGAGGCCCACACCAAGGGACCAATCGTAGGGCCGGCATGACAGGGTGTTGGGGCAGCCCCCCCTGGCAGGTTCAGTATGGGTTAATGTGAGTGAGGGAAGTTAGGGGTGGGATTAGCTAGAGGTCGAGTCGGAAGTAGAGGGGAGGAGAATAGAAGAGTTTAAGTAAAAGGGTACGTCGGAAGTGAAAGTTTTTTGTAGGAAGGAAAATTAGAGGTAGGTCCACATCATGGAGACTTGTGACGCCCTGATGGCACAGCTTAGGGCTGCAGCGGCCTCACAAGGTGAGGCTGGTTGCAGAAGAGGGTTGCTGAGGCTATTGGGGGGGCTGCTCGTGGGCCCCAGGTAGCTGGGTTAGGGGGGCTGCGGTGGATAGGCCTCCAGTGCGCTTGAGCACTGAGCCCAGAGGGACCCCCCTACCATGCAGGCTGGGCAGTGCTTGGTCCAAGCTGGGCAGAGGATAGGGAGGAATCCTCTTCGGCAGCGGAGCTCTGGTGAGAAGGCTGCGGCTGCCAGGGAGCACACCACTCCCTTACAAGCAGGTGAGGCCTTGGGAGGGGAGGCCTCACCTAAAGTTGGGCCCCTGCGTTTTGCAGGGAACCAACTGAAAGTGTCTAGGAGGGGGTCTGTGGCTGCCAGGGAGCGCAGCCCCCAAGATAATGTAGGTTGGACGCGGCGACTGGAGGCCTTAACTGAAGCAGGGGCCTCGCCTAATGCTGGGCCCCGGCAAAAGCGTAGGACGGCCAGCCCAGTCCGGGGTGCAGCCACGGAGGCTCCTGGGTCCGAGGAGGCTTCTTCTGGGGCTGGGGCTGCTGCTCTGGATGCCCGGGGGAGCAGCTCTGGGATTGGAAGGTCCTCCAGGTGGCTGGGGACACACATGCTAAGATGGAGGCTGAAGAAGATGCAGGGAGGAGCTGTGACACATTTCCGTGAATTTCCAGGCTGTGCGCAAGTTTGTTCTGCTACCTTGATACTATCAGGGAAGCGTACAAGCTTTATGGGGGGACGGCGTGTGTGCGGTATGACGAACAATTTGTCAGTGCAAAGCTGACAAGGTGATTTCTCTGTTGGGCCTGGTGCGTAAGTTCAGGATGATACACCATTTATTGTTCCCGCCAGGGGGACATTGAGGCTGCTTTTCGCTTGTTGCTGGTACATCTGGAATGAATTCCTTTTTTGGGTTGTAGGTGGCAGGGGGAGTATTTTGTGGACAGGTGCTTGTCCATGGGATGCTCTATCTCCTGCTCATTATTTGAGATGTTTAGTACGTTTTTAGAGTGGGTGGTTAGGGCGGAAGCAGGGGTGGTTTCGGTCATTCACTATCTGGATGACTTTTTGTTGATTGATTAGTTCGATTTGTAGTATGGTGTTCAGGACATTGCAGCATGTGGCTGGGAGATTTGGGGTGCCACTAATGGAGGAGAAAATGGAGAGTCCAGGGTGTACAATTACCTATTTGGGGAAAGAGTTGGACTCTCAGGCTATGGAGAGTAGGTTGCCTCAGGACAAGCTGGTGGCACTTCGGGAGGAGGTGGTGTCCGCTTGTGGGCGCAGGAAGATGAGGCTGAGAGAGGTGCAGTCTCTGTTGGGAAAGTTAAATTTTGCATGTAGAGTGGTTAGGATGGGTAGAATTTTCTGCAGAAGGTTGGCGGCTGCTACAGCTGGGGTCCGATCACCAGGACATTTTGTGCGCTTGTCAAAAGAAGTGAGGGCTGACTTGCAAGTGTAGAAGGTTTTTCTGGAGTCCTTCAATGGCAAGGCTAAGTGGCTAGAAGGGACAGTGTCGGCTATGGATTTGGAGCTGTTTACAGATGCGGCCGGTTCTATGGGATTTGGAGCATATTTTCAGGGTTAATGGTGTGTGGGGGTGTGGCTGCAGGAGTGGGTAGAGGCTGAGTTGGTGAAGAACTTAGTGGTATTGGAGCTTTTCCCTATTGTGGTGGCAGTTTAATTGTGGGGAGAGGCGCTGGTGGACAAGAAGGTGAGGTTTCATTGTGAAAACCTAGGTGTAGTGCAGGCTATCAATAGCCTGTCAGTTTTGTCAGCTCCGGCAGTGCAATGTTATAGCTGATGCTTATCTCGTTTCCAGTGAGACAGGTTTCGCATGTTGGCATCGGAGGCAGAGCAGCACAGGGAGCCTTGTCAGGAGATGTTGTGGAAGCTTGCATTGGATTGATTGGTAATATGATTCGGAGGTCGGTGAGTGAGAGGATTTGGAGGGCTTATGCTGCAGTTTGGAAAGAGTGGGAGCAGTTATGTGAGCAGTTGGGGAGCTGGAAGACAAGGGTAGAGCCGGTATATTTGCTGTTGTTTTGGTTGGCTCAGGATTTGTCCGTTGCCTCCATTACCAGGAAATTGGCAGGAATGGCCTTTTATTGTAAAGTTAAAGGGGGGCAGGATTTTACAAAAGCATTTGTGGTAAGGCAGGCGGGTAAGGGTTACAGGAAGGGGCGGCAGACGGCCGATATTAGGAGACTGGTGTCTTTGGAGCTTTTAATTGGTTTGTTGAATGTTTTAAGAGTGGTGTGCACGGGGGGGGGGGGGGGGGCCATGGGAATTGGGGTTTGGGTATGGGTATGGGTGTTTGCTATTTAAAGCGGCTTTTTTTTTGGCTTTTTTCGGGGCCATGGGAATTGGGGAGTTGATTAGCCCAGTCAGGCATAAGGCCGGGGGTGTGTTGTTTCAGGACGTTGTATGGACGGCGGAGGAGGTGAGTCTAGTCATTCGAAAGTCCAAAACCAATCAGTTAGGTAAGGATTTTAGAGTGCGGCTTTTCAAGATGGAGGGTTCCCACTGTCTGCCTGGTCATGGTGATGGGGGATTTTCTCAAGTGGAGGCCACAGATGGGAGGGCCAGTGTTAATACACGAGGACGGGGCCTGCTTGTCCCGTTTTTAGTTCATAGCGTTTTTTTTTTTTTAAATGTTTGGATTACATGGGAAAAGACCCTGGGGTCTACTCGTCTCAGTCCTTTCGGATTGGGGCAGCCATGGAAGCAGCTAGATGGGGATTGGGGGAATAGATAATTTGTCAGATTGGGCGCTGGGAATTGAGGCGTTTTTGGTTATATGTGTGGCTGCACATGCTGTGGGGGGGTTGTTTTTTTATGTTATAGGTGTACGTCTTTGCTTGGTTTGGATAGTAGGACATTCCTTTGTCTGGTGGGGCGCCAAGAGGGCAGAAGTTCGTAACTGAAGTACAATAACGAATGAAAGAACACATGCAAAAGTGATGATTGTGCAACACATATTGGATAGTGCTGTGCAAAATGTATTGGTTAATAATAATAATAATATTAATAATATTAATATTAAGTGATGAGTTATAAAGGTTTTTTCAGGTTTTTCCTATAGACAATGTTGGGTACCATAGTTTGTTGCCATTTTGCAAGCACACAGTTCTAAAGGTTGAGATGTTTGGTATTTATTTACACAACCTTATTTTTTATACCATATATACCTGAATATAAACTTAGCTAAACACAATCCAGGTATCTACTTTTACCATAAAAGCCTTGAGTATAAACCTAGGTCATAAACTTTGTCTGTCACAGATAAAAATAAAACTGGAAATGCCAATAAAATAAACGTAAATACATATATCTACTGTGTGTTCTTTTTAAAACATTTATTTAGGAGGGTGAAAAATAGGGATGAATGAGAATGCCTCTGGCATTCTTGCGCAAAATTTCCTCCAATTTCACGAAACCATCAGAAGATCAAGGGAATCATTACGATCCCCGGCACTAGAGGTTAATTAACCTCTAGCATTTAATTAACCTCTAGTGCCCCGGGATCGCAGTGGATTTTCAGGGCTGCATTCATGCTTGCAGCCCTGAGAATCCTCCTGTTTGCGATCCCCGGCATCAGAGGTTAATTAACCTCTAGTTCTTGGGGATCGCCGTGGATTCTAAGGGCTGCATTTGTTCATGAAGCCCTGGGAATCCTATGTGTGATCCCCAGCACTAGAGGTTAAATAGGGACAAGTTTCCCCATTCAAAACCTCTAGTGCTCTCTGATTGGCTGAGGAAAGCTTTCCTCAGCCAATCAGAGAGCAAGAGAGGTTTTGAATGGGGAATCTCTGCTTTTAAAAAATATGCAGTTAAAATGCAAAAAAGGCTCTGGCAGTAAAAAGGTTAAACTATGACTTACACTAGAGAATATCCAAGAAGTAGAATATCATACTGCTTATTATACATGGTGGTTTTTTAGCTGCTGTTGTGTGTCAAATGTAAATATCTTCAGAGTTGTAATAAATTAATAGCATTTTAACCACACTGTAGATATACTGCAATTTCCTTGACAATAGACTGTTGATTTAATTTATTTGTACATGTGGCTAATTATTTCTTACTGTGTTCATTTTTGCTCATTAAAATCATTCTATTTGAAAGGCTGATAACAGTTTTATCTTTTAATTACCTGTTACTTATTTCATGCTATTCTAGTTTTATTATAGCAATATCTTTATCTATATCTGAGTTGGTAGCATAAGCAGTATGCGTGATCTCTGAATAGTCTAATGACTAAAGTTGGAATGACATAAACAGAAAATTTTCCTTTTTTACTTAGCTTGTAGTTGAGCTACTTTCATTTGCCTTTTGAAGGTGAAAAATAATTCTAAAATCTCCTCTACGTTTCATAACCTAACCCATTAGGTAAAAAAAACAATTTTTTTCTTTTTAGCTTAGCATCGCAGATGGAACAAACTGCTGTGAAATGCTGTGAAACTAGTAGTATGTCCTGGTGAAGTGCAATTACCCCCCAGTGGTAACCCACAGTGTGACTCAGGGTAGAAAAAAATATCTGGAAGCGGTAACCGCAAGTCACACTTGGTAAACCTATAGGAAATAAAAGTAAATTGCGTCTTACCTGATCCGCCGGCATCCCGCGTTGTCCTTCGCATCTTCTTTCTTTCTCCGGCAAACGTTCTCTGCACTCACCGGATAAGTCACCGGATGTTGGTGCGTGCGGACGTTGCGTTAGGGGTAGGGCGGGAAATCCAAATTATTTGAATTGAATTTGCATTCAATACAAAATTACTGTATTGAATGCAATACAGTGGATTTATATATGTAAATGCAGTACAATGTCCTTCATGAACATTTATTTCACAGTATAATATAATAATGTAAGTGTATTATTTATTTAAAAAAAAAAAACATTTTAAAAAATAAAAAAAAATTGAATTTGTTTTTATTTATTTATTTAATTTATTATTTTGTCATGATAAATTTTACTGTAAAATACATTTTCATGAAAAACAATGTACCACTTTCAGATATCTAAATCCGGACAGAAATGAACCGCCCAGGAGGTTAATGATACTTTGCCTACTTCATCTTGGAAACCAAGAGGACTTTGTCATTGTACCAAGATGGTGAATTCATAGATTAGACTAAAGAAATAGTTTTGCTTATGTAACCCCCCTTTCCAGCAGGATATTGTATGGCCCTGGCCCAGCAACAATACTCACCAAACACTAGTCCCCCAATATGATGCCGCACTCTTCATCTATAGCAAGCCCCCGCTCAGCCTTGGGAGACTGGCTGCGTCTCCCAGCACACGGTTGCCACCAGGACTTAGTGTGCAAGGGATGGTGACTGGGGAAGGGCTGGCAGAGAACCAGGAGCCAACAGATAATGCAGTACCAAGATTCCAACAGAGATAAATCCAGAATACAGAGCCAGAGCTCAAACACTGATAAACTGTCCACCAGACGAGGTACACAAAGGCAAGACACAAGCAGAGTCGGGGTCACAGGCAAAAGGTGAGTCAAGGCAGCAAAAGCTCACAGAGTACAGGAAGAGGAAGGCTTAGCAACAGTAAATCACATGAATACACACCAGCAGTAAGTCAGTCTAGCTTAACGCTACAACAGGCACTAGTGACAGGGAACAGAGAGGCTATAAAGTCCCAGCAGCCAATTGCAGTGCCAGAGAGAGTCTGGAAGTGATCGGCCTCTAAAATCCCCCTTAGCTGTGCACAGCCTTAGAGTGTGTGCTGGGGATGCCAATAAAATATATCAGGTTGCACGATTAAAGAGAAGCAGGGGCTGCTGCTATTTCTTAATTCTTCTTGCAGCTGCAAGTGACATTGCTAGATAAAATAAGCTGTGTGGGATACGGCCAAGGACTGTATGTCCTCTGCCGAGGACGGCAGAGGACATACAGTAGTTGTAATCAAAAAATGAGAGAAATGACTGTAAGAGTATTGCATTTCACTAAATAAATCACAAATCAAAGAGGTTGCCAGTATTGGGCTAATCTGCTCACAAAAAATTCAAATTAATGTCCAAAAGTGCAAAGCCACTTCTCAGTTGTATCTCTCCTATATTCTACTATGATCAAAACATATAAGCTGCAGATGCATGCATATCCAACACAGGATACAACACTGTACAGACCTGTACGGCCTACAGGACTTGTAACCTAGGTAAGCTAAGTAAGGTAAGATATTCTAGCTGGACGTACCTTAGTGTTTTCTTTCCTTAGTTCCAGTGGTTGGGTATTGATACACAGGTGAGTCAAAGTCCAATATAGCAAAACTAATGTAGCTATGATTTATGAAAAAATACCAGAATTCTTAGCATAATAAAGAAGACATTTTTAAACAAAAACATTCTTGAGATAGTAATTTACTATAATTCTGGCCTTACACCTGCCTAAATAATACAAACACATATGACAAGTCCCAGTGTACTCCTAAAATGTTCAAGACCATATTCCAGTGGCTGCTGCAGTAAACCATTCCAAGATGGCGTCATCATCAAACATCAATCAGGTATGTAAAGCACAACTTCTAACAGCAAGATATTTATTGACAAACTTAAATAATCACAACATTTCAAGAATGCAACGAACATCTTCCTCAGGCTGCTTGTAAAATCATTACTTTGTATCCTTGAACACATACATCAATCCCTTTTTAATGTGGAGCACTGCATAGTATGTTGGTGCTATATAAATACTGTTTAATATTATTAATTATAATAATAATCGATGATGGGCTTAGTTGCCATTCATGGTTCATTGCACCATGCATTGCACCATGGTACATTTAAAACATGCAGAATGCACAATGTTGGTGTTTGGTGCGCTGCGTTTGCGCAATGAAAGCTGACTGAGATGCAATTTTAGTAAAACTTACTAAAGTGTAAAAATGCTCTTAAAGAGGAACTAGACTAAAAACTGCCAAAAATAAAATACACTTACGCTCTGGACGCCGCCATCTTCGTCTGTTCTTCTAGGCTCTTCATCCTACGTCTCCCAACCCAGACGCGAGATCAAGTGATGTAGGATAAAAAAATAAATTGTCGATCTCACTGCACATGCGTGAGATCGGCAAAGTTTTTTTTACCCACGGAAAAGCTCCTTAATACAGTGAGTCTTTTGTGCTCCCATTCATTTGCCTAGGCGATTAAGAACTAGAGGGCGGTGCTGCACCTTTTTTTTTTTTTTTTTTCAAAAGGGTGTTGCACATAAAAAAAAATAACAACAGCATTTTTTTACCTTACATAAAAGGGTTGGCTACCCTTTCATGTAAAGTGAAAATTCTAAATTTAAGTAAGCGTTAGCGTAATTTAAGTAATGCCCATTCATTTATTGCAATAAAGTAAAAGAAAGATGGACTCAAAAACATTTAGGTTTACCTTTAATCCTATCTGCCAGCTTGTTTGGTAAAGCCTAAAAAAATATATCACTAGACGTAATGATTCATTGTATCATAGAGATAATCAGGTATGGCATAGTGTGCACATGTCAGGCGATACGTCATAGCAGTCACATTCAGCAATCACAATGATTGGTTATCCTCCGCTTTGTTCTGCAGCTGTTTATAACCACCGTATGATGGAGCTCGTGTGTGCACAACCCAGAATGGAGGTGACATACTGCACATGGCGCTGACATCTGTCTGAGCAGAAAAATATTATTTACCCGGCTGCTGAAATATGTGTGAATATATATGTAAACACATTTAAGTAAAATATACGCCTGTGTTAAAATACAAATAGAAAAAAAGGCATTTTCATTGCTAGAAAAGTTTTATTACACAAGTGATGCATCAAAGAAATTCTAAAGTCTAGTTTACATTTTCTCCACAGCAAAACAAAACACATTGTCAGATTTTATGAGTACTCTGGAGATAGCAACACAACAGCTATTTACATACAACAGATGTCGAGAATTATTTATTTCATGAAGACGGATATTCTTCAGACTCACAAGCTCTACTGTTGTATACGATTAAACAAATATGTCAAAGTTTACAATTCCTTGGTAGATTTAATAAAATATATTTGAAACAAAATAATATATTTAGAGGTCATATGTCTTTCACTTACTAAGAGTAGCTTTCACCTTTCCTAAAGTAAATAAAAAAAATATGGATTTTAAAGTTTAAAAAGAATTAAATCAATGTATGGAACCAGTTACATAATTTTGAACCAATAAAGACATATTAGGCATACATGGTATTTTTGGGAAAAACTTTTTGGCATTGAATACTGTAGAGATTTCTTCATCTCCTGAAAACACAAGCAGAAGTGAGAGGAAATTTATAATCTTTAAAATTAAGAGAAATCCTCTCTCAGCTAAAAATCTCACAATACTCTGCATCCTTCACAAATTGGCTGACATTTTTCCAATTTAATATTTTCACTGGCAACTATTTGAATTACTATTCAAGGAGAAAGGTTCCAAGGAGGAAAAAGCAGGACATTTTGTGGTAATTTATACATTTTTACTTCATTCATAGGTACATAGAAATACAACAAAAATAAGTCATGAATCCCGACACAATTTGCTGAAATAGATATGGGAGACGTAGACAGATTAACCCCCCTCGCGTTCTAATTATGTCTGTATTTTTATGTCAAAAGCGGTACATTGTTTTGCGTGGAAATTTGTTGTTTAATATTTTAGGCCTTTAATTCTTAGGAAAAACTCCCAGGTATGATTAAGTTTGAAACACAAATCATAAATTATAATTAAATAAATAATTATAAATAATTGTATAAAATACAATTTTAAAATTATAATTAAAATATTCATTAAAAAAAATTTTAATATGTTTTAAATTTTTCCAAACAAGGGTGCAATATTAGAATACGTTCTTTGGATTTATTATTTATTATTTGTTTTTTTTTTTTCTAACTTTATCTCTGTGATCAATGTTTAAAAAGCAGGTTACAGTGTAATATGTTTTTAATTTTCTCGCCCGGCCACGCCTCTCTGGCTAACCGACGCTTCACGCATCACATCGATCGAGCTGAGGATGTGATGCAGAAGCCGGCCAGGGATTGCTGAGGACGACTCTGGATCACTGATGGCGCCGCTGGATCGAGAGGAGCAGGAAGGACTCTTTTTTCCTACTCGGGGCTTGGGTGACCGCTTTTGGTATGTGAAATTCACCCTGAGCCACACTCGGGAATACTGTCAAGGTGGGTAAAGCCTTTCCACGGGCCAGTGGAAGTGAAAAAAGTCACAGGAAATTCTTTGATGTCTTTTTTCTGTTCCCTGGAGACTGTAAGTCAAGGAAGGCTGGTAAAGGGCAGGCAGGAGTTAAAATTCAATACCATACTGTGAGGCAGGTAGGACGTAAATTCCCAAGTGGTGTGTGTCGGGGCTACTCACTCCTGCCTGCTCTCCACTTGGGAGTGAACTTCTGGGAGTGCTCATTTGGTTTTAAATGGGTAGGCTTACCTACATCAGCATAATTATTAAAATAAAACTTACAAATTACAACTCATTTTATAACAAAGTTAGGATGGCTTAAAAGTTAAAATTAGAATTGGCCTGACTGAATAAATTTCTCTGGGTCTAGAGAAGATAGACTATCATGGGAGTACCTGTGTGATCCAGCAAACCTAAATAGATCTGTATCATGATAGAAACACTTTTAAATCATAACAGAATAAATCCAATAACAAATAAAAAATGGAAATGCATTTCTGATTTCTGGATCACCCAGGTTCTCTCACGATAGCTATCTTTTCCCTTGTTAGAGAACTAATCATTGAAACTCTATGTTTATTATTATTAATACACAGTATTTAGATATATTACATATATATTTAGATATATTACAGAACATATTACGCAACACTTTACAAAGTCCATAGTCATGTCACTAGCTGTCCATCAAAGGGGCTCACAATCTAATTTCCTTACCTCAGTCACATATCCTTAATACAGTCTAAGGTCAATTTCAGGGCAAGTCAATTAACCTAATTACAAGATTTTGAAATGTGGGAGGAAACCAGAGCACTCAGAGGAAACCCACCCAAAGACGAGGAGAACCTGCAAACTTCATGCAGATAGTGTCCTGCCTGAGATTTGAACTTGACACGTAGTGCTGCAAAGGCCAGAGTGCTAACCTCTAAGCCACTGTGCTATGTTTTAAGAAAGTATCACAGCACTAGATTTCCAGCAGGATCAAGAGATATTTTCTTGCATTCTTGAAACACATATAATGAAACTCTAACAATTGTATTTTTAACTAACCAAAAGGGAGCAAATAAAAGGGAGTTGTTAGGGTTTCCAGTTTCTAGACTAAAATCCACAGGCAGAACATGAAAAATTATGGAAAATAGTAGTAGACTATTTTCCAAAGCCCAAACTGACTCTTTAAAGTAATAAACTGCAACAAATACTCACAATTAAACATCTAATATTTCAGTTGTCACATGTCCAATGCCATCTTAGTTTTTAATTCCTTGAAACTGGCTTGTTGAGATGAGCTTCTAAAAATATTTTGAAAGCAGATGCTATCTTCCCATCTGCAATTATAATGTGAAGGGAAAATTCACGCAGCACACTTTTTTAATTAATCACTGTTGCAGAAATAGTTGAAAACATGAGTTGACAGTGTCCCTAGGGCTAGCGGCAGCAAAATTATTCAGTGATGATAAGGAATTATGAAAACATGTGTATCACAAAACAAACATCAAAAATAAAAGTTATTATTTCAGGAGGTAAAATATATAAATTACTAAAATTAATCAAGTCTTAAACAGCTATGTATTACTGTTAAAATTGTAGTGGCCAAAGGGAACATTTTTTTTTTATTATGCTTCACTTTTCAAGATATAGTCAGCTGTTGTGTGTTGTTTGTGCTTTTGTTTAGCTGCATTCATCACTAAACTACAGCTAAAGGCAAAACTTTTATTTTACTTTGGATAGAGCACGGATGGATTTAAAGTATTGTCATTTCTATTGGTGGTAGAGTGGAGGGTTGCCATCTGTGTCCCGTTACAGATTCTCTTCTCTTCTTGTCCTGTAGAATCAACAGCAAGTGAGGGAACTTCTGTTCATTGTGAAGGACATCGAATATTAGGAATTTGTAACAGAAGAAGTATCCACATTGAAAGATTTCCTGTGTGTCAAAGTTTGGATTTGCCCTCACTTTCTTTCCCAATGACAATACTTGTTGGGACAATTAAGGAGAATGAGGACAGTCAGACAATTACAACATGACCAAGGTTCTAAGCTGTAACTACTGTGTTCAAAGCTAAAAAAATTATTTGACTTTAGTTATAATTTAACATAAGCTTTTTCTTTTCTCTTAACTTAAACTTAAGTAACTTAAAGCATAAGTCTTGGCTGAAGTCACCTTTCTTGTTTGCTTCTGACCCCTCTTAGAGCCAGCCCAACGTCTACATTATGTAGTGACGTTGGACCCGGTGTTCTACTGTACCAGCTGTTCTTCACATCATCATTGTTTAAATTGTTGCAGCAAATCACGCTTCCAAGTAAACAGATGACAAGAGGATGGAGCTCTTCTCATTGTGGAGTAAAGTGCAGCCAGAGTAAAGGATATCAGTGCAACCCATAAAAGGAAGATATTAGTTAGAAAAGAACAATAGGAAAAAAAATTGTGTTGTTTCTGTAATTCTAGAGCTGCTGAAACCCTTTCTGGAAGTTTGGAAGGGGTACCATTGTACTCATTCCCCAAGGTAAGGGTCAGATATCTGGAGATTCTCTTAATGAAGTGGGCTTTCAGATTCCAAATAAACTTCCTGCTCGCAAACCTTCACAATACAAGACTTACAGTATTACGCTTTCCCCAAGTCATGGCCCTTGCCACCTTTGGGTCCAAGGTAGGGGTCTGTTTTTTTTCCAAAAGGGAAGGGGGTGCATGCTTTTTGCAACCTTCCTTCCTTGAAAGTACATGCTGGAGAATACATGCATGCTTGCTGCCCCTTTTTTCTATTGAAGAAGCCCCCCAACCTAGTAAAGGGTACATCCTTTACATCATCATTGTTCAGATTTTTTTTTGCTAGGTCAAATAATGTGGTTTAAATTTGCCACGGATTTAAAACAAATCACCAAAAACAGCCTCAGCAATAACGTCTCTTAGAGTTGTATCTGAAATGCCTTCTGTATTAGTGTGGAGATGCAATCATGTTTAATAATTCAACCCATATATACTAGGGTATTAATTCCATTATGAATCATAAGCAAAATAATTATAAAATTGTAATTGCATTCTAAATATATGCTAATAATGTGCATTTAAATTCATTGCAGGTGAAAACCTTTCCTGATCAAAACTGAATGGTCAGCTGTGGCTAAAACAAAATTACAATAATTACATACAATTTATGTTAACTATTAACAAGCTGTAGTAATATCCAATTTTACTAATAATATTACCGTTTTATATATTACTGTCATTTTGTATTCATAATCTTTCTGTTGATATTTATTTTCTTTTTTGCTTTAACATAAAAAGACTAATACTGTTTAGGACAACATAATTACTGTGTGTAAAATGATTTGATTTTGAGCATAAAGACCTCAAATCACCCTGTGCAACAAACTTCCTATATAGACAAAGCTCTATAATGTGAGTGTAATGTTAAATTGTTCTCACTGGTTGTTTCAATGAACATTTAGTGCTATGTCAGTTGTAATATGGCTCTTGGCATCTCAGCTGATGATTCCTGGAACCTAAGTTTAACCCCATGAGCGTTGAAACTGTTTTGGAGGAAGTGTGCTTGGGTGTTAATTATTACAAATATTTATATAATGCCAACATATCACGCAGTGCTTTACAAAGTCCATAGTCCTGTCACTAGCTGTCCCTCAAAGGGGCTCTAAATAATATGCCTTAATACATGTTTCAATCTCTTTAAAAAAGGGGGGAGCCCTAGGCTGAGTGTCTTTCCACTTCTAATACATTATGAGGAATTGGATGTGACAACTAGTGTTGATGTTTGAATTCGGGTCCCTGAGTTGCTGAGGAAAGGGAAATCCTGATCAGGCTTTCCCTTTCCTCAGGGAGCAGAGCAATCAGCGGAGCTTTATGCTGACAGCTCTGCTCCCCTGATCCTGGAGCCAATACGAGGGCAATAGAGGTTGAATGGAAATACTATGTTCATTCATACCTCTACTGCTCTGTGATTGGTCTATTTCTCAGCCAATCACAGAGCAGTAGAGGTATGAATGGACATAGCATCTCCATTCATTGCCCTCCTATTGCCTGCGGTTACAGCTAATTGAAGGCATGTGCTTTCAATTAGCTGTGACCGCACAGTTCCCACAGTCCAGGAATCCCACAATGACATTATGATTCATAATGTCATTGTCAGATAACCTGTAAAAAAAAAAAAAAAAAACAAGTTTAAAATAAAAAACACATACAAAATAAATAATTAAAAAAAAAAAAAAAAAGTTAAAGTACACAAACACACACATTAATAAAATAATTTTAAATTAAAGCCTTGTCCTATTTTTTACTTATATTTTAACCCTTTCAAGGAATGAGTAAGGGGATTTATGTACCCCTGTACTCATTTCCCAGGGTGGGGCGGTGGAGATCTGGGAGTCTCCTTATTAAAGGGGGCTTCCAGATTCCAAAGTCCTGCTAAAAATGTTTATAAAAGCCCCCATTGTTTTCAATGAAAGCTTTCATAAAAGCTTAAAAACGCTTGAAAAAGCCTCCATTGAGATCAATAGAAGCGTTTTCCAGCGTTTATCCAGCGTTTTAATTTTTTAAATGTTGCAAGCAACGTTTAGGATAACGCTCAAAAACGTGCCTGAAGGAAATGTCCTGGTGTAGATTAGCCCATGGGAATGCAGTCCGTGTAGACTAAAGCTGCATACACACGTCCAATAATTATCGTTAGAAACGACTGATGAACAACCGATTGGCCAAAAAAAGGGACCAGGGACACCGACGAACGAGGATTGTCGTTGGAAATGAACAACCGACACGGTGGATCTGATTGGCCGACGATCTTTCACTATCTATCGTGTACAGGCATTCAGTGATTGTGCGGTACACTTTCTCCTTTACATGTCCCTCCCTGCATTGTTCAAACGATTGTATCTAGTGTGTGGACACTGTTGGTGGATTATATATGAACAATCATATTGTTACAGCATGTACAGAATTGTGCACAATATGATTGTTCAAGTATAATCGTGCATAATCGTTGATTGGTCGTAATCGTTCGTTTTCTAACAATAGTTATTGGAAGTGTGTACCTAGCTTTAGCCTAAAATTGATTTGACAGGTGCTCTTTAATCTTCATGTAAAGCACAGGGGTATGTAATAGTGTTATGTATCTTTTTATAATGTATCTTTTTACAATGTATCTCTTTACAATGTATCTTTTTATGTATCCTTTTCTAATGTATCTTTTTACATCTGTTTGGAGGCTGTAGAAGCTCTACACAGTGCTGAAACAAACCCAAATTTTTCTCCCATTGACTTTAATGGGATTTGAATTCGAATTCGACCACCCAAATTTTTTTGCTATATTCGGCCGAATAGCTGTCGAATCGAATAGTGAGCTATTCGACCAACACTAGTGACAACACACAAAAAAATTCAAAAGGAGCTACATTTTTATGAGATTAGATAAGTTACCGCCCATTTATTTTGGAAGAGCTGCCTAATGCAACATGCTACAATGCACCGTAACGCCTGGTTGTTGTGTTGTTGTGGTGCATTGCATTCAGGTCCTATACTCCGTGGGAAAACTCAACAGGAAGGATGGCAACATAGCAATGGTACCAGTTATTAAGTTTTACTTAAGCCTAAACCTTTTCTAAAACTTGGAAACTATTGAATAAATTACAATTTAAAATTTCAGTTGTATTTTAAAAGTGTAATTAAAAGTGCAATTTATATTTAAACATACATATACAATATATATAAAGAAAGACTTCACATACTTTATTAGAAATATAACATTTATTTGAATACAAGAGTATTTTTTTAGTATTTAGTATTTTCTATGAAGAGGAAGAGATGTTGATCTAACGCAAGCACAGTGAGATTGGTTCCCTTTTATTTTTCCCTTTACAGCAAAGAAGACGGAAAAGAAGAATGAAAATGGCAGGGCCTGGCACTTCCTCAGTGCCAGGACAAAGAGGAATCCCAGGACGATGTGGGACTGGATCGCGGGAAGGACCAGCGCCATCGTCGGGTCTGCAGGATTAAATGTAAGTGTGATTTTTTGTTTTAGGTTAAGTTTTATTTTAATAAAAATTGCTTAAATAAATATATAACAGGAGGTGAAGAAGATCAAATCGCTGTACAAAAAAAAGGGTACAGGAAAAATTCAGAGCTCCAGCAAAAAACAAAGAACTGTAAACAAAGAAAGGCTTAGTCTTCACGGACGTTTTCCCAGCGTTTAACCTTAGGGTTTAAAAGCCCATGTTTTAAATTCCCATGCATTCCAATGGGCTAATCTACACCAGTATGTTTTTTCTTGTGGCACGTTTTTCAGCTTTATTGATAACGCTCCCTCCAGCGCTATGAAAATTAAAAAGGATGGTTAAACGTGTCCATTGATTTCAGTAGGTGTGTTTCCCGCTTTTATAAATGCTTGAAACATAGACGCGGTAAAAACACAGGAAAATGCAGCATAGATTCTGTTTTCTAGCTTGTTAAAGGCAAGCTTTAAAACGCTGGTAAAAGTGCAAAAAAAAGAAAACATAAACACGGTTGGAACCGTCTGTGTAGACCCAGCCTAAAAGTAAATGTAATACACAAATAGGCAATATTTGAGCAGTATCACTACAGGTTTCAGACTTCTCAACAGAAGAACATGAACTCCAGAGAAAAACCAATAAGGCAAAAAAAAAAAAAGAGCAACACAAACCAGCATAGTGTAGTATTTAACAGAAACTGTGGATTATTAAAGCTTACAAACATATAGAGTCCCTCTATCTTTCAAAAAGAGACTTTTATTATGCTTGGGTAAGACGTGGGGGCAGCAAGTGTTTGTGCCCCCTCCTATCCATAAAAGGTCCTCTGGAAACTGGATTGCCAAAAAAGGAAGGGGGCAATCCACACAATGTGACCCCTGTAGTATAGCGTCCTGCAAGCACAGAGCTTTTTTGGAATCTGAAAGCCCCTTTAAGACTACTCATATTTTCTGGAAAGTGGGGTCTATTAATGAAAAGATGGTATCCATGTTTTTTTTTTTGTTTGTATGAAATAAAATTAACATTTTATGCCAAACTGTTAAAAAAATTAACATTTTATGCCAAACTATGCCAAAAATTACCTGTTTTAGTCATTTTTAATCGACATTCAGGCATTCTAAGGTGAACTTGAAAAACTGAAATAGAATGAAGAAAACAGGGCAGAAAAAAAAACAAAAGCAACTGTCAGACAGTAAGAAAAAAGAGTTGTAATAGTAATCTAAACAGCAAAAAAAAGCTAAATATAGGATAACAGGAGCAGAAGAAAGTACTAATAAAGATAAACTTTATGATTTTGCCCCAGAGCAAATACTGGGTTCCAGACAAATACTAACCCTTACAGACGGTCGACTTTGCCTCTGGTTTACTGACATGTCAACTAAATCGACTCAGTTCAGTTTGATTTGTAGAACATGTTTAAGTGCACCTTTTCCTGTCTTTAAAATGTTGGCAGGTATGGTATTTGTGCTGCTCTGCTGATTCCCCATAGTGCCCTCTCCAACCCCACTGCTACAAGCTGGCTGGCTTAAGGGAGAAAAATGAATAATACTGGCCATGTTTAGGGATAACACACCATGCTAAATGAACAGCCTAAACTTCTTTAGTAAATCGACCCAATTGTTTTCAATGAAGCAAATCACTCATAGATTGCATTGAGGAAACATTAAAGCTCAGCCACTACAAAGCATGAAGCAGAGACTGAACACTTAAGGAGCTAATATGATTTTCTATGTCCACATGTATATAAACACAAATATGTTGTTTATACATTTATACATTGCCACATATTGATGGAATCAGTTTCAAGCTGATTTGCTTTACAAGATTATCTAGAAAGCATATACAAAGAATATACAATTTCTAAGTAATTCATTTTACAAACCAGTTCTACAAGACCAAATCTGTCTCAATGCTCAGGACGGCATACGTTCAATATATAGTCTGTTTGTTCTTGCTAGGTTCAAGACAAGATCTTTTTCTTTTTAATATTTTGTATGAATCTATTCATTTAAGTGCAGAGAGATAAAATCTTTCCTTACATCTTCTGCAGGAAAGAAAATGTTATAAATCATACTGAATTTGTTCTGAGCAAACTCTTTTGATACTAGAGAAGTGTCCCTAAGGTATATTTTTCTACATATGGTGTGATAATAATAGTTATTATGCAGAGCCAACATCAGTAAATCAATATAAAATTCTGCAGGTGCCTTCACTTCTCGGCTGTGCACATGAGATTTATACTCTCAATTAGTGTACATAATTATATATTTAGGGGCCATAGTTATGCCTAATATTAAAAAAAATATTGATACACCTAGTTGCTGCAACAATAAAAGTAAAATGTAAATGATTAAATATAATTAAATATTTGATAAAATAATATATCTGAAATAAAATAAAATATTAGATTATGCAGCATATTTTCCATCATGGAACCCTGCCAGAAATAGGTACTCTGGAATTTTAGGTCCTCATTTAATGTAACCAGGTCATTATTGTGGGCTAATAGGGATGAAAATGCAATTGTGCTTTTTAAAGCAGGCATCTGTTTGTGTAACCAAATATTCTTGGGCATGTAAGAGAAACCTGATATAGGTGATAAAGGTTTTGCCAAATGCAGCCCCATTGCTGCCAAGGTTCCAAACACAAAATTGACTTTTGGTATAGTAAATTATGCTTTTATCGAAGCTGTCCAAAACATCTTAGGTCAGCATACAATTATTTTAAGGCTTCTCCTATTGTAAAAATGATAGATCTGGGACTCCTATGTGTGATATTTAGCAACATATTTAGGATGGTAAACATGCTTGCTGGAGGTGCAAATTCATGAATTTCATTTTATTGACTTAATGAATGAGCACTTATTAAGTGTGTGTGAACATTATTTTTTTACAATGGTAGTATAATTTGATATATTTTGTCTTTGACTATAAAGCAATGGACATTTCTCTTGATAGAAAACTGTCAAATGTCAGTGGGTGTACTTTTTAGACTTGTGGGTCTCAACTGTTGAAGATGCTGAAGTTTCCTAGAGGAAACTAACCCAAAAAGTCAAAGTGGAGCAAACATCTGCTGAGGTGTACCTTGGTTTTAGCTTTTAAAGAATTGTTTTATAGATTCCTCTATTAATAATCTTGCCTTATAAACCAGGGGTCGCCAGCCTTTTCAACCTCACAGACCACTAAATTCATAATCTTAATTCCCACGGACCATTAATATGATTTTTTTTAAAAAAGATAAATACATTTGTAAAATAATGATCTTCCTAATGGTGCCTGACAACGACTGTGGAGGCTCTGATTCATTGATCAGCTCACGGTAAAGTGAAGTATTACTATTGTCACTATTATCAATAGTTGTATTATCTTTGGTATATCTAAAGAAATGCAAAATATTTGTTTGCTTTTTATCACTCATTATGGGTTTATTTCATTTGAATCTAAGACAGAACATATGTTTTTCCGACTCTAGTACAGTTTGTTAATTTAGTGCAAGAATTTATTAGAATATTATTTTTGTTTTATAACTAATAAAACATAAAATTTGCAAAAAATGTCTAAATTTTTCTGTGGACCACCAACATTTTTGTTGTGGACCACTGGTTGGCGACCTCTGTTTTAAACAATTACTTGCCTTGCTGTTGTACTGATTTAATGCCTTGACTGTTTTCTGGATCATAAACCTGAAATAATTACCATATGCAGACAAGGAGTTCTAACTTTCTTTTCTAAGTATCTAAGTCCGTGACTCAACATGCAGCCAGGTAACTAAAATTTTAGAAGGAGGCTAGGAATGGCAACCACCAAATTTCTCTCACTAAGATATAATGTAATATATTTAATAAAATCTAATTAGCATTGTAAATTGTCACTGTAATCATCTGTACATACACACTCACAACTATTCTTTATTCTAATGAAATCAATTAAGTTAATGAATTTAACAGTAAAATGTTTATTTTCTTTTACTATAAACCTTCAGTTCAATGTCCTTGGTTTTGGAAAATAAAATGTAATTGTTCTTGCAACTAATTGTTTGTTAGTCTTTTCGAAAACACTTTTATCGAATTGAAACCCAGATAAATCTCTAAAAGTTCATGAAGAAATATGTACTCAATTTAAAAATAATCAATGTTTATTTTCTACCACAATTGCATGATTTTTTGTATGTAAGCCCTTTAAAAAAACTCATATTTAGTTATACATAAAGTCAATGAAAGTCAGTAAAGTATCCCATGTTGAGTACACAATGCCACATCCCGGGTTATAATAATTTGTACACAATTGAGGGAAACAAGAAAAAAGGGGACTTTCCAGGTATAGTAGCTTACATCAAATTAAAGGGTCTTCGTGTAATATATAGACAGTTTTTTGGATCAATTTATGTTAATAAAAACAACTTTGTTAATAAAAACAAATAAAAAAAAAAATACAAACTTGTTTTACATATGTTTTTTTTTTTTTTGCAACTCATGTAATTTACATGGTCAAAATTTTTCTCGACGCGTTTTGTGGATACAACACTTCTTCGGGTGGAATACATATTCTAATAAACAATCATATTTACATCAATAAATTTTACTCAAAACAAAATATCTAAATCTATGTTATAAATTTTATAGCATCACGAAAAAATATGTTCAAAAAAAGAGATGCAACTCCCTTCATGTACAGGCTGGAGAAGATGTACAAGCGATGACCAAACAAACCGCAGATGAGCAGACAACATCAATGGGTGCAACCCATTATTTTGTACAATAAAGTACCAATGGTTTCTATTATTTATATATTTGCATTTTTCTAATACCAACAGATAATTCAAAGCCCCCCTAAGGGAATAGATAAGTTTTATTAAGTGTGTATCAAAGAATTTGCTGCAATGAATGACTCATATGAACATATACTACACTCAATGAACATATACTACAAACTTTCTTTAGATCTGCTAATTGTGCATAAAAGTGTCCCATGTGTATACGGAAAAAAATCACCTAAGGAGGGGGGGGGTGATAATGACATGGTGCATTTCTATAATAGAATTCACCAAATACTATGTTTTTAAAGCTTCTTTGAATCCACTAATTATGTGCCAAAGATTTTCATTCGTTAAAGGAAACAAATTGCCAAAGAAAAACACAACAGAAATATGTGTATATACGCAAACCAACTATTTTCAGATAATAGTGCTACATACCCAAAAAAATTACCTTGCTGTTTGTCAACAAACATTCTTTAACATCTACGCCAGCAGATATAAAAAACTAAAGTTCTTGTGTAACATACAATATATACATAACTTTTAGTCAATTTCAAGCAAAAAAACATCCATATTGTATTGAGAGAACTTGTTACTTTGTTTGATGTATCACTCAATGATCCATTTCACTGCCTACATACCGTGTTAACCTGTAACCTTATAGGGAGAGAGGTGTCTGCTCATCCATGTCCACTCGTTCCCTATATATATGATATACAGTTAGGTCCATAAATATTTGGACAGGGACAACTTTTTTCTAATTATTTTCAGTTTTTTAATTTGTCCAATTACTTTTCAGCCCCGGAAATGAAGTGATTGTGTTAAGAAAAGGCTTTAACTCCTCATATTTTTATGCAATCTTTTTGTTCAACCCACTGAAATAAACCTAAAAGTCAGCAGTTCAACTGCATCTGGGTTGTTTCATTTAAATTTATTTGTGGTAATGTACAAAATCAAAATTAGAAAAAAGTTGTCGCAGTCCAAATATCTATAGACCTAACTGTATATATAGGAGATGCCTAAAAAGTCCCTTTTGCTTTTTTCCCTTAGTTATACATAAGACAAGGTTATGCAACTATTTAATTTTGTAAAATTTGAAGTGGGCATAACAATCTTCATTTAATTCTATTTCTTTTTAGGCACAAAGGATATAATGAAAAATACCGTCACAGGCTGGGGGGGGGGGGGGGGGGGGGGATGAAGACCAGTTACTCTGCACGAGGAAAGAAAGCATCATTGACTTGTCTTTATTGAGGGATAAGAATACATAAGGTGCCTAGATGCCTAATATAGCTTTTGTCCATATTTAAGATGTTATGATTAAACTGGTTACCTTCACACGTACAAATCATGAAATCACTGTCACGTTTGGGAGGATAGAGCCTCCAGGGGTGCAATGGCTTGCACAATAGTAGTGTGAGCTCTGAGAAGGCCTAAGGTGCATAATCTAAGGTTGTGGTCCTTGGACACACCAGGGCGGGCAAAACAGAGTGTGGTACTAAATCAGTAGGCAGGAGAATAGTCAAGGAAGGCCGGGGTAGAGGCAGGCAGCAAGTAAGAAAGGTTAGGAACAAGCCAGGGGTCAGGAACCAGAAATCCAGGAAATAGACACCTTTGAGACGGGGCCACCGCAGACACTGGGAACACAGGAGACATAGCGACAGCAGGCACAGGTGACACGGGGATCACTGCAGACACAGAGAAACACTGGAACAGCACAAGGGAACTCTATTTTAGAATTTCCCCCTGCATAATTATCTCAGATTAATGAGAAAAGGAAAAGGAATAGAATGTTGCACAAGTATATACCCCAAATGAGGATACCTAGTACTGCCCAAGTAGGTTGTGATCCCTATTTGCAGCAATTTACTCAATATTTCCAAAAAGGTTGTTGTTGTATTTCCTTGGTCTTGTAAAGACCTTTCTAGATACAGTATGTAGTAAGACTGTCTAAGCTCAGGCTGTTTTTTGCTGCTGTTGAGCATAATCTAGTATATTTATATCTAGTATATCTAGTATATATACAAGCGTTTCTATCTGGGTTGGTAATATCTATTTGCTCAGCCAGTCACTTAGATTCATATCCTAGTTTTGTTAGCTTGGGAGATGACACATATTTTTGGTTTTCTAGGCTCCAATCAGTTGGGATGGTGTGTTGTGTTTAATGTCCCCTGAACTTGAGCCCAAGGGCTTTTGTGTTTGAGGAATCTCCATTTCCGTCAGAGGGCTACAAGATACTGATCTACTTACCTACATAATAATTTTTGTTAGCGTTGGATGGTTGTAGACCTGTATAGCTTCTGAAATCACAGAAAATATATTAAGATGATTTGATTCAGCTTGTTTTTGACACAAAATGCATTTGGACTATCCTGATTGTGCCTCACACTTCTTTATATATTTTGCAGTAAACAATAAATAATTAATGATGTCCTATACACTAACTGGAACTGATGCCGATTCCTTTAGTTCCCTGGAGAAAGAACTAGCTTTGAGATGAATGTGCCTAGAAGGTACAATCAAATGCACTGGGACATTTCATTGTAGTCTATCTGGAGGTCACTTACTGGGACCTCAAGTTAAATAGCATTTTACCTCTGCCAAAGAAAGTAAAAAAAAGGAATATTTTGTAATTAAAGGACAATATATATTTGTTTACGGATGCATTATTACATATTGAATTTTATCTTCTTATTGTAAGACTTTAATTACATTTCTGTCTTTGTGTTACAGTTTTGTACTGTACATTTCAAAGTAACAAATTCATTTCTTGTAAATCTCTCTGACAAGCTTGCATATTAAGCCATCTATTCTTGTGACCTGACATATAACGCCAGTATCTGGATGGCTACAGTTTCTGGCCTGCATGCTGTTTTCTCCTGAGTATTGGTAATTAAGTCTAGTTAGCTGTCACAGGACTCATGGCAGCAGTTTCATACTTTTACAGTAGACTGTTTATTTTGTGCTAACAAAAAGCATTATAGAGAGAGTATATATTGTCTTTTTAAGGTTTTTAGATCATGATCACATGATAAACGCAATGTAAGCACTTGTATAACTGTATATATCCTAATAGATAGATTTTATTCATGCTCATGATCATACAGACATTTTATGTGATACATAAACTTGCTGTGGTTAGTAATTTAGCAAAGCAAGTATGGAGAAAGATAATCATCAAGTGATTGACAAAAAGGGCCAAACTGGTGATGGACAAACCTGGTAGATATTGGCATTCCTTCATGGAATTGAAATGATAGTGATTGTGTAAGAGCCAAATACATGTAAATGCGTCCAAGTGAACATTTGAAGACCACGAAAGATGGTTGACTGCAATCAGATTTATTATTGCTAAAAACCTAGATGTTTCTAGCAAGTTTCCTTATGGATTATCTGTACAGCACCTACGTCTAGATTGGCAATACAAATGGTTAAATCAATAATTGTAAACTTTACATTTAGTTATGTGTTAATTGTATTATTGTTTCTCTTATATAAATGGCTTGTAGTTTATATTCATTTTTTTGGAGTTTATTTATAAAAGGCTACCCACACAGATATAAATGTGCTTCCTGCAAGTGTCATATTATTCCATGATGCATCAGGTATACTTATCATATATCAAGAACAGGAGATGAGGGAAAAATCCACAAGTGGGGGGTAACTGTCTAGGAGGGGAAGATTGCCTCTCACTGCAAGTCACTGAGAGAGGGATTAAAGGGATATCTTACCATTTTAAATATATTAAAAAATGATAAGGTTCCAACCAATTCATAATCTACCCCCATACATATTCTGACTTTTAAAAAAGTTGATTCAATAGGGCTGATTTATTAAAGCTTTTCAAGACTAGAGAGGATACACTTTTTTAAGTGAACCTGGGTGATTTAAAAAAAATCTGAAAAAGATCTGGGAAAGGAAAAACATTTGCTAACAAACAGGAAATGACTTTTATAAATCCATTTCAGGTTTACTGAATTACTCAGGTTCACAAATGAAAGTGTATCTTCTCTAGCCTTGTAGAGCTTTAATAAATCAGACCCTATGTGGGGGCAGACCTATTAATTTAGACCTATTGGTACCTTTTTTAATCTTTGTGATATATTTCCAACTAAATCGAACAATAATTAGGTTATTTAAAAAATAAAAAAGTCCTAGTGATATTTTTATTCAGTTAAGAATTGTTATGCATCTGCTGAATCAAGAGAAGTGAGTTTCCATAATGCTGGGTGATAAAGCTGGTACAGGAAGTTTCTGCTGGAGTTTATTGGAAGTCTGTTTGTGATTCTTCATACTGGCATCAACCCACTGGGGGACAGACCCTTTAATTCATTTCTAAAACAAAGAATTAATTACAAAATAGCCAGATCTGGTTTGTTTTGGAGCAAACTGTATAGTTTATTTTGTGTAATAGCGTAAATTAGTGTTCTTGCTGAACAGCTTATTAGTGGTTTTGTGAAATTCTGCAATGAAAACTAAAATCATCATTTGACTTACTCATACACATATAAAACACTATTATCAAACGCACTGTCATGGACTTGGCAGTAGTCCTAATGGTCTATATAACTGGGACAGCGCTTCCACAGAATGCATCTTGTCCCTGTGCAACTAGAATTTTCAATTTGCAACATCCCAGCAGTATGTAGAATAGCTCTTCTCCCTCTGCCAGGGCTAATGAAGGGATTGGCACTTAGTGATATTATTTTATTTATTTTCAGAATTCACAATGCAGTAACAGATGCTTAAACAGATTCCTAGTTCTTTTGCAACATCAGTCCCAATGTGTTTGATTCCTTGGCTTGTTTGTGAAAAATCAAAAATACCAGCTGTTTCAAATTGAGAAAACACAGCAATCTTTGTTGACTGGTCCCACTCCTGTGCTCACTATAAAGCCCCAGAATAAATGCTGGACATGAAACCTCTCAGCCCACACAAAGTACAAACTTAGGAAGCCGCTGCTCAGTGCCATTCATAGTAATCTGAACCGCATTGCATCTGTTACTGGGGCTGAGTGCAACACGGAGACAATAATAGTAATTGGAATCTTTCTACGCATATTGTGAATAGAAAGTTGGAAGAAGAATAAAGATATTAACATATCATGGAAGCTTTAAAATGTTTTGTTCACTAAACCTTTGGGGCGAAGATTCAATTCTGTGACAGTTCAATGCCTGAAGTACAAGATACATTTATATTCTTGCTTTGGATAGTAACACAATTCAAGCAACTGCTAGATAGAATACAATAACAGTTTTTATATGCTTTTGCCCTGAGAGCAAGTCTTGTTTTATAAAGAAAAAGGGGAATGTTTACTTCAACCCCTTTTCCTGGCCACCCCAAATTTATGTCTAGATAAATAGATTTTTATATTTATACTTAGTTACACTTTCTAGTCAATAAAATACCAGCTACTAGAGCATTATTTTTACTTCATATTACATTTTTGTAAGGTGAATTTGTTTTCCTTTTAGATAAAAACTGTAATCTAATGACCTGGTGACATCTTCAAACCTTTTGATGTTCAGATTATCTGAAAAGACGTTATTTTATTGATCTTGGACATTCACAACAAAATCAAAGTAAAGCGTTGTATGATGTTAAGGTTAAACCATAATGCTCTAACAAGAAGACTTTATGATACAGGTCATTCCTTTAGATGTATTAGCTATTTTACAAGGGTAAGATTTCCACGTAGATTTTAGTTATGCTGATTATGACATGCTCTTGGAGCAAGATTCTATAATACTTAAAAAAAAAATTTTTTGGGGGGGAGGGGGTTCTGGTGATAAAAAAGGCATGTTCAAACAAATAATTTATTATATTTTAAATCATTTAAAACCTATTTTTGTATGTGAAATTCACTTCAGTTGCTGTCCCCCACCAAAGCATACAATATAATGCAGCTTTTCTCAAGCAGAGTTCTGTACACCTTTGCTGCTATAGGTTCCCTGAGCACTGGAGGATTGATCTTTCACCTGACTAGTTCTGACACCAATGCTACTTGGAAAAACAAGCAGTATGAGACCAGTGAAGCCTCTTCTTTTAAGGGGGCCTGCTGAAAGATGACTTTCCATTGTAATATAGCCCTTCTCCAACGTACAACTAATTTTGATGTTTGCGTTCCTTTGTAGTTATATTAGGTAACTAACAGATATATTTCTTGCCAGTTGCTTTCTCTTGATGATTGTAATGTGAAAAGATGGAACTGAAAGTAACAAATACTGGACAGCTATAGAAAGTTCTTTTAAGATTCACATTTACCTGGAAGTGCCACTGAAGGACTTTGTATTTGCAATTCTTAGCTATGACAAATTTCTCCTGGAATGATCCAGTTACACATTGTACCTTAATTCATGATTACTAAAAAAAGTTAAATAGCCCATTTTTTTACAATTTTGTATAGAGTAAGAAATTGGTAAAGCCTCAATCAGGTTACTGTTGGCTGTCTCTTTCCTTCTAAGAAGATTTCCCTTTATTGGTTGATTTTCCCTCCCTGGTCTATTTAAAAAACAAAAGCACAGCAATCATCAAAAATAAGAAAAATGGCTGAATCTTGGCTGGGTGAATAATTTATTAATAGACCCCTAAGTGTTACAAATTGTTAACACATACAGAACATTAATTTTTAAAGCATTGCATGGTGGACTTACATGTGAGCAACCATAAGCTGCTCTGGAAAATCATAGATGAAGATTGAGAGTTTGAATCTTATGGCCTGCCAAAGGTAGATATAGACAACTTTTTTTCAGACACTCCTTATAGACACATCTCTCCAAAATATCTAAAAGAAGTGTCCCTGTTTATAAAAACAAATCATGATCTCAGTTTTATTGTCCTGTGTGTGCTGGGAAATAATGATAAAATTAACCTTTTGTTAATAATGGCCAGTAAAGAAATGGAGAAAGGGAAATGTACTTTTTTGCCAATATTTGATCTATAACTATAGCTTCATAAAATATAGTTATTAAAATTCAAATGATCAATAGCATATGTAGATTTGTTGTCAGGCACATAAAAAAATAGCAATGCTGTGTGAAATGATGAACCTGCAGGGGATTAAATTAAAACACTATGTTCCTCTAAACAGAAATCACTTGACAATATGTAATCAAGTCTGAAAATATATGGGGAACAGGAGTCAATTGTGCCAATATACAGACAACAAAATGGAAATTAGGATAATACACTGGTGACAAACACACAATTACGATGACAATTTGTAGGCAATTGTGACAATTATGCACCAGCACATGGGCAATTGCTACTACTAAAATATGTAGGCAATAAACTGGGGATTATGTCAATACACTGGCAACAAACAGGCAGTTGTAACCTCATTTAGGCACCATACAGGAAATCATAACAATATGTAAGTAATAAATAGGAAATTGTCCCAATATCCTAGTGACAATACCAGTGACCATACCTGAAGCCCAGACATTAGGAATACAGCTCTATGGCCAGTATAGTACAGAGAGGCCTGGAAAAATATTACTGGTGTCAGAGATGCTACTTATCTATGAGAAAGAAAAGGCACCTTCATTAGCTGTGCCAGTGCCACTTAATATCTATCCACCTGCCAATGACTGCACTTCTACAGCAACCTACAACTGGCTGTACTTGTGGCCTAAAAAAACTGCTTCACACTTCAGCAGCCAGGTGCATGCAAACTGCAGGATCACTGCTTGTAGAATTCTTAGGAGCTGATCCAACTGTAATGAGTGTAGCCATATAAAGGCGGGGATCAGGAATTCTCTTAAAGGTAAACTATAGAGGGGTTTCGTCAAGTTCTGCATTGCAGCCGGCAGATGCAGTTAGAATTACCTGGGACTTAACCTGGCAGCTGTGCTGTCAGCCATTAGTAGAGGAACCCCCATCCACAAATCTCCTTCTCCCACACAATCTCCTCCTCTGCACAGTAGGTTGTACAGTTATGGAAGCAGGAGCTTCAGTTTAGGACATGCCGAGGTGAAGAAAAGCTGCGATGAGTTCTGCATACTGCTTTCTTTACTAAAAACTCTTCAGAGGAAGGTAAAAATGTTTTTTTTTTATTAATTCACTATTGACTGGAAAGGGCTAGAGTTGGAAATATGCCATTTCAAAAAAATATTTTCCGTTTGTGCAAATACATGAGTTCAAAGTCTCCCCCCCCCCCAACTTCTATCATATCCCCACACTCTGAAATTGCATTCCCCTAATTATTTTCATATATTTACATTATTTTCTATATTCTTTGTTTCTATAATGCTCTTCCTGTATCTCCCTCCTTCAACACTCTTTCAATCTTTCCCTTCCCTTCTTTCTACTTTGCATTCTCCATTTTCTATTCCTCTATAGTTTTTTTATATTTATCATTATATTCATAGTTCACTGGTCACACAAACTCCCTGTGATCTGTAAATATTTCAGGGGTTCCGTGAGACCTAAAAACAGTTTCAAAGTTTCCTCAAGCATAAAAAAGCTGGTGTAAAGCATCTCAGCAGCAACATGAAAGATTTAGATATTTTACGCTACATTTAGAAAAAGAACTGAGGGCAGTCCAGGGCAGGCTGGGCCACAGCAGACATTTCATTGGCTGTGTTATCATAGACAGTCCACATGTCATCCAAACGTGGCAGAAGTGCAAGTCTAAATATATATATAAATTTATATAAATATTTATATATTATTACTACTGATATTTATAATATAGTTTAAGGAGAATCATGGCATTTTAACATTAAGCAAACAAAGTTTTTAACAATGTGGCATTACAAATGAAAAGCTGGTGTGTGATTTGTCGTTATGGATATTATACACTTCTGCTATTAGTGTCTTACCATAAGCCAGATTGTGTACATTTAAACAAATAAAGTAAACACTTGCTACATAAACCCATACTGTTCTATACTTCTTATATAAAGCCATTATGTGCAGTATTCTTCTTTGTGTACAAATATGTTCAATAGAGCCAAAACTTTGTGACAGCTCGTTTGTCTGGCGGTGGTATAAATGGAAGTGTGAAGGTTTAATGGGCTGCTTTCAGCATGATATATTTTTGAAAAGAAGCTGTGATTCCAAATGGAAACAGCTTTGGAACAAAGCAATGGTGCAGCAGGAGGCATCATAATTAATAAGGGGCAGCCACTGCCGTGATGTTTAATGTAACATGACAACTCTGAGCTTTGCCTAGTAAACAGCATGGAATCACATTTTCAATGACAGACTTTGTCATTAATTCTAACTTGAAAATGAGATACTATTAGGTAGTTCAGTACGTAGTGCCACATCTCCACAAAACACATACCATTACATCAACCCTCCGAAGCATTTAGTACAGATGGGGTGTGATGTGAAAATGATTTGTGGATATCTTGTACTCTTGTCCTTGTTCTAATGTTTTAGTAAACAAAAAAATTGAAGATGCTTATGATGTCTGTCATATTCCCTTTATCGTAAAAAGTGTCAGGCTTTTAGGATTGATTGCATTGCCCATAAAAGTGGCAATAAAATGATTTCCTTTTAAATCTTGGTCTACAATTAAATGTAAAATATTATCATAGAGAACAAAATTGAACACAGTTTTTGTTTTTCCTAAAGGACACTGAAGGTGGTTTCAGGGAAACATTGTTGAACTTAAGTGTTACACATGCCTTAAATGACATGTAAACAGTATTTTACTTTCAAATACAATTGATCTTTATGTTATTAATATACAAACTATAACCTATTTTCTGTTTCATTTTACCCATGTATTTGTCTTCTATAAATATTAATGGATATAAATATTTTATTTTTCTATGTCTTTTTCTAGGGTTTGCTTGGCAAAATATAAACATTTGTCATCCACAATGCAAATGATCCTTCAAATGCATGGCAGAGCAAAGAATATACCAGACTACATTTGCCTTGAAGTCATCCAAAAGTGCTATACACAATCCATATTTCCTCTGAACAACACATTAATAAAGGAAGCAACATATACAAATGTTGGAGAATAAAAGAGGTTCCCCCTAAAAATAATGCATGCTCACACCTTTAAAAATTATTCTAATATACTATTTCCCCCATGTTTTCTATTATCCTCATCAGTAATAATCTGGATGAATACCTGGGCTACCATTGATGCTTTCATTTTGAAAATGATAGTTGTTTGGCTTTTGCATTAAATGTTTGATTTAGTAGTTTCTAAATCACTGACCCAGAAAAAGTCAGGTCTTATCTATATTAGAGGTGCTCATAACTGAAAAAGTCTCACTTGGATCCAGTCTGGGAACAAAGAACTCAGATTTGGAAATTCCAAATCGAATATTTGTCAGCCAGTGTGGCTGCTAGATGATGACAGTTCTGATCATTTGATGGCCTTATATACCTGTTAGTACAATTGCTCAAATTCAGAGTCCGAGGTCAGAACTGACATCTATCAGAATTATCTGACTGCCACTAATCTGTATATTGTTTTAAGGTTTGTGACTTAAATAAACCTTTCAAAATAATATTCCATATTATTTCTTTGTACAAATTTACCTTTCAATTAGTTTTTAAT
>NC_092863.1:73771239-73855486 GCF_032062135.1 Pyxicephalus adspersus | reverse complement strand
AGAAGACACCCGGCGCTGGATGAAGAAGGATCATCGGCGATCAGCGGGACCAGGTAAGAAGCCGACCGGCATCTTATGTTCCGCTGGCCGGTATCTTGTGTTCCGCTGGCCGGCATCTTGTGTTCCGCCGGGCGGCGGAACAAAGGATGCCGGGCGGCGGAACAAAAGAAAGAAAAAATGTATAGTTTCACACTGGATTAATGCACAGATGTGGCTTAAAACACAAAGCACACCAAGATTTAAGTATGATTATATAGAACTCTTATATTTAGACAATATTTGTGTATCCCTCATCGCTTTAAACTACACATTGGAACATTCACTATTACTTGTTGTTATAGCATCACCAAGAAGAGGTGAGTAGGTAAATCTATCAAGCAGACACACAGACATAAATTTAAACCCAATATATTGTAATGCTTTTCTGCTCTTTCATAAACCCTCTTTATGCAGTGTTTCAGCACTCCTCTTTTCATTAGGGTTGCTCCTATGTATTTAGGTCGATATACCTCTTTAAATTTACATACAAGTCTTCCTTTCTATCCTAATCATCACTAACTAGCCACAGATATTTCCCTAAATGATTGTTTTCTATAAACCCCACCTTTTAGATTGTTGGCTTGATTGAACAAAGTAGAAAAAGAGTTCCTCTATATCTAATCTTTCCAAGCCCACATCCCTAGTTCAAGTCATAACAAAGAATAGAAAATACAATTTGGGTTTTGGGTTTTATGATAAAAATCATAAAAATTTTTATTGATTTTTAAAGCATAATTAATTTAAGTGATCAAATAAAATATTAATTAAATAAATAATAAATTCTGGGTCGATTGATATGTAGTTAATTTATTAAATAAAAATTCCTTACTGTGCATATAATAATAACCAATATGTTTTTTTTAATTTAAAAGGAATATATATATGTATATACCGTGTTTCCCCGAAAATAAGACCTACCCCGAAAGTAAGACCTAGCACTATTTTCTAAACCTGCCCTAATATAAGACCTACCCCGAAAGTAAGACCTAGCACTATTTTCTAAACCTGCCCTAATATAAGACCTACCCCGAAAATAAGACCTAGGAGCCTGGATTGGCTCTCCAGTAGAGAGCCTGGATTGGCTCTCCAGTAGAGAGCCTGGATTGGCTCTCCAGTAGAACACGCCAATTCATTTAGAAGGAACGCGCCCATTCATTCCTTAGAGGAGTGTGGAGCAGTGTAGTCTCCTCCTGTATCCCTCCTCCAATTACTAGTACTGTACTGTTCCTTCTGCCTCTCAGTTCTTGCACAATAGTGAGATCTGACAGGCAGAAGGAACAGTACAATACTGGGCGTATAAGACGACCCCCAACTGATTGGTTAGAGTGGTCTGCCAATTAATTACCAACAACTAACCAATCAGTTGGGGGTCGTCTTATACGCCCAGTCGTCCTATACGCCGGAAAATACGGTAATTGTTTATTGTCATTTTGTATTTAGATAAAAGGCTTGATTGAACAAGCCAAGCTTTCTCTCTTCTATTGTCATATAGCTTGTACTGCAGTTTGTGATCTGCAGCCTCTAAATATTGAAAAGCATTGTGTAATATATTGATGCTTTACAAATAAAAGATAATGATAATATAGCACATTTTTGTGTGAAACTCACATAAGGCTTAGTATTTTCAGATGGACCTTGGAAAAAAGTTTTGTTAATTTAACTTTTCTAAAGAACTGATCATTTGCTAGGGTCCATTAAGGTCATTTGTACTCTGTATATTTACAGAAAAATCTATTGTTCTTTCTGTCTTACAACCTTCACCTTATGTCTAGGGAAAAATTAAATGAGACTCACCTAATACAAAAACCTAAGTATAAAGGCTTCTAGACAAATTCATGTGTGAAAAGGAATCTAACAGTGACCACTAAAGTTTATATAATCGAATCAGAGCATTATGGTGCTGAGAAATTTTGGCTGGAATTATAACTGGGTGTAAATATGATGAATTTATTAATACAAAAAATGTTAAAGACTCTTAATTAGAAATTAGAATAGAATATTTGACCAGGTAAAAAACAGCGTGGGGCCTCTCTAATATTTAAACCAGACTTCATAGACTTGAGACATTTGTGGATAGGAATAGGGGCAGTGCACATGTGAATCTGGCTTGCCAAAGAAGGTATAGGGCAAAAAGTGTGTAATCCCCTTCCCTTTTGGCAAAAACCAAACCCCAGCAGCTAATGCTTGAATGAATAGTCATGGGTTCCTGTTTATGTATTAGGTAAGCATTAGTTAATAAGAAAAAACAATATTTTTTACCCTTGTTTTGTTGTGCCCTTCCTTCGTTTAACAAGCCAGATTCTAGAGGACCCTTTATACAGTGGGAGGCACACATTTGCTGCAACATTTTCTTTTCCAAGTCCAAAAGTCCAAAGCTTATGAAAGTTTGGTTTTAAAATTGGGCACAGCAGGAGGAAGTGGGGGGGGGGGGGTTGTGTGCTTCTTTTCCTTTGTAAGTCCCCCAGCATTTTTAGTGACAATACTATGTTCAGGGGTTTTAAAATGAACATTTAAAGTCAGCAGCCTACAAAAAGGTTATTCTCATCTATGTTGACATTAATATTTGGGGAAAAAAACATGCTTCTTTAAAAATGTTTATTTGGGACATGGTCACATTGATCACCCAGACATTCCCAGCAATTGTGGTCACTATGCTATGTTCAAGGGCTTTGCAATAACAAAAAAAGTTGGCATCTAGCAAAAACCTTAGTATTTGACAAATTCTTTTGTAGTTTGACCCAGTATCAGGCACACAAAAAAAAATGCTTAACGAGAGATGGGTGATATCAGAAAAAAAATATACCAGTCAATTCTTTTAATTGATTGCAAATGTGAAAAAAAAAATGATCTTACTGTACATGTCTGAGATTGGCAGTTTTTCTCTTTCCTTCAAGGAAAGCCCATTGGGCATGTGCAGAAGAAGCAAACCAAAGCCCAATGGGATATGTGACAAATATAGCAGGATGCTGTGGGTTTGCTTTTAAGCAAAGAAGAAAGGGGAGGGGTCCTGCTAAAAAAATGTAAAAAATAGTAAAAAAAACAAACACATTTTTCATTATGTAAACATTAGTTTACATAATGTTTACATAATGAGTTAACATTAGTGTTAAGATCCTGCTATAAAGGTATTAAAGGCTAAGGATCAGAGCACCAACAGGGATAGCTGTATACTTTAGAACAAGAACAGCAATGGCAGCTTACGTAACCTTTTAGTGATAGGTCCTGTTTAAATATATGAGATTCTGAAATACGTGCTGTAACTGGACCTATAACCATAAATAATCCTGTACAGAATGGGAAGTTTTTGTGTAAAATAGGTTTCATTTTAACCACTAACTTTGAAAAGAAGAGCCTAGGGAAGGGGGGCAGGTAGTAAGTAATATCTACATGTATACTTTAGGTAACTATAAAACATATTTCCAGATAAAATGCTTGAAGCAAATATATAATGGATAATATATGGATAATTTATGTTATGCTTGGATCACATCACTTATAAGGGAGTCATCTGTGGCTACAGGTGCACTCTATGGGTTTACTTTGCTTTAGATTTGTTCTCCATTTTGCCAACTAGAACTTTTTGCACATTGAACTTGATGCACCTGCGTTATATGAATGGGACTATTCACATGTTCTGCAGCTATAAACATGAATTATGCATCCTTTATAAATTGTCCTGTCTTTTACTCTGAAATCAAATCTGAAACATAGTATAAATCTATAATTAGAGCCTGAAATGTGAAAATGACTATGTGGCACATTAAATGAAGCAAACAAATGTATGCCAGTCAAATGTAATGACACCTTTGGTATAACTCCTTTGATACATTTTGATTACACTTTGTATTCATTAGGTGGTTTTTCAGTTGGTGTAAATTAATACAATTTTCCACTGTTGCTTTTTTTAAATATTCCTATAATTATCAGATTTAAAATATCCTGTCAGGTATCAATTATAGCTACAAAGTTGAAAGGTGTGACATATCAAACTTGCCTAGTAAAAATGTTCCGATTCATTAATGCGTGAAGAAAAATTCTTGAAAAGCACATGTTTAAATGGAAATTACAACTCATACATATTTATATCGGTTGCACCTCATATTGGCTCCAAAGACCGGGGAAACTGCTCATCTTTTCCTAAAGCATTGCTCCCTTCCTGGCAAAGCAGCGTTTCTATGAGCTACTCGGTAAAACGAGATCAGCAGTATTTGTGACTTCTCCAGCTATCTAGTCATTGGCAAATAGATAACAGCAATAGGTTCATGGTAGGGTTGTTTTATATATTTATGTATTCTTTACATTTAGGGCAGAACATGGTACAATATCTTCCTTTATTTATCTACTAGGAACAGCTGTAAACACTGGTGTGACATTCATTTTCTCTCCACAATATCCTTATCATACCTAAATTGACTTTAAAGGCACCTTTTTTTTAATCAATTCTTCCATAATTTCCATAAAAATTTAATTGATTAAAACATTAAAAGATAGCTATATCTCTCAAATTGTACAAGTATACAAACAATGTATATTCAGTCTCAGTTGACGAGTTTCGCAAAATCTGCCTCCGCAGGAGTTACAAGAATGGCATCTATAATAAACTACAATAATAACAGCATATTCAATTTTAAACAGTCCCCAATTTAGTTTATCACCTTCAAATATTAAACATGGTACACTGGCAAAAGCTTTCAGTGTATGCAGCAAGTAGCTTCATACTTTTATTAACCATACCATATATATATATATATATATATATATATATATATAGAATAGAATAGTCCTCCTTAACACTAGGGGTGAGCGAGAATGGCTCTGACATTCTCGAAAAAAGTTTCCTCGAACTTCTGACGGGTTCTCGAAATTTCAGCCGTGGGAATCCTCCTGTGCACGATCCCCGGGCACCAGAAGTTTATAAGGGCTTACCTGAGGTCCCAAAAAAGTTGATCTTGAGGGCCGAATTTACACAGGCAGTTTTTGCTTACATGATCGGTAAGCGAGAAAAGCCCGATTCGCTGCAAAATCGCTTTTAAATTTTAAAATTTTGCTTTCTCATCCCTTCTTAACACTGTCCAGCACGATCATAGAGTAGATCAATATATACCACTGCACACCCCCTCACTACATTCTGTTCCTAAATCTAGCATTTCATGCCTACAGTATACAGTAAATACTAGAGTGGATGGGGGAATATATATTCAATATATGTTCAAGTGCAACCAACCTCCTTATGTCTAAATACAGGAAGGAACCAACATCTTGAAACAGGGTGTGTTGAAGTAGAAAGAAGAAGGGGGGAGAGGTTATAATTAGTGTGAGTATGTCAGTCACATAGTATGCAAAAGGAATTATAACACTGATTTTTATTTTTGAACACTGTTGCTAACAAGTAGTCAACGATTTCATAACTAAAATTAAATGCGCATCAGTGTAACTGACCAAAATAATAAATACCTTTATTTTCCTGTTCTCGCAACTTGTACCCTTGGGGTCTATATGCAGCTCAACAGGCAGATAACACTACTCTACTAGTCAATAAATTGAGACTTATGTGAAAATCTGTAGCTTTATTAACTGGACGTAGAAATGGGTAAACTAAAGAAAGAAACGAACAAACACACTGTAAGAACATTACCTAAGATAATCATGCAACGTACATTGCATAAGGAATTCAATCAATACAAACAGTTTTAAATGAACATTTGGTAATCTCTTACCGCCAATGCCTTGATAAGGGAGCACACACTAGGCAGCTGCTTCTTCCATGAGGCTAAGGAAAATGGCAGCTCCTATCTTTTTCTTCCCATTGGTCTCTGCTCAAAGCAGGAAATACATCACAGAACTACAAAAGATTACTCATGGAAAATAGCCACTAGAAGGGCGCCATGGCCCTAAATATGAGCATTCTTACCTAATTATTAACCACCTGGCCGGTAAACCTGACCTTGGTTTGGGGTAAAAACACTTGCAAAAAGCGTTAAACCCGAACTTTTGTAAGGTGGTTAAAAAAACGTTGTATTGCAATCCGATTGTCATACATTGTATGACAATCGGATTACAATTGTAAGAATATACTCACCTGGTCCCCGCAGCTCCTCCGGACACATCCTTCCTCTTCTGTCTTCTCCCGGTGAGTGCAGTGACGATCTCCAGGGTTTCCCGGTGACGTCGCTGCATGCGTCGGTGCAGGAGGCGGGGCGGGACATCCAATCACTTTGTATTGCACTCAATACAAAAAAGCTGTTCTGAGTCTAATACAAAGAAATCTTTATATAATATATATATAATTTAATTATATATATATTATATAAGCTACTGTTCATATACATTACAATATAAACTAATTTTTTTTTAAAGATTTTTTTTTTTTAAGATTTTTTTTTATGTTTTATAAAAAAAATGTTATTAATAAATTTTAAAATTTTGGACATATTTCGTTGAGTTATGCTGTAATTCGTTGTAATTCGGTGAATTATAAGTAATTATTGAGTAATTCGGTGAATTATAGCCTACAATCTAAAATAAATTTCCATGCAAAAAATTTACCACTTTTTGCATGGAAGTTTGGAAAGAATTAGAATACCTGGCGTTCGCGTATGCGTCCCTCTGCGATTCCTGATGATGTCCGTGCGTGCGCCCGTCGATGAGGGTCGTAGCGGGAAATTCGTTTATTTTGTATTGGATTCAATACAAAGTCCTGTATCCAATCCAATACAAAATAATACAAAATATATTTATGTGGTTTTGTCTATAGGTATGTGACCTTGAACTCAGTATTTTTTATTTATTTATGTATTCTTGTTTAAGCTGATTTTTGTGTTTTTTATTTAATTTTATTAAAAGTAAATTTTTTTTTTTTTTACATGATTGTGTTTCAAACTTTTTTTATATTCATGATATCTACTAGACCCCTATTCGGACATATTTCTGTAAGTTACAGGTCTACAATTTAAAAAAAAAATTAATGAAAAACAGTGTAACGCTTTTGGTACAGAAATCTAGACATCAGTGTAACGCCCAGGTGGTTAATACCTTACAACTAAAAACAATACAATACAATAACTTATGTCAAGAGGACAGTACATTTATAATAAATAAAAAATAGTTATCTTGTCTACAGTGTCTAGAAAGGTAATAATAAAAATAAACCTGGCCAATCACCTCTGGAACTCACAGCTTCATTCGAAGGACTGCTTCACATGAAAGGGATAATTGAACGCCAACCCACTTGAGTGCATCAATTTTTTCACATGACCTAACTTACGAGGCATTTACCACCAATTAATTTTGTTACTCACTTTATGCTATGTAACTAACTAGACACTGTAGACAAGAATATTTCAAGATATTCCCTCTCTGTGAATGTCTGATCCACAAACCTCCTACATTCCCTGAGGATGCATTGTTTATGAAACGTGTTGGGATAACAGGAGTTTTTACCTCTAAAAATTCAGCATGACACCTAATATTTTGGTCAGTCATACTGATGCACATGTATTTTTAGGTAGGTTGTAATTTAAAGTGTAAAGGGTTTGAAGAATACTTGAAGAAGTCTCCTTGATGTTTTTTTTTATATTAAACCATTTATATGAAAAATCACATCACTAATTCAAACTATTTACACGCATTATTCAATTTATCCAAATCTACAATCAGTAATATACAGTATCTCCCTGGCAAATCCCTCTGGTTTGACATCTCTGCGAAAGGGAGATTTTTTAAGAATAAATATCTATAATATATGATAAATGGAAATCTAATGGCATGGTATCTATGAATAAGATCATCAAAAATTCAAAATGGTGAAAAAACTGGTCCTACCATGGATACTAAAGAACCAGGACCCTAATCATGAATAACTAATGCAATAATTGCAGTACTGGAGATTGGAACCCCCCTCTTCCTTTACCTATCCTATTCCTCTCCTCCATTCTCTATCCTTGCCCTTGTTTGATGTGTATTGTTTTTAACTGTTTTTATTTGTTCATGTAGGTATCACATCAGAGCTGGAGCGGTAACAGATCAATAATATTATATCTCCTAAGCATCTATCTCGGTTAACGGAGCAAAAGAAAATAAAAAAGAGAAGAGACTATTAGCAGCTTTGTAATAATTTGGTTATGAAATATGTACCATTACCATAATACTTCCATGTAATTATTGAATATGTTTGACTCTCTGGGCAACTTTCATCATCTAATATCTAACATTATACTGTTTGAAAATTGTTAATCAAGATTCTTTACCATACCTAGTACATGTATTGTATTGTATTGTATTATCGATTTTTGAATATGTTGTCTCACACACTTGCATGTGTTTAGCGAGAATATTCGTTATATAATATTCGCACTTTACAGGGCACAAGTCCCCTGAGGAAGCTAACACAGGCGAAACGTGTCGGGACTCGAGACTTCATTACCTACATGTCATATTTGTATTGATCAGGGATCATTTTTGGTCCAATATACAGGTTTAAAAAAAACCCTTCAGCCTTGAACGGGGAAAGGACCTTCTTATCTTATGAATTGAAATCTGAATTGAATGTGTGTTGTATGATTATAATATAACTCACTACATAATACATTTCATACAATTTGCCTAAAAACCCCAGTCTCTTCCTTTTTTTTTCTTTTGCTCCATTGAATATTATTCTGGGGTAGGCTTGAAATATTTCTTGTCATATAAATGAGGTTAGATAGTTTCAATCTTTTCTCCTACTAATCTCCTTGTTAACGCCTACTTAGTATCAGAATAAGCAAACCATTCTGGGTGACAAAATACAAGGTACCCTGATTTGGTTCTGTCCTATGTTTTTGAAGCTTTATTAAACTTTTCTTTTACTTATTTAGAAGCTGGTATTTCTATTGTTAAGTTGGGTTCATTCTCTGCCATGTTTGATTGATGATGAAGACCCACCCCCAAGGTTAAAGTTTTATCCACATTTTTCTCTTCATGACCCACCACTCCAGCCAAAACCTGTAGTTATAGTTCTCTACTCCCCTCCACTTTTGTCCCAGTGTAACTTTTTTTCATGCCACTAAAGGTTATCTGGGCTGTAAAGAGCAGTGCTAAAGCATACAGCATGTTTTCACAGGTTTAATGATTTAATGCCATTCAGAATTTAAGGAAACCAAAATAAAGGATTTATTATGAGGAATGTGAACAAAAAAGAATGCCAGAAATAAATGTAAAGGTATTCACAATGCATATTGTTGCAATGTTAATTTTTCATGTTTGACTTAAGTATATTTTCAGGTTATTTCTTCTACTACCATACAGTGCTCTTTTGACCTTTGCTTTATAACCAGAAGACTTAAACAGCTGAACAAGATTTTAGAAAAATATGAATCTTACCTGCCAGTTAAGAAGTCAGTCGGAGCAGAATTTATTATAAAACCACATACTGCACAGACTGGCATGTTAATTAGCCCTGCGTGGAATTACTTTATTTTAGTATTATGTACATGTGCTCTCCAGCAGAGTTGAGGGATTTCATAACCTGGATATTTAAACTAGTGAATGTTCAGAAAACAACAATTACTTTACTTTGTTCTTTTCACAGTCTTTTTGGATTGCGGCTTTTCAAACAATGACCCAAACTTTTTCTTGACTAATTATGCTGCAATTGTAATAACTTATAATAGAGTTAACCATTTTGTTCTCTGGGTCCCTGTGTTGTATGCCATAATCTTATTCTGATGATATTTAAATAAAATTGAGGCCCGTTGCTGTAAGCATCAAGCACAGGGTCTGCACGACAGGGTGGGAGGCCTAGAGCAGGTTTGGTAAGGGTTAGGTTTAATTGTAAAGCTGGAAAAAGGAAGCTGGGCTAACGTGGAGAAGGAAGTAGGAGGAGATTTGGTGTAGGAGGGCTTAAAAGGGGTGGAACGGAAATGGGAAGCCCTCTTTTAGAAATTGAAAGTTTCTGTTTGGACACAGGTAGGAGAATGTCAGTTTTTGACAACCTCATGGCCCAGCTTAGGGATGCGGCGGCTTCATATGGTGAAGGCTAGCTGAAAGATAGGATAGCTGAGGTGCTGGGGGGGGGCTGCAGTGAGCCCACCTACAGCTAGGTTGGCAGGGCTACAGTCTCCAAGGCAAGGGCCTGCGGTGCTCCTCAGCCCTGATGCTTTTCCACGAGTGGGAGCACCTCTAGGGACCTCCCTAGTCAGCCTACCGGACATATTAGGCAGAGCTCCAGGGAGGAGGCAGTGGCTGTCAGGGAGCCCAGCCACAGATCCCCCAGGAATGAGGCTTGCAGGTCCGAGGCCTCGTCTGAAGCAGGGGCCTCCTGTTGTCTGGTAGGGGGCTGCGGCTGCCAGGGGGTAGAGGGTGGGGGGCTCTTGTTGTGGGGTAGGCTATGGTGGAGGGGATAGCGTGGATTGTATTGGAGGCCATAGGGTGTGCGGTGGCTTCTATGGGGGGAAGTATGGTGAAGGTTGTAATGCATTGGGGGGGGGGGGGGGGGGGGAAGCACGGGGTGTTGATACGGTTTTGGAGGATTTGAGGGACATGGTGCGCAGGTTGTCAGGGGGGTCAGGGGGGGGCGGTGTTGTTAAGCAGGCATCTGATAAGACGGGGGGGCGCAACAGGAGAGTCAGTGGAGGCAGCGGGACCGGTGAAGGGGATGCAGGTGGGGGATGGTGGCGGGGAGTGTCAGGGAATATCGGTGGTGGTCTCAGTGATTCGGCGAGGGGGGGTCTATATGTGGTTTCAGGGACCTCTGGCAGCGCACTTAAAGGAGAAGGTGAGTGAAAAAATTTGGAGGGGGGAGTTTGTTGATATTTTTTCACTTTTGCTTTGGAAAGATTCAATTTAGATAGGGGAGTTGGGGGGGATGGCAAGAGGGATGAGAGTGAGCAGCGGCATTTTTGCTTGATTCCTCGAACGTTTGGCTGCAGGCCTTTGGAATCCTGGTGAGTGTAGTGGGGGAAAAGCAGCCTTATGGGGGTACTGCTTGTTTGCGTTACGATGATCAGTTCTGCCAGCGTAAAGCAGTGAGGCCCATGCTGTGGTGGCACCAGAAGGACATTCGTTTGTGGATGTGCCTTATGACTTCAGTGAGGCAGGGTCCTCCGCAGTTTTTTTGGGGGGTGGCAGGCAGCAGTCTGGGGGTTTCACGTTGCTTTAAGCATGTAAGAGATCCATGTGAGACCTTATTAGAGACAATAATGGGGAATTTTTGCAGTACGTGTGGAGTTCCCTGGCAATATTGTGGTATGGTCTGACATCGTGGCAAGAACCACTTGGAGGGGTGCCAGATTGGTGGAAAACATAAACAAAGCCATGGTAAAGGTGAATAGGGAAGTTGGCTGATTTGTGGCATGTAATGGTGGCATAGTGGTGAGACTTTGAGGTACCTTAGGAGGGATGGAGTTCATCGTAATGCAGTGGGGATGGACATATGGTTCCTGGGGATCCAGGATGGTATTTGATGTGCCCTGTGGGTGTAGAGGAGCACTCAGGTGTGAGGTGTCACTTCTGGGTGCTGTGGCGGTTGGGGTTTTGGAAGGCAAAGATCCTGTGCATGGTTTGTGATAGTTTGTGGCTGGGGAGATCCACTTTGGTGGAGTCCACCCCAATTTATGGTAAAGGATGGTTGTGGCCCCTTAGGCGGTGCTGGGTGGCTAGGGGCCTGTTGTGGAATTGTTTAAAAGGTTAACTTCCTGTTGGGGTGGATTTTGCCTTCTGAGACCTGCAGCCTGGTTGGTTGGTTATGTACTTGAATTTGGAGTTGGTATTTTGTGGCTAATTGTTCTGTATGGTTATCTTTAATAAATGGGAATCTTTGGTTACTAGTTAGTTTTGATTGAGGGTTAATTTGGTTATTTATTATTTGCTAAAGTTTAATGTTTTAAAGGGGTTTTGTAGTTGTTATTTATTTATTTATGTTGGGTATTTATCTGTTATTTATTTGTTATTTATTGTTTGATTAAAATGGTTATTAAAATATTTATGTGTAAATAAACGGCTGCTTGCTAGCCATTTAAGTGCATAAAAGTGTCTTGTGTCATTAATGGGGGGATGGTGGTTGCTAAGCAGGGTGGGGTTTTTTCAGGGGTGGGTAAGTGTGGTATTTCAAACCTGGGATAGATGGTCCGAGCTACCCTGGTCATGTGGCTTAATTTTTTCCATCACTGTTTAATTGTTTTTTTTACAGCACTGCAAATCTGATTGGAAACATATTGTGGATGTGTACATATTTCAGAAATATTCACACTATTCATAGAGCAACAACTGTTGATTTAAATTCCTGTTTACAATTTTATTGGATCTTGATATATTGTTAGTCACAGGTAATTAATATTTTCCGTTGCACTGCGGTTTAGAGAGAGATATTTTGCCCCTGCACAATATTATTAATATTGCATTATTCAGACCTCCTTTGGAATATGCAGTACAGTTTTGGGCACAGGTCACGAACAGGATGTTGTGGACTTGGGAGAGTGCAAGTAAGGGCAACTAAGCTAATAGGAGGCATGGATGAGATGAGCCATTATAAAAGATTAGCTGAATTGATTCTATCTTGAGAAGAGACGCTTAAGAGAAATATGATTACAATGTATAAATATAAAAATAGTCCATATAGTGAACTTGCTGCCAAGGTATTACTATAGCAAATGACTGGGGGCACGTGTTTCATCTGGAATAGGAGGTTTAGTCTCTGCATACAGAAGGATATTTCATAGTAAAGGCTGTAAAATCCTAGGTTTCCAAATAGAATATGCAGATTTATATATATATATATATATATATATATATATATATTCTAATTTCTGACTATGTAAAGTTTTTATCAGATTTGCTTTATTTATTTTTGTGAGTTTATGGGGTTGATTGTCCCTCATTTCCTATATCAGGTGCAAAGCAGTCATTTGTCTACTTTCTTCTCCTTTTTGCTAATAACTTTACAGCACGGCAAATTGAGAAATGAGGAATCAGTGAGTTATTTGATCACAAAACCACTGAATTAATGCAAATTAATGACATTTTTTTGTATTGAGGATGAGCAAAATAGTGCTGTAGGGATCATATTGAGAGAGGATATCATACAGGGAACAGCAAGAGGCACCAGGCCTTATTTATTGAAGCTCCCCATGGCTGGTGAAGACAGACTTTTATCAGTGATCCAGCAATACTGGAATGGATCTGGGCCAGGTTTGAAAACATTGGCTAACCAATAGCAAATGACTTTTAAGAAATCCATTCCAGGTTTTCTGGATCACCCAAATTTACTGATAAAAGTGTATTTTCTCCAGCCTTGGAGCGCTTTCATAAATCAGGCCTATAGATGTTTCAGCAGCAGAAGCTTACTGCTAAGTGGATGGATAATGAGATGGCAGACCTCTATTGGAGAGTAAGAATGTTCTGAAAGAGAACAGCACGACCTTACAGGTACAGACTAATATTCTCCCAAGACTGATCCACAAAGCATGGCAGCATGGGCGTTTTTTAATGTATCTTCTGCCAACAGAAATGTTGTGGTCTACAACCTCTGGCTGCAGTGTACCAGCCTTTTGGGTACCACATTGTCATGTTATTATACTCACTCCTGACCACTCGACTCAATACACATTCCTGACCCCCAAAATCCCTGTGTTTTGCACTTCTGATCCCTTGTTTCATGTTAGATATGCAATCCTGACCCTTCCATTTTGTGTGTGAAGTGTTACTCAGCCCTATACTCTGTACAATATGCACACCTAAACCATCAACTTTTTGTATTACACATGAATGAGCCCTGCACTATATACACTAAGTTGTGCATTTCATACTCCTGATCACTGCAGTTTATATGCTGTGCCGTAATTGACGTGCTTCTACCAAGTGTATATTATATACTCCTGACCCCTGCACTCATTATGCTGTATTGTTCATTATATAGCTGTGTGTTTATTGTGTAAACAGTTTCTCGTTGGTCAGAAGGTGGTGACCACATAATGAAATTCCTTAAGTTAGGAAAAAAATCATATGTAATGAAACAGATTCATTTTTAAAGGCAAGTGTACTGAGGTTTGTATGTGTCATTCTAAACCTTGTGGCACAGTATTTAAAGGACGAGTCAGCTTGAGGGCCGTGACATTTATATGAGATGTATACAGGAAGTTCATTTTTTTTTTTACTCATGCCCTTCAGACCCAATTCACTAAACAATTTGGAAAAATCCACCTTTAGGTGCTGTCTTGTTCTTCTCTTCTGGATTCCCAAGGATTCATCCATCCATTGACACCTGCCAGTGGCAACCTCCTTTTCCTAAAATTCCATAACGGTTAAACAAGTTGGTAGGAATAAAATGAACAGTCAACAGGGACAACAATTAGAAGGCAAATTGAGGCATAAATCATATATCCATTAAATTTTAAGAACTATTACCCAGACCCTATTGTACATAGTCCAGGTGTATATGGTCTTGACTGCAATTTGAATTACACATCTATGAGTCTAGACATGTTTTAAACATTAGTTGGACTGCTCAGAAAAAAAAGTCATACATCTTCCATATTTTTCATTGTAATGCAGTTATGATCCTAAAAATGGTTACATAAAGCTAAGAAAATACACATCAGTTGGACACCAAACATGAAAATACTAAAGGGGGCCAGGAACTAACATAACACACAAAATCTCCTAGAAGAATGGGGTAACCTGGTAAAACCTCGTAAGATTGGTCATAACCTAAAGTGTAACTTAAGTCTATAATTTAAAGTGGAACTCAAATGAGTGATTCAGGTAGGTGGGTACTGCAGAAAGGGACAGGCAATGCCCCTTCTGCCAAAACTGCTCTTACCTGCCTGTTCACTGCCCAACCATTTACTGCAAAATCTGGCAATGCCAGCTTTGCGTGTACCAGTGATGAATGAATTCTTGCATGCTGGGGCAGGAGTTACATCAACCCAGCATGGCCAATTAAGATAGCTGAAGATCATCCTTGGAAAGTAAAGTAGAAAGAAGTTTGAGATGTTCTGGAATGGAATGGGAATAAGTGAGTAATCGTGGGTTTATTCTGCTTTAATTCAAAGAGATATTATACTGGTTTACAGATTGGGAAGCTTTGTGTTGAGGAAATGTGGTTACATAAAAATAACTGACATGGGGAGCATTTAGGCAGGCCCAACACACTTACCAACACATCGCTCAGACCACTTGATTTAGTGGGAAAACATTGAACAGTCTTCTCCAGATGTAAGCCAAAGCACACAACATGAAAAACTGGGAGCTCTCCTTTTTCTTTATTCAGTATTTAGCTATTTGGATTGAAATATCCATTAAGGCTATTGCTTTCAGATCATTATTAATGAGTGCAAATTTCAGTATAATTTTTGCATATATGTAAAGTTCTGTGAACTATTTCTTTACCAGTAAAATAGTGATTAAGCTTCTTCTTGTCAGCTATTTATGTCCTGCTGCTTTATATTACCTAAATTTGTTCTGCCAGAAAAGGAATGCGCATCAAAGAAGACAAAATGGGGATCCTTGAAGTGCTGCTTCTCTAATTATGTCTTGATTATATACCCGAGGCAATTAAAGCTCCATTATGTACATCAGACTAACCATTAACCTATATGTGCATAAAATAATTACTTTAGAATCATGAAAAACTGACAACCTTAGTTCAGCAACATCGTTTTGATTAAAAGACCAAATCCGTATTAAAAATACTTCCATTGTATTTGCAATCAAGCCGTTAACACTTCAGCTGTTTGAAAAGGGTTTGCACAGCTCATCAAAATACATCTCATTGCTGATGAACACCTGGTTTATTATTCCATTCAGCAAATCATTTATTTTCCCAACTTACATGCTATATTCAAGATCTCAACAAGAACAGAATTTTCCTTCTCAGAATAAAAGACTCTCTTATTTGCCATTGTGTTTTTTATTTCCTTCAAGCTGCATATAATGAGCACTAGAGCTACTCAAATACCAAATGAATTCATAAAATTGTCTGACTGGCAATAAATAGTCTGTTGCAAAATTGATAAATATTATAAATGGGTTCTGAAAGGAGACAACGCAGAAGAATGTTTTTTTTTTTTTCAATACTGCATTAGGTTTTTAGTTATCTGCATTATATTCACGCTCTTTACTTTAAATTGATATAAAGCTTAAACACCCTAATGTAGAACTATATAATGCAATAATAAAATATAAATGCACCTACACTTTTACCTGCTGAGCCTATCAGTAAAGTCTACCTAACGCAGCTTCCTGATGATGTGGCATAGATGCTGCACCGCTTCAGAGTTCAAGCTTCTTACACTACTGTGGGATTACAAAATGTGTTCAAGAGGGCACAGTTATCAGCATTGTCATTGTTGAATCACAAGCTTGTATATCAGAGTTTCTCTACCATATTAATATAGGAGAACCTTTGAAATAACTTTTAGGTTTCTTGAGGAACCCCTTCTATAATTATTATATCTACAGCTCATAGTACATTAGTGTGGTGCTCGGTTGGAAGAATGCCTCTTACATTTCTGACCAGTGGGAAAATGCCACCCTTATTAATACTAAAAAAAAGATTTTTGGTGTCTGCGGTAACTGACCTGAGAGGTCTAAATTGCTCATTGCTCTAGGAACCCCTAGCAATCTCTTGAGTAATCCTGGTTAAAAAAAACACTGCTGTATATTGTCAGATAGATAGTTAGATATCTTACCCTCACACTGGGGAATGAGTACAAGGATACAGAGTGCCAAACCTATATGGGATGCCAGACTTGGTGTTGAGCTTAGATTTCTCAAATTCCAAGTTCCTAGCAGAGGTCAAAATAGGTAAAATCCAAGTTGGAATCAACTCTGATTGGAACTATCTGACCACCTATATTGGCAACCTATATGGAGTGAATGCAAACTGAATAGCAAGATGTCCTCCTCCAGTAAGTAAAAAACACTCTATTCATGATCATAGCTTTCTTGATTGTACTTATATTAGAACTGTACATACATAAAAATAAGAGGATGCATAGCTACCCACAGGGAATTGGCCCTGCACAGACCACGCGGCAAATTATATGTTACAGGGGGTTGCTCTTAATGGTTCCCTGCAGCTTTCACTAGTTGCTTATCCTGGCCAAGTGTCACAACTGTACCTTACAGACACCCATGAAATGCTGATATCTAAGCAGACTTTTGGGGAACTAGCTGTCTGCAATGAAGCAGCACTGATTTTGTCAACAGTAAGTATGCACCCATTTCTTTACAGTTTAGAATGTGATTTAAAAATGTTATAATGTCACAGGGTCTTTTTAATGCCATACTTGCTGTTTTGTTTTTTGCAACAAATATCAGCAACAATATTGCTGGAAAGGACAAAAAGAAATAATCACTCATGTCATTCCCTCACTTGCCAGAAGAATACAGCATTGCCCCTTGATAAAACGCTGCAGAATCTGAATTACCAGCATTGCCCCTTGATAAAATGCTGCAGAATCTCCATTACCAGCAAAGTAGAATATTGATGGGACTACATGTGTGACATGGCCCTAAGAACATTGTGTCACATTGAAGAGTTTGAACAGTGTAGAGAAAAAGCAGAACTATAGTTGCTAGCCTTTGTATACTTTTTCATAATTTACTTAGGTGTGACTTTCTAGATTTTATTTATTTCATAGTTTTGCAGAAAATATTGAAACACTGTCCTATGCGGCTACATAATGAATCTGATTTAATATAGCTTAAAAAGTGACGTCACAAAATTTTGTAAAATTCAAACTCAACCCCTGCTTGTGTGCTGCTGTACATCGGTGAAGACTGCCCTGCAGTGTCCGGGCATATGTAATCTAATCTCCCAGAAGGCTTCAGGACAGACATGCCTGAGCAATAGTACATCAGCATGAGACCAGCCAAAAAGTGACAGCACCTCTGCATATCTAGATGGCAACATTGGATGGAATGTGCATTAGCAAAGAAGAAGACAATGCTGGATTTCAGGGACCCATTAGTAAGTTTTTGCAGGCTATCAACACAAGAAATGTAAGGGGCAAGTCAGTAATGGCTAAAAGCCTCCGTGCAACTCTCAAACTTTCTCTTTCCAATAACAGCTCCTAGACCACCTTGAGTTTTGTACCTCTGAAATCATGATTGAAATGGAAATGTTCTACAAGAATTTTTTTCCAATTTATAAAAGTAAAGAAATATGTTTTAGAACAGTGTAAACAACACACAATGCTCCTATGTAAACAAGAGTCTCATTAGTGTACATATTTATGTGTAGCAAATCAATAACCTCACCGAATCTAAAAAAAAAATATCACAAATGGATTTGATGGCATAAACATTTATACTGCCCTACATAGGGATTGAATAAATTACACATTGTCTAGACATTCTCTTTTTGCAGATCCTTTGACTTTTCCAAGGTCAACAAGAAAAAAAAATGTAGACTACAGTAGGTAGATTATATGAATTAAGATAATATGATCAGTAAGGATCATCTTTACAGATTGTAGTCCTGGGAAGTTTAAATACAGTTTATTCTGTTCAAGTGAAATTGTAAAAGGTTCTATACTGAAATTTACAGACTTTCTATGTAGAAAATACATTAGCAAATACATGTAGGAAGTTGGCTATTATATTTATGTAACTGGTATGATACTGGAGAAAAACGAGAGGTTTATTAATATACAATCAGTTTGTATCAAAAGCAGTCTTTGTGCACTGATGACATTTATATGTATACCCTGGCCGATGTTTTCCCTAGCAACAGTTTTGCAGCACTGAGGCAGTGTTTGTAAAGGTTTTTTATTTTTTTGTTTTTTAACAAAATGGAGATTTAAACAGTTTATAAAAACAGTAATTGGCTTTATAATGATTTTTAAAAAGCATTGCAGCTCTGAAAATCAGAAGCTCTATGTAGTTTACCTACAATATCAGTAATCTAAACACAAGCAAGATGTTCAGAGTTTTTTTTGGAAGGACCAAAGTTTCCTTATTCTGGGGGCGTAACAATTTCTCTCTTTGACCATCTTACAGAGGATATGTAAATTAGAAAACATTTAACTAGCATTTTGTAGGTTTATATTAGGTACTGGTATTGATAGGAATTAGATTAACAAGTGTAATGCGCCTGGGCACACAAACCACGACCAACTCCAGATATCCTTCAATCAGGCTTTATTCAATGTCATAAAGCACAGCAAGGGTTAAGTCCAAACAAGCGAGGTACAAGAGGGTAAGGCAAAGACAGGTCAATAAAAATCCGAGGTCAGGGCAGGCAGAGTTCAAGCGGAGTCAACTTCAAACCAGGTCACTATGGAGATAACAAAAGCAGATAAAATTAAACCAACACAAAGATGCACCCAAGCACACTGTGTTAACAGAGGCTATAGCGGGCAATGGTGTACAGGACAGGCTCTCCTTAAATGGCCAGAGTGACCAATGACCTTGCGCCACCTGGCGCCGTCTGATAGGAGACTAACTGAATCCCTAAACTAACTATGTCCCGCCCCGGGGTGAGGCAGCCGAGTGCCACGCCCTCGGGGGGTACAAGAGGGACGCATTGTAGCACGCGCACCTCTACCCACAGCACCCCTAGGACGTGCACTACTTTGCACATGCAAAGGAGTGCTGAGAGCAGGAGTTTCAGTATCCACATCCGAAGGGATGCAAGGGATGCCGCCTGGCTGAACAGTAGTTTGGCCAGGACGGATCCCTCCGCCTGCAGAGAGAGACAAGCTGCGAGCAGAGCAGCAGCCTCGGCCATGCTGCCTGCTACAGCGGCGTCTCCCTCTGTGGCTGGGATCCCCAGGGACACCGCGGGCTCGCAGGATGGGTAAGTTCCTTACAACAAGTCAGCCAACCACATAACATGCACTGTCAAAGTAAAAACCATCAAGCAGGTAAACCATACTAATGAGGTTTCCCTGCATTCTATTTCTGTGCAGGGGAACAGTTCTAATGGAATACTCTTCAAAAAGGTCATCAAAATGCCATCATTCACTAAATCAAAGTGCAGAAACATATTTTATACAGCACAACCTAGGGGTACCACAGTCCTGGACAGTTCCAGCCTATAGAAGAATTGCATAAAATTGGCAACCTAGCATAAGGACTAGAGCAATGAATGGGTTGATTAAAAATAACACAAGTGAGTGTTCTTTTATACAACTATACAATGACAGATTGTATACTATATACTAAACCCAAAACAGTTACATTTAACACAAAGCTCTGGTCTTAGCTTTCACAGTTCTCAATTAAATCTTCAAGACCTCGAATAGCTGGATTAAGACCATGTGCAGCACCATGCCTAAGGTGAATCCAAACAAAGGCTAAGATGGCACGTTTCTTGGCTATAAACAACTGAAGAGTTTTTTTTCATTTTAAATTTAACAGGACTGCATGTGTGACACATGGCAACACAGGGTCATATTACTGACTAACTTCCTGAATAGGCTTTAAATGAGGATGGTGTAGAGGGAAAGCAATGCTATAGGTAGCATATCAATACATTTCATTATTTTTAAGCATATGTATACACATAGGCAGACACAAAATACTCCTTTTGGTCCCAGTTATCTCATTCTGAAAATATCTTTAAATGTATTTGGTGTTTGGTATCTCACTCTGTCTTTGTTTTATTCTTCTAGTTCCCTAGATGGCAGTAGTTACACTAGGGGAGATAAAGGCACTGGGAGCCAACCAGACTATATGTCAGGGTTTCTATCAACAGTGACAGGAGGGAGACCAGCACTGGCAGCATACAATATAAAGCTACAAGCAACGGATAAGTTAAGTGCATTTATCGAAAGTGAATGCATTCAAAAACATAGCAAGCAGTGAATAGTAAAATAATTTTTAAACATACAGTGACAACAAAATATATGCAGATATATACAATTGGCAACAATATCAAGACCAAGAGCAGGATTATAAAGAGCAAGTGGCCAGAGCGCCTGCAAGGATTTTGGAACAAGATTTAAGGTACAGTGTTAAGGCAATGGGAGGCTTGTGAAGGCAGAATATATAGGCCTGCTAATTATGTGTTGCCAAACCAGGAGGTGAATCTGCAGTAAGCCACCTGCTGGTTTCCTGTGGAAGCACATGCAAGGCACGCCGAACCACAGTGCCACCGGCAGGCAACATAGGGAGCTACAGGGTTACTGACAGTTCGCCCGCTTTAAGGAGCAGCTTCTGAATACTCCAATCAGTCAAGATAATGTCTTTTGTAAATAGAATTTTACCAAAGGTACGTTAATGGACATGGCTGATTTAAAACTGCAAGCAAGTAGAGTATTAACTGGAAGAGGTATGATCCAAAAAGCACATAATACTAGTAGCAGAAACCATAATTGTATCAAAATCCTAGAAAAAAATTAAAAGGTCAGACAAATTTACAGGATTTGTTTCTGTTGGTTCCACAGATTACTACCAGATGTTCTCCCACCAAGGCCAATGAGGATATAGTTGATTGTTGATGACTGGCCATTATGGTCATCTAGGATGCTAGAGGGCATCCCAGTGCCAGGGTCTGAGGCTGACCTAGAAACCCAGCTGCTGGTCTCCATTAACTTAAAGAAATATGCAAGGCTGGGGTTTTCAATATTATAGATAGAACTACAGTTCGCCACAGACGCCAGGGCCCTTAACAAGGAATGAACCACTGCCAGGGCTTATAGCAAACTCTGTGGCCCAGTTCACTGGACAGTTAGGCAGAGCCCTGAGCCCCCTAAAGTACTGGCAAATCCTATAGGCCCTACCAAAACACCCAAAGGCACAGTATACCTCCTCAGGGCACAGCAAAGTCCAGAATGATCTCCTCTATTTCCCAAAGAGGCACTGAAATCAGGGATGCCTACATAATTGAAACTACAGGCTTTTGGGTTGTCCTTTTTACCCCCGACAACAGAACTAAAACTGAGACCACCGTAACCCAGCGCAAGTGGCACTGGTAGGGAGAGCCAGTTCCCAGGAGGAGCAGATGGCGTCCAAAGCAAAACATCACACCCTAGGATTTTGGGCAAGTCACAGTTGGGGTGCTGAACCTCTGGGTGCTAAACAGCAGAGTCAAGGAGCTGAACCTCTGGGCACTCAGCAGCAGAGTCGGGTAAATAGCTGCCAACGTTTGCAACTCGGCAATTTGTTTCATGTAGGGAGCAAAAGCAGCTGTCACAATCTGGCAATGATGTCTGAAAGAGAAAGCTGGTTGAACAAAATTTACTATTTTAACAGGTGAGATAAATGTAAATATGTTAGATTTCCCTTTTCTATTTCCGCTCTAGAAACCTTGTATATAAAGCCAGATATGTCACATCTATAAATTACATGACTTTTAAATGACCCTCAAATAATCCATGTTGCAAGAAGCCTGGTTATAACCATTTAAACACAAAGTTTAGTTAACAGACCATTTTCTGTTAAGTACCGAATTTGGAGGCAATTGCCTTGAGCAACCCCCCGATGGACTCTTGCCGTTATCACTTAAAGAGCCTTTCCTTTCTAAGCAGCTGATAACAGAGACATTTAACAAATAACCTGCCCCTGAGCTGCTAAAACTATATTTACAGCAACATGCTGTGCTAGAAATTACTTCCAAATGAGAAATACAGAAGCATTGCTCCAGTCAACCTATGTTTATCAACAACTATATTTATCACAAATGGCTTTGCTACAGAGAGTGCTAGTTGTGAAAAGTTTTGCTACTGAATTGGCTAACAGAACATTGCTATTGAGAGCTCTAGAGTTGTGAAGTGTTGCCACAGTTTATTTAGGGAAGTTAGTACATTATCAGTAAATGTTCTGGGAAGGAAGATTGCAAGCATTTAGCAGACTTCTGCCTGTTCACTACCTGAAACCTGGAGTTCCTGAAACTTTCAGCACCAGAAAAGTTATTCATTAGAAAAATAAACTAATAATTCCTTTAGCTATAAATGAAAGTGGGATTTATAGATAGTTGTCAACCAGAGTTCGATAGAGTCCTATGGTTCCTTCAAGGATTTTAAAGGGATTCCTTGCTGGTCAAGCAACAATCTCCCATCAGATGGTACATGAATATTACCACTTGACAGAGTCAGCAGCATGAGCCCACATTTCTTTGTAGCTGTCTATAGGGGTGGCATTCTGACTCCCACTGTAAGCATTTTTTCCACTGACAATTACCTCTTTCAGGTATTCTTCAACTGACCCCCAATTAATTCATTTTAGTAGGGGTTTCCTGAGACCTGAAGATTATTTTAGGGGTTTTTCTAAGATAAAAATGTTGAGAAAGGTTGGTATAGATGTTTATTATAAAGTCTAAAAAAATTATTGGTTGCTTATGTTGGGTCCATTTGAAGTATTTCTAAGAATCACTGGTGTAGCTACATACCTCTCTTTGAAATTATCTACAGCTTTTTTCTTCATGAGTAAACAATTTAATATTGAACCTAGTTGCCACTTACAAGGTATAAATAATTAATAACAATATGTAGAGAGTTTGAAGTGATTTTTAAGGCATCTTTAATATTCCAAAACAAAAAAGAAGTGTTAAAATGCAAGTTCTTTTAGTAAAAAAAAAAAAAGTTCACAAAGTCATATTTACTTTGGTGCAAATGTTTTTCATATCTTTACAAAACATGTATCTATTACCTTTACATATGCTGTAACTAATTCAAGTTAGAGTTAAGGTCATAGCAAGAAGAGAGGTTTCCACAAACATTATTATCTTATAATTGTACAGAAGAGTACTGGAATAATCTTAACGTGTTTTGCAAAAGGTCTTGGCCTTTTCAGAATAGGGGTTGGTACATGTTTTAAGACCTAGGCACCAAAAAGAGAATTAAAAGCAGTACACCCTAAAAGTGATGGACATCCATAGATTATACAGCAGCCAGAGTTAGTTAACTGGAGAGTTAGGTAGAGGAATCACTCTTACATATTCAGTACAGTTCCCAAATTACTGAAAGTAAGAGAAGGCAAATAGAAAGTGAAGCACATAGGAAGATAGGGAGCTGTGTGTATGGCAAGTTGAGTCCCAGTCATGTAATAACCGGTCACCCTAGCAGCAGGACATCTGCTGAGACGCACAGATCTCAGTGACAGATGCTCAGGGACAGACTCTTCCCTTCCTATGTGACAATTACCCAATGACAAACCACCTTTGTTAGTAACCAAGCCTTCTTGGTGACAGTTGGCCCCCACCCAGTAACAGACCTTCTCAATGACAGTGACATATCCTCTCCCCCAAGGAACACCTCCCTAGTATATGCCACCCAGTGACAGACACCCCTGTGTGGCAAACAATTCAGTAACCCCCCAAGTGAGTCCTCAGTAACAAATATTTTGACAGATCGCCGATCACGTACCTGTTGCTCCTTACCTTTTACCAGACCAACAAGAACTGAAATAGGTAACAAAAAAATTGCAATACATCAGCATCGGCAAATCCCTAATCAGTTGTTGATTTGTCTGTGGTCAGAAGTGTACAACAAGCTATAAATATCTATAGGCCAAGAATAGTGTTCTAATAAGACCCGGAAAAAAAAAAACCCTCCTGGCCATCGTGCAGAGGTTACGTCCACTTTACTATGTGATGTGCAATGGAGCTCGCAGTGTAGTGTTCTACTTGTCTGCTCTGCAGCTATGACCCTTTTTTTGTTTATTTAAAAAGAAAAAAAATCTTCTTAAAAGTATGTTAAAGCAATAAGAAAACTAATCACCGTAATAAAAACACTTAAAATATAATAAAATATTTATAATCACTTAATTTAGATTCTTGTGTCTGAAGCACTGCATTCTATGAGCACAAGGAGGTAAAAAAAAAATAAAAGCCAATTTCATCCAATGCTGTAGGGAAGATTAAAAATATTTTAAAGTTTGGTTAAAAATATAGAGATATTTTGTACAGTTTCTAGAAGGACTTCAAAGGGCAGATAGTTTTAAATCGGTTCAGTAACAATAGTTTCACGATTCTCAGGAATATATAGATTGCCCAGAAGCTGCACTTAACATTAAAACTCATTTAAATAATGGCTCTCATAAGACTAAACTGAATGGCCATATTTGCATAATTAAAAGTGGTGCTAACATGTATTTCCCTTTTCATGGAAATAAAAATGCTCGTATTGTAATATTGAGTAGCACTCCGGTTTGAAATAACTATAATTACAGAAGAGTACATTTTTGTGTATTTTTTAATGCATTTTATTCAGTATTGTAACTGTAAAATATTATGCAAAATGTAACCAAAGTCAAATATTTCCACTATTTTAGACAGATTAAAGAAGGGTTAGAACCTCCCCCTAATTTTATTGCTGAGTATGTCCCTGCTGGGAAGGAATTACCTTCTCTCTGACTAATGCCACCAGGTCAGCAAGTAAGAGCGATATGTTTCAATTTGGGGTTGTCAAAGGAACAGAAGAGTAATCTTCCATTGTGAATGCCCAGTAGGGATGAGCGAGCGAAATGTTAAAACTCGATCTCGCGGCAAGTCGGGACGTTCTCACTTACCGAACATGTAAGCGAGAACGGCCTGTGTAAATTTGCCTGTCGAGATCGAATTTTTTGGGACCTGCAAGAGCAATTAGGGGAGCCGAGCTGACAGCCTGCAGCCCTGTGGTATGTGTTCTTGGATAGAGATTCATGAATGCAGCCGTGGGAATCCTCCTGTAAAGATTTCCCTAATCTTCCGATGGGTCCGCAAAATTGGTTCAAAAAAATTTTGCAGACCCATCGGAAGTTCAGGAAATTTTCGCGAGAATGTCAGAGGCATTCCCGCTCATCTCTAATGCCCAGCACAGTAAAGGTTTCCTAAAATCATGAAATAGCTCCATAATATTAGGCAATATTCACACTATACACCAGATACACTAGATCCAGCTGATGGGCGGGAAATTAATTATGTACATAGCTCCATCTACTATTCTGAAATAAGGAATATTCCTTATTCTGTATTCAATACTCTATCCAAAACTAGCAAACAAAATTGATATTTTGGTGTCCATTTATAAAGCAATAAATCTGACATTCACTTAGCATTATCTGGTGGAGAATCTTCCATGTCACTGACTGTCAATGGCAGTAATTGATTCACCACTAGGGAATGTTTCAGTAAAGGTCAGATTCACTGCTTGGTAAATGGACCCCTTTAAGTTAATGATAAAAAACAAATCTTGAAATGAGTTTTATTTCCTGGACCAAATGCATTTAGGGTTTGCTGGATTGCCCAGGTTCTCCCATATTAATCTATCTTCTCCTGCCTTGGGATCTTTAATAATATAGGCTCAATTTGTCAAGTTTCAAAATAGGTGCAAAAACATTTTTTTTTTTTTGATAGAGTGGGTATGGACCTGTCAAGTTATTACTGCTGCCCATGTCAAATGAGAAATCCACTCCCTTTATTTATCCTGAAGATCACTGCCATTAGGATAAAATGAAAGGAAATTCAACATTTTGATTTTGTATCTGAGCAAGTCGAGTTGAGGAAAAATCATTGAAAAAGCACAGAAGTTCGCTGTTCTATGGATAATAGCCATGGATGATTTTGTTTACTAACTTTAGAGAGATTTCCTATAATTTCCTGTTTTGAATGGGCACAGACAGCAAAAATAATTCTTTACTACTCAATACAAAGCCAAGAAAAATGCTTTGGCTGTGTATATACAATAAATATGTGCATGTTTCATTAAGCTTGGATTAGATAATAGAAAATATAATCTATCCTCAAGGTGATCCATCAGAAGTGAGATCCAATTATTTTTCCAATAAGTAGGAAGAAAAGGGTTTGCTTAGTAGTGGTATGTACTATATAGTTATAGACCCAATCATATTCCTAAAATGTAGTTGGACCATTTTTATCCTCTTTCATCGCATTAGATTCCAGTCCCAACAATGTTCAATCTTTCACAAACATTATTCCCTTGAGTGGTCATTATGGGTAGTATGACTCTCTAGAATTCTAGCATAGCCTCTTAGTGAGTTGTAATTTAAATTAGACCCTTAGCCTGAATGAGAATAACAACATGTGTCCATAATGCAAGCAATGATGTAAACGTAGTTGTGCCTTTTTAGGCACAGCTATGGCAAATGTTGATTTTTTTTAAATGACTAGTGCATGGTCAAAAAAGTCCAGTTATTAAATCAAATAGCACTCCTGTAATAATATCAGAGAGATAATATCATGGTATGGATGTGTTTTCCTCAGTGTTTTCTCTGCTCAGCTCAGCAACCCAGAAAGAAGGAATTTACCCAACAAGTCTTCTCATCATGTGTCTCACAAAGTTATGCTGATTATACATCTGCATGTATAACATTGCGGCCAGGTTTATAGTAGCTTTTTTAAACATACCTTTGCTCTAAGGCAGTGGTCACCAACCTTTTCAGACTGGCGGACCCCTAAATTTACTGACTTTGGACCGAGCATGCGCGGGGAGCCAGGTGTCACTCAAAGTTTAAGAAACTTCCCCTTTAGTGATGTCATAATGCCATCCCACCCACTTTCAGGTCTGAGCCTGCGAAGGGAGAGTGGGCGGGTTGTGTTCAGAGACACAACCTGCCCACTTCCCTGAGCCTGCGTTCTGAAAGGGGGACATGCATCCCCCCCAGGAGGGTCCTTCTCCTGACCCCGCTCGGGGGTACACCATCCAGAGCCACGGACCACTAAAATGTTCTCAGGGGCAACCGGTTGGCAACCGCTGCTATGAGGCTCATGAAGACTCACTGCACTGTTCACTGTTTCTTTAACCAGGGACCGATGTATGGGTCACTGTAATGGGACTGTTGATTCACAAAATGTTTTTGATGTTAAGTGCATGTTAAGCACAGTCTTTTTCATAAAAAATAATTATATATATATATATATATATATATATATATATATATATATATATATATATATATATATATATATATATATACTTAAGGTGGCACAGCCCAGTTTTGTTTCAGATTAAGCCAAATAAATATTGGTCCAGGCAATTGAAATACTCAAAACAAAATCCCCTTTTCTGTTTCTGATGATAGGAACATGGCGGGTGTTTTTTTAACAGAAATTTGTTATTGTGCAATAAAATTATATTTTTTCTATATACCTGCGTATGACACTGATAAGTCACCAGTTCTGCTTGTCAGCATTTTCCTTGACAGTAATTTTGCAGCCTGATTGGCTCTTAGGTCTACCCCCTTCTCTATAGTCTACATGCTTCTGTGCAAAGAATGACAGGAGGCCGATATCAAGACAGATTAAGGTACCTATTGCTGTATGTAAAATTTATCATTGTTAAAGGAATACACAACTGTCTAACCTGCATTTTTTAATGACTGTTAATGTTTAAATATATTTGATGGAATTGCAGCTCCTTGGCTGGGAGATTCCCGGCATGCCTCACCATCAAATATTAAAATAAAAGTCAGACAATGAGTTTACAGGGCTTGCTGGGTATTGTGTTTCATCATCTAGAGATCTATCAGATGCGTTATCCTTTTCTTCAAATGACCTATGGTTACTTTTAGCACAGAAGTTCATCTATTTAGTTATTTCCCCAGCATAACTAGGCTTTAGTTTAGATGGAATAGTTTAATTATTTAAATAACATAAGTCATAATAATGTAATGTTATTTGCATTTGTGTTTTGTCATTCCTTAAAGGTCTATTTATAAAGCAGTGAATCTGACATTCCTTGAAACATTCCCTGGTGGAGAATTTATTGTTTAATCATTTGGACCTGAAAGATTCTCCACCAGGAAATGTTTAATGTAAAGTCAGATTCACTGCTTAAATTAGTATGCAGCAAAGCACAGCACAGCAAATCTTTCTTCCTGTGTGTTTAATCATCATGTTGTCATTGTACTGGGTTGTTTAAGTGTCAGTAATTTTTACTGTCAACTTTTTTTTGTATAAATGTAAAAGATAGAAAAAGGGAATATTTTTGGCACAAGAACATACATATTTAGTAAATTAAAAGGAATCATCAGGAGCTATTTAAATATTGTGCATTCTTAAAAAAAACACCAAAAACAACTTTATTTTTGCTTTCCCTGTCTTACAATACTCAATAAACGTTTTGAGAATCAGAAATTTGTATATGGGTGTTTTACATAAAGTAAAGGTATATAGGTGGTTGCTACATATATTAGTTATAAAATTAAATGATTCCTGCAAGTGCTCGAAAACATCTGGAATAATGTTTGCTATTCTTGCCGTGTGGGCTTGGGGGGAAATTCGTGTCACATCAAAATTGAGTTGCACTTTACAAGAAGGTCTAAGAACTCTATTCTAGGTACTAGGTTCCAACTGTAAAATAACATGACTAAAGTATGTCAGAAATATGTTTTTGCTACTGGGTCTCAGGCCAAGGAATACAGAAATGCTTGTATATTCCTACCAGACTAATTGAACATAATGATAGATGCTAATTACTTATGGTAATGTGAGTGCAAGGTTGATGGCTGACCAATATGATGGTCTAATGGATTGTGTGTGAAATCAAATGTGTTCATTGGAATGATCTTAATGCATCATTATGGAATTCATAATGTGTTTATCTGGAGAGAAGCAAATTAACCTCAGGTAAGTAACTTATATTTAGAAAATTATTCAGTAGATAAGAGATTGGCTGCCTGCTGTTACCATTTTCTTTATAACCTTGACCAAAAAATTCCCTTTTTGAGGTCATCTGATTTTTTTTTAGATCATTCATGTGATACAAAGTTTGTAAAAATTACAACAAAGTAGTTGGAATTCTTATTTCCATATTTTATATTTTTAAATACTTTCAGATAACAGAGCTTGTAGTTGAATTGAATATTAGCTGTATTGCTTTGCTTCAACAAACTATATCTATTCTAAATCACTGTTCAATTATCTCCGCTTTTGAAAAAGTATGTATTACTTTTTTTTTATTGTATATTCCTAATAAGTCAGATACTTTAATCTTCTTCTCTGCAGGTGTATTACTGGATATGTTGTAAACACATATTTTACAGTACTGATTCTGTAACTATACAAATGACCTTTATAAAATATTAGCCTATTAAAACTTTTTTTTCTACCTCATGTTTAATGCAATATATTCAAACTTTGCAGACTTGGCATGGAGTCCCAGATGAAATTCAATATAACAAAAATGACACAAAATAGATTCATCTTTGGGATTACAGAGGAAAAGCATTACAAAGAGTCTGAGAATACTGAGCATAAAACAAGGCTCATGGAAGTAAGGGAGTAAAGTGTCCATAATTAAATCTGCTCCCTGAGAGAAAAGTTTAGGTCAAGAATAATCAGGCTGATTAAATATCTAATCATTTGGTATGTTGCTTACACAGAAATGAATTAAATATTTCTTCAAGTGACTCTTTCTATTGCTCATGGTCTTGTTCCCCTGCAAGTTGCTGTGGTTCCTCCTACCAGCCCCTGTGCCATTATAGCTCATAGTACTAACATTAGAGTCAGTAGGAGGAATCACAATGCTCAGCTGAGGGGCCCCCCCAGCAAATGTCCAATTCAGTAGACTCTTTCAATAGCTTCATTGCAATGCAGCATCGAAACAGCAGCACGAGCAGAAGAAAAGGCAACTTTTAAATATATCTTCCTTGCTAGGTACCTTTTATCTAACCATGACTTTAGGTTTTTTTTAGCTTTTTTTGTTAGCTCTCTCTATGTTAGCACATAGTTAATTTCATTACTTCCCCAAACTCCTGTTCAGGTGCGGGGAGAAAAGTGATATACCCCGCGCATGAATATAGGTGATCATGCAGCTCATTATGCCTCTCCCATGTGACAGCAAAGGTGCCCCATCTTTGTCATATAATAGTGGGGAAGGAGTCCATAATTTGTAATTTCCAACAAGTCATTTGAAAGTTCACACTTTTATTCTTGGGTCTAGCAGTCAAATGTTTTGCAAGAGAGACAACTGCATACAGTAAAATGAAATGTTTCTGGATAACTCCAGACAATAAAGAGGGAGCTTCCAGAAAGTGCAGTGTGGCTAAGGGAAAATGCCAGGAAACATTGTGTGGACTATTGTGAAGATGTTCCAGACAAAGAATAAGGCCTGATTTGTTAAAGCTCTCAAAGACTGGAAAAGATAGACATAGGTGAACCTGGATGATCCAGCAAATATGGAATGTATCTGGTGAAGGATATAAAGCATTTGCCAACTAAGAACCAGAATTTAGTCTAGGTTTCTGGATCACCCAGGTTCCCCTACGATAGTCTATGTTCTCAAGTCTTAGGGAGCTTTAATAAATTAGGCCTATCGTGTGTATGAATGGAGGAGGTGAGATGCAAGAAGAGCACTAGGGGTATGAAAATGTCCTGCAGTAATAGAAAGCAGAATAATTTGGGAAACGGGGTATAATAAAAAAGTTTTGTTTAGGATACTACAGAAAGTAATGCAGAGAGTTTTAGAAAAGTTGAAGAAGCTAGTACAGTAATTGGGGAGAGATCCAACACAAGGTGAATGGAGTGTTTGTTACAATGTTCACACTGCTGATGGAATATGTGATGAAGATGTTGTCAGAGATAATAAAATACTGTGGTAAGTACTCAGTAAACAATTTGTGTTCTATTCACATGTGCTTTCCAGCCACATTCATTTCCATTTCACATAATCTTTAGCACTGAAAGAGAAAGTTAAAATCTCTCTTTATAGCAGACAGCTGAAAGGATTAAAACTCACCTGTATGCAGCTGAACAGAGCTTACCTTTACTTATTTTTACCAGGTTCAAAACAGTTGCAGTGGTCACCTCATATGAGAGTTCCATTGTATTCTACTGCAATGGTTATTCTATTCATATATGCTATTGGACATCTCTGGAGGCTAACTTATAAACAATGGAACCAGAACCAGTCAGGTTGTTAAATAATTATTTAGTGGGGTTAAAGCTACATTCATGCTTAAATTTCTTTATTTCGTTTTTTTAATCAATTTTTAGGTTTCTTTATCAAATAAAGTATATGCAAGTTTAACAGTGAACAAAGAGTTGAAATGAGGAATTCCTTTTTCAGCATTCTAGCAAAAACTTTTCAAAGTTTCATAGGAATCTAGGACAAAAACTTGATCACTGCTTATAGCCCACATTCTGTATCTCAGACTTTTATGTGGCGACAGTTAGTCCACCTTAAGCTTGGTCATTCCAATCTATGTTGGTATAAATCTTACAGTAGATGCAATGATGCAGCCTTGGTGACCCCACATTGCTTATAAACAGCCAAGGACATTCCATTATCAGCACTTACACATTTTCCAAAATGTTAAAATCAATAAAGTGAAGTAAATATGTCCGAGAAGAGATGAATACAAATACACAAAACTGTTTCTGAGTATTAAATTGTGCTGTAAGAGCAGATAAAATGGCTAGAAGTAGTTTTGCTTGATAACATAGTTAACATAAATAGTATGGAAAAATAGGGCAATCATGTAACTTTGAAAAATAAACTGGAAAAATGCTAAGGCAGCAAACACATTGTAGGACAGATTATTTATAGCACATGATAAGCATTACGTGATGAATTTTTCCAGAACATTTGCATTCTAGCATTGCAATACATCTCTAAGGTTTGCCCTTAAAGAAGTCATGTACTAAGAAAGGGTGGCTGCCATTGCTGATCTTTTTTTCTGTGTAAATGCTAGTTGGTTGACCAATTTGCTGATCCAATGGCTTTCTGAGCCACTGACCTGGGACAAGTATGCGGATCAATAATTCTGTATTTTTCCAAAAATCACTTTCCTATAATATGAATTTGTTGTCATTAAAAGTGAAAAGAAGTCAAGGGAAACAATAAATAATTAACTGCCTCATTGCCCGAGCTCCACTGTGGTAAAGACAGTGTGTCACTACATTTTTTTTGGTCTTTAACACTTTTGGGGATTAAAGTTTTCCATGGAGCATCAACTTTTCACCCTCCCATATGCTACTATTGCATCCTCATAAAGGAGCCTGTAGAAGAAACCACAGAGTGCAGTAACTTCTGCAAGTACTGAATACCAAACATTCTTAAGCAACTATCTTTTACTCATTGCAGTAGAGTTCCGCTCTATAAAAACATGGGCAAAGAAAAGCCATTGTCCACACCAAGCAACAATTATAATTTTTCAGATTTCAAAAGAAACAAAATGTGATTGGCTAATATGGGCACATGCTTTGCACTCATTACCAAAATTTGAAATAAATTATCCTAAATGTGTACCGAACTTGTTGGTTTACTGGAAGTGTGGTAGAAGCTTCACAGACAAAAGAGATGGACAGTTTACCGGACTTCTCAATTGCCTAATGAAATTTGTGGTATATTGTAAAAACTTTATTTCTAAACAAACAAAAAAAGAACTCACCACCCTGTCCCAGATATTGTAGCCCAGCAAAACCAGGCAAATATAATGGCATATTTATGACATGTGAGGAATAGGCAGGTTTACAGTGGTGTATTTGACCACTTAACCAATTCAGATGAAAAATGTTGGGCTGGTGGTCCAGAATCAAGATATTCCCCTTTATAGACCTTGATCTGAGAGGGACCCAAAGGTAGTGACAATTGTAAAGTGTTGTACAGCTGATGCATCTCGTTTGAAACCATGATCACAGCTGGCATTAACAAAACATTTTATGGTTAAAAAAGGTAATACATGAGTGAATGAATATATATATATATATATATATATATATATATATATATATATATAGCAGAAATGTAAAATTTGCTCTGGAACTGCTGAAATAGGTAATCTTCATTTACTATATTTTCAACACAACCGTCTGTGAAAGTGTGGGTGGAGAGAAAGCAATATATTACTGAGAACCCCCAATATTCACTGTCACCCTGGCTATGTGTCAATCATGGCCCATTGGATCTGCATACAGGGAGCTGTGTCCCAGTCCCCTCTACCAGTCAACAAATGAAGTGGTGACTTAAATAGGCTGTTTAAACATTTTCAAAGTTTTTGAGTTTTTGAAACAGTACAGCTCAGTATATTAAACTTTCTACTATAGCCATGGTCTTATGCAGAAATGCATCAGAATTCCCACCATCCATTGCCCTTCAGCTACATATAGGAAGCATTTTACAAACTGTATTACTACATGTAACAATAATGATTAACATGCTGCTTTTTATCAGATATGTATTAGAGATGAGTCTAAATATCTTATTAACCTGTAGACATAGGGCATTGTATTTGTTTCTAACATTTCATAGGATCTGTTCACTTTTTAACAAATTGATCAATTAATTATTCTGTACAAATGTCATGAAATGTTTTGATAAGAAATACTGGAAAAACAAATTTGGATCTATGTTAGAGAATGTATTCAATTCACTATAAAGTAATTGCATACTTTTAAAAGTGGAGAAGCTTCCACATGTTATACATATGCATTTTCAAATACCAGGAGAAAGAAAAAAGCCTGATGCATTTTAGAAACACAATTTAAATGCAAATTTATTTTACATTATTTCTTGTTGTTTAATAAGATTTTGGACAGAGAAATGATAATTGCCGTGTAACATTATTTATTGCTTTTCATCTCCACTGAGACTTTGTGTTATTCAAGCTTATACATACCACCTGAATGACAATAAAGACAGGCTCAGAAAAGAACCATTACATATAAATCAAATTTGAAAAGCCAAACATTTAGATATATGTTTGTAATTTACGGCAGCTTATTTCACTTTGATGGGTTTTTTTATATATATATATTTTAAGTGAATAATCACAAGTTTGATAAGTGGACAATCACAAGTTTGAAATCCATGGTACTTAGCAGCTTGTTTTGCTGAGAAGTAAAATGTTTTTGCAAAGAAAGCAAAACCCTCAGCAAAATCACGCTACAAACTTTACTGTATGTATAACTCTTTAGAAGGTGTTCCCTCTGGATATGAAGGTGTGGATGTTTATATTTTTAAGCAAGGTCAGCCCACTCAAAGGTAACATACCTGGAAAAGTTGGTTGTTGTGTCATCCCCTTGCTTCCTATGTTCCTTGGATACTCCAATGGTGGGATCATGTTGCCATAATCTCTGACTGTTGGTCTCTTCATGAATATTTCTTGTTTTTTTCCCACCTTTTCAGTGTTTTGGTACCTCTGTAATTTCCTTACCAGAAAAATAACAGAAAAGTTCCTCAATGAGAATTGGAACCCTTAAAATTGTCACAGGTGTGAAGACTCAAGCACAGACGTCTTATAAGTAGTTTCCCCAAGAGGCTACATCTTATATATACTTTTATTCTTTTTGGGTCAAGGGGCACAAAATGTCGCTTGTGTAACAAAAAGACTTCTATAATATTAAGTCATTTTTGTGTTTTTTTTTTCAATTTCAGTTCAATCTGATTTTAACAAATAATTGGATTTACTTCTGGTGACCAAAATAAAGGATAAGAAAAAAAAAGAAAAACGTAGGAAATCATGGCAGCCTTAGTACACACTTGTAGGAAACACCCTGCTACTCTCCTGGGCACTGAAATATGGGAGTTCTCTCTTGAATAGACAACAGGGATATGGATTGATCCTCAGCATATCTAAATGTTGGAGACCTGGGACTGGGAGCTATTCCTGGATTCAACCATCTTGGACTTGCTACATGTCAAAATTGTGTTAGAGCAGCGAGCCCCCTTGAGGGGCAAGGCCTAGCATTGCTAGCTTTAGCAAAGAGAGGCAAAAAAGTCACCTCACAGGAGCTGGGATTTGTCTGATTAAGAATATCATAAAAGTGTTTGGTGGGAATGATGCATTAGGGACTGTCTAGTTTTTTTTTTTTTTTAATCTCCTGGGCCGTTCATTTCTGTCCGGATTTATACGTATAAAAGCCGTACATTGTCTTTCATGAAAATTAATTTTTATATAATATTGTAATGTTATACATTTGTAACTGTAATATATATATATATATATATATATATATATATATATATATATATATATATATATATATTATAATGATCACTTTGTATTGGATTTAATACAGGTATTTTGTATTGAATTCAATACAAAATAATTTGAAAATTCCAGACACACTCCCGCATGCACCAACGTCACCGGGAACTCCCAGGGAAGGTCAGATCGAAGGAAGAGGACTCAGCCGAGGATGGGATCAGACAGTCAGGACATTGGAGGATGCCAATGGGACCAGGTCTTTATTTTTTTATCTTCCCTGTGGTTACGGGGCTCGAGGTTACCACTCAGGAGACAAAAAAAAAAGACAAAAAAAATTACAAGACATTCACAGTCAGTGTAATGTCATTATTCCAAGATTACTGTATTTTAACCCTTTCTGGGAATAGATAAGAGTAATTATGAAGCCCCACAGAAACCCCCAGAACCCTTTGGTGGACAGATAATGGGGATAAAGCCCCCAACCTTTGCGGCATAAAGCCTAATACTTAAAGAAGGGAAGAGGCACACACACACACACACACACACACACACACACTAGTTCGCCCCTTCTCTGGCCACCTATATTCTATGGACATATATTCTTCAGCCCAGCTATTTGGGCATATAGATATACACATGCTTTTCAAGAGCTGAAGGGTATATAGAAAGTATAATAGTAATTTTACAAATAGAGGGGAACTTGACAGAAAAGAACAACTGAACATACACATTTATCAACTAGTAGTTATGGTTCACAAAGAACAATTTTTGTTCAGCACATTAGATGAGAATGAACAATGTTCCATAAGGGACTCCTTATTTCTTTCACCATGAGAGGTAAAATGAAGAAAGTAAAAAATGATATAAACAATACGATCCTTTTCAGTCATTCCTTACAATGTAAATAATGGAAGCAGTGGGATGTTTGTCCTTATGATCTTGAGAAAAGTCACGTCAATTGGATATGTGCTTAAGAAAATACATTATTTTTACTGCAGAGTTTAAATGTTATATAGCGTTCAAACACTGGATAACATTTACAGTTGTTACATATCTTTTATATGTATTTTTTGATGTTGGATCTAACAAGAATTATAACTCTCATTATTATTTTTTATTGATTTGGAAAAGGTGATGGCTCTGAGGAGGATTCTAGTGGTTGTGGGATATTGAATGTGTGTAATTCATCTTTCATGCATATTTCAACTAACCAAAGGCATAAACTTACCTTCTTCTCATTCAGCATGTTTATCTTCCAATTTCTATGGGTTATGTGCACTAGATAAATTTTGAACAAACCCTTTTCCACTACATTATTTTGTATCAGCTTAAAGAGATGCTGGGGCAATTTACTAAAGGCTTGACATTGAAAATATCCCATGTTTACTCTGAACAGCAGGTTGTAATTTGTTTTTAACTTATTTTTTTTTATTTTTCTAAGTCATTTACACTATAGATCAGCTTTTCTCAAATTGTTTAACAGGGGATCCTTTAAAACAACTTTCAGGTTATTGGGGAACCCCTGCTATAATTACTATATCTACAATTCACAGTATGTTAGCATGGTGGTCAGTGGGAAGAATCTCACCCTTACAAACAGCCAAAAAAAAAAAAAATCATTGTAGGAAATAGCTGACCCAAGAGGCACAAAGTGTCCACTGTTCAAGGAATCTGGGAGAAACGCTGGTTGAGAAACACTGCTATAGATATTTTCTTAAAAATGGCAGTACCCCCTATAATATGTTGAAAGTCTATATAAAAAGACATATTAAAACATGACATAATCTTACCATTATACAGGATAAAATGGTAGCCCTTAAATACATTTCTTCACCTATTCATTTGCCCAGTACCTGAGCGTCTGCATAGGAACAAGGGTTGCAGAGGTCTTCACTGTGCCCCTTACTCCACAGGGTCTGTAGGGGCTCTCCTCATGACCACTCACTGTTGAACACAGCTGGATAAAAAGGCCATCAACCAGGCTAGTTAGAACCCAACAAAGTAAGACAAAAGCATAATATCTACAAATGCGCAGACAGTGAAGTAACATGTGGGTAAACTGCTGAGGATCTGCGCTAACAGAGGTCTTGGGGGATTCTGATTTTAAAGCGGACCCTGATATAAAAGATGTGAAGTGGGAAATGCTGCTGTAAAGTTAGGGACTGTAATGTAAAAGCAAAGTTTTAGATGTAAAGAAGACTCTAATGTTAAAGGGAGATCAAGATGTGAACAGGGAGAATGTATTTTGAAGGGGGCCTCTAATGTGAAGAAAGGGTTTTAATGTAAGGGGGAACATATTTGAAGGTGGATTCCTTATGTGAAGGAGAGGTAGAATAAGGCAACCCTGATGTGAAGAAGTTTGTCCTAGGGATTAGAGACCCTGTCAAAAATTAGAATTTAGACCCATAAATCTGTAGCCTGGAGACCCACCAGCAGCAGTGCAGAGTTAGGTCTATCACTACACCACTGACCCTGAAGACTGGAATACCAGACAATATTGCACAAAACATTAGGTATCACTGAACAATGAGGTGCCTCATTTAGGGTTAACTTTAAACTGAATGCATTTAAAGTTTAGGGTACTGTACGTTATTTTTTTTACATTTAGTAGCTGCACAAGGTTTCAAGATGTCTCATATTTTATGTAAATAGTGAGGCACCAAAAAATTGGGTTTTAGGAATTTTCTATACCACTATTAAATGCAGTTAAATATAATGTTTAATAGTTCACATATAAATAGACATCACCATAAAAAATTGGTAAATTGTCAAATCAAATTGTCAAAGGAAAGTCGGTTCATAGCACCGATCCTGTACATACAGATAACGACACGATTGTTCACAGATATTGTACACACGATAGATGCGATCGTTTGAACGATACAGGAAGTGACGTGCACCACAGGAAGTGAGCGAACGTTCGTTCACCGCGCATGCTCAGACCATGGACGATCACCATGGACGATCAATGAACGACCGTACACACGATAGATGGTCAACGATCGTCGTCCAATCCGATCCGCCGGTCCGGTCGTTCATTTCCAACGACTATCCTCGTTCGTCGGCATCGTTGGTTACTTTTTTTACGAACGATTTTTGCCCAATCGATCGTTCGTCGTTCATTTCCAACGATAAAAAATTGGAAGTGTGTACGCAGCTTTACTCTCTAACACACTTTCCAGCACAGTAATATTATGATACATTTGTTACATTTTTCTTTTATCCACTGCTAGAAAAATGTAACAAATGTATCATAATACTGTGCTGGAAAGTGTGTTACAGAGTAAAGCTACGTACACACTTCCAATTTTTTATCGTTGGAAATGAACGACGACCGAGTCTGCAATCATTGAAAAGAGTGTGCGATTGCTCTTGCAGCCCTTAATAGTTCCTAAAAATAACCTGAATTTTCCCACCATTGACTTCATGGTGCATTCGATCACCCGAACAATTGTAATATGAAAATTTGAGTAAATGATAAATTGCTTACCAAAAAATGTTATCACTGTGCATAGAAAACAAAGGATAAGAATCCTCAGGAGGGTTGAGACCATATGAGGTATTCAGGTGAAATGACCCAAAAGCATTTGGAGAGTATGGCTTAGTGCTACAAATATAAACCCTTCCAAATATTGCTAAAGACTGGCCACCGGTGATTCCTAATAAGGATAATTGTTGCTCACCTGAGATTGCTGATTAATCCAGATATAGTATATTCACTTGGGAACTTCTTTTGAAGGATTTATAGATATGCTTTTTTACAAAGAAAGCAACTATCTAATATAGATAATCTGCAGCCATGATTAAAGGGACACAATACATATTCATAAATAAATGCTGGTTTTGTACAAATAGGGTAATTATTAATCATAATGATTACACACATTTATATATATAACCAAATTGGACAGACATATAAATATATTTAAAGGATAAATATTATGTATTATAACACACCATAATCCTCATACATCCTTAAACCATATCTTGAAGATGAGTTTAGTAAAATATATATATATATATATATATATATATATATATATATATATATATATATATATATATCTATATATATATATATTATATAGTGTGTAGAAATCTTAGGGGAAATAAAATTGATATAAAGATTACAAAAAGGGTTTATAGCTAATCTGTTCATTTAAGCCTGGATATCTGTTAGCCTTTAGAGTAAAGATCCACCTGGACTTTTTTCGTAGTAATAGTTTGTCATAATTGCCACCACAACGGTTAGGTTGTACATGTTCTAATGCCATGAAGTGTGTCCCTACTGGATTACATTTTATATTAGATATATTACAAAATGAGGACCTACAGGGGAAAGTAGGTTAGAATTTTTAATGTCATAGATGTGTTTGTAAATTCTCTTTTTAAATGGACGAAAGGGCTTCCTTATATACAACGCCCCGCATTTCCAAGTGCTGCTCTTTGGCTTAGTAAAATGAAAATATTATTATTATTATTGGTTATGTATTTACACTGATTACATCTACTGCACACAAAGGTGCCGGTTTGTTGGTCAGTAGATGTTAAGGTTCTTGGTTTAGAATAGTGGTTATGGACTAACTTATTGTGAAACAAAGGAGCTCTTTTATAGGTAATTTTAGGTTTTTCATCTACATATTTTTGTACTTTATCACCCTGTGTAAATATGTGCCAATATTTAGACATAATTTGTTGTAGTTTATTGGACTGTTTAGTGTATGGTGTAATAGGACGAACCTTATTACTGTTTTTACTATTCTTAACCACCTTAGGATCAAATAGAAAATTGGTTCTATCTTGTGGTATTGCCTTGTTATAGGCCTTTTTTAGGCATTTTTTGAGTAACCCCTATTAGGTAAACTGCTTTTTAGTTCTTTAGCTTTTTTTAAAATTCTGTTTCATTAGAACATATTCTTTTTAGTCTAGGATATTGTCCATCTGGTATGTTATTAATTGTATGTTGAGGGTGTGCATTTTTAGCTGAAAGTATGGTCTCATATTTTATCGAAAAACAGGGTTTATGTTTTGTTTGTGTAAATTAAAACTAATTTGAATGTAATTTAAAAAAAATTTTGCATTTGATAAAAACCATGTTGGGTTTGACAAAAGCCATGAAATTAAAAAAATTTATTTTATAGGTCAACTGCATTTGGAGTGAAAGTGAAAGGTCATCCAAAACAGATATTTCATCTAATGGTACACAATGGACAGTTACAATAGTTCTTTATGTTTCATGGAGACTCCATCTGAATAGTTCATATTGATTTCTAATTACACATTGGAGTTGATATTGTGAAGAAGTAGAGACATAGGGGCCGGTTTATAAAGGCTTACCAAGTGTGGAGAAAAAAGACTATAAAGGCATGTTTTTTAAATACTTAGTAGTTAGCTGACAAATCCAAAACAGAAGCACCAAAAAAGAAAGGGGACTTTTTAGGCATATATTTATGCCTATATTGGCTGGCAGATGTTTTAAATCCTGGAACAGATCCATTTCAGGTTTGCTAGATGACCTAGGTTTTCCAATAATGGTTTATCTTGAATAATGAGTCTTGAAAAACTTTAATAAATTTGGCCCATACACTTTGTTCTAATTTGGTGATGCTATATTCACTGTCCATAAATGCTTGCAAAGGAAATAAAGAAAATCAAACAGGGTTTTTGTTTTTTAAATAGTGGATAACTGAATTAAACACAGATTCAGTTTATTCTGTAAAATAAGGGAATATTTGCTATTTCTCAAGTAAATCAGCACTGTTGTGTTATAATTATGTAAACTTATATTTGCCATTTGATGTACTTTTTATGCTTATCAAATTTCACAGCACACTAGAATTACTTTGGAACTTTAAGGGCTGCTGACATCTTTTGTGCATTTTGGAATGTTTTGTGATATATTTTGCAGAACACTTGGCATCTCACAGAACAATAAGTTTCCAGCTGCAACCATTGTGTCTGTAAGTACATAGAAAGTGGACTAATGCATATAGATATGTTTATGGCTAGGCACTACTTTCAGGCTAATTGAAAGCTAAAAAGTTACTGACAGGCAGAAATGTATTAAAAAAAATGTTTCCTTTCCTCTTTATCGTTTGCGACATCATGCATTTTCCCCAGCATAACTTATCCCTAAACAATGTGGCATGTGTCACTGTAGCACATATCAATAGAATACCCAATGAAACTTTTTTGTGGGAGGCAATTAAAGCAATTTATTTATCACAATGTAAGCGTTGTTTTGTGGAGGCTTTTTCCCTTTTACTATTTTTATGGGTACTTGTCAGATAACCTTCATTTACCAATTTTGGTAAGTCATGATGCCTAATATGACACCTTTTGGAAAGTTTTGCCCTACATTTCATTCAAAGACAGGCAAGTTTACCTAAAGCATGGGTTATCTTAGAATGTAAATAAAACACATATATCATATATTACCTATACTTTAAATGCTACAGCAAGTAATATGTGCACATTGCATATCTGACAGTGCTATATTGCATGATATAGCTGGTAAAATGTAAGGGATTTATATATTAAGTAGTGAATCTGACATTCACATTCAACATACTCTGGTGGACCATAAGTTAAAGCCGTGAAAAACACATGTACCTGGGTGGTTTCACCCCATAGAGTGTTTAGTGAATGTCAGATATACCACTTTATTGGGTTTTAAGCTTTTATTTCATAGGTAACAGTGTATTTGTTTTCTGTGGAAGAAATTAGTTCATGCAAATCCAAAAAGTGACATGGCTGTACATATAGTAAAAAATCTTGATGTCACATGACCATGAAAGCTATCATTCATGGAGTCATGAATTAGTGAGCGGTTATCAGCTCAAGGTCTTCACATGTTACATTTATTTTTGGTTACTGTTGTGTTTGCTTTGCTTTTGAAACATGTATCCTTTAAAGCCTCCATAAGTACATAGTTAGTATAAGGAGCTTCCTTTTTGTCTGTTACTAGTGGCACCAGGTACAGCCCCGTCCAGCTTTTTGGATCTGAGAGTAGCTGTACTACCTACGATTCTATAGGTTTGTAGTGGAAAAGGGTGAGACCTTTTCTCAGGCTTTAATTACTGTGTCTACAGAGATTCTCCCTATAGTTATCTTAATGGCCCCTGCCACCAAAACAGAAAATTAGAGGCAATCCAAATTTTTACAGCTGTCACCAGAACAAGAAATGAGGGAAAACCTTTCAATGGGGGCATGGCATTTGTTCTGTCAGCTATCTTAAATAAGAATTCTTCACACATTTCCTCTCTCCTTTCCTGTTGCTGCACAAACATATATCTCATTCTATCCAAAACTAAAGCTGCGTACACACCTCCAATTTTTATCATTGGAAATGAACGACGAACGAACGACGAACGACCGATTGGCCCAAAATCGTTCAGAAAAAAAGTAACCAACGACGCCGATGAACGAGGATAGTCGTTGGAAATAAACGACCGGACCGGCGGATCAGATTGGACGACGATCGTTGACCATCTATCGTGTGTACGGTCGTTCAGTGGTCGTGCATGTTCTGAGCATGCGCGATGAACAAACATTCGATCGATACAGGCTGCATTGTGTATATGAGTGTGTGTGTGTGTATATAATATATATATATTTATATATACATACACACATATATATAAATATATATTCATATATATATATATATATACACACACACACACACTCATATACACAATTCAGTGTATATATATATATATATATATATATATATATATAGTATTCACTTCCTGTGGTGCACGTCACTTCAAACAATCGCATCTATCGTGTGTACAATATCTTTGAACGATTGTATCGTTATCTGTATGTACAGGATCGGTGCTATACGATCGTTCGCAGATATCGTGCAGGATCGTTTGTCGTTCGTTTGCAAACGATAATAATTGGAAGTGTGTACGCAGCTTAAGACTAAGTACATACATAAAAAGTTGTTGAAAAAGAATGATTACCTGCACATAATTAGATAATTGTTCTTGAACAAAACAAACAGCAATCAAAAGATAAGGGTGAATCCCACTTAAAAGGATTGTCATCCTAGCAGATTATTTTGTGTGACGATTAGTTGGTATTGATTGTGTGTACAGTCTGGTAATGATTGGGTGTTAACCACCTAAGCGTTACACTGAGGTCTAGATTTCTGTACCAAAAGTGATCCACTGTTTTTCATGAAATTTTTTTTTAAATTGTAGACCTGTAACTTACAGAAATATGTCCGAACAGGGGTTCTAGTAGATAATATGAATATAGAAAATGTTTGAAACACACAATCATGTAAAAAAAAAAAAAATACTTTTAATAAAATTAAAGGAAAAACACAAAAATCAGCAATGTAAACAAATCATAAATACTGAAAATACTGAAAAAGCAATAACTCTGTATATTGTAAAGTACTATATTATTCTAAAACACCTCCCTAGTGTGGCAATTTTTAAAACTTTGATTGTGTATTTATTGGAGTCTGTTTTGAATTATTTTGTATTTGATTGGATACGGGAGTTTGTATCCAATCCAATACAAAATAAGAATTTGAATTTCCAAGTTATTTACTTTTATTTTATTTTTTTTTTATTTTCTTGTATTGGATTGGATGCTGGAGTTTGTATCCAATCCAATACAAAATGACAGTTTGAATTTACCAGGTATATACTTTGTAATTATTTGAATTATTTTGTATTGGATTGGATACGCAAGTTTGTATCCAATCAAATACAAAATATAAATTTGAATTTCCAAGTTATTTACTTTTATTTTTTTTTTTTTTATTTTTTGTATTGGATTGGATACGCAAGTTTGTATCCAATCCAATACAAAATGACAGTTTGAATTTATCAGTTATGTACTTTGTATTTATTTGAATCATTTTGTATTGGATTCAATACAGGAGTTTGTATTGAATCCAATACAAAATGAATGAATGAGTTTCAGTTTGAATTTCCCGCACACGCGCCGACGTCATCACGCACGCAGGGAGGAGCCATCCGTTTTTTTTTTTCTCCGCCGGACGGCTTCTCCCTGCAGAGATCATCCGGCGCTGGAACGAGGAGGACGTGGGACGATCAGCGGGACCAGGTAAGAAGCCATCCGGCATCTTGTGTTCCGCCGGCCGGCATCTTGTGATCCGCTGGCCCGGCGGATCACAAGATGCCGGCCGGCGGAACACAAGATGCCGGCCGGCTTCTTACCGGTCCCGCTGTCACCCGACGAAGGCACCCGACGCTGGAGAGATCGGCGGACGATGATCGATGGAGGACGACGCTGGATGAGCACAGGGGGACTAGGTAAGTAAGGATGTACAAAATCTCGGGCTTAACCATCCTTGCAATTTTTTTTTGCCCGAGCGAAGGTCGGGCTTAACTGCAAGGAGGTTAAAGTACATGTGTATATGGTATTATTATTATTACTATTATTATACAGTATTTATATAGCACCAACATATTACGCAGCACTGTACATTAAATAGGGGTTGCAAATGACGGACAGATGCAGACAGTAGTACAGGAGAAGGAGAGGACCCTGCCCAGAAGAGCTTACAATCTAAGAGGTGGGTTAGTGAGGGTTTTAGTGAGGAGTGAGGAGACAGAAGAAGATAGGAAAGTTTGAAAATTTGTAATCTGAGTGCTCTCTTAAATGAACAGAAAGTAGGAGCAAGATGAAAAAGGAGATGAAGACTACTACAGAAAGTTGGGGTAGCTCTAGAGAAGTCTTCTATCCATGCGTGTAATGAGCGAGGAGATCAGTAGTAGGTCATTGGAGGAGCGGAGAGAGCGGCAGGGGGAGTATTTTTCTATCAGGTCAGAAATGTAAGTGGGACAATAACTGTGGAGGGATTTGAAGGCAAAGCACAGGAGCTTGAGATTGATTCCAAGGTGAAATGAAAGCCAATGAAGAAAACTACAAAGAGATACCGCAGAAGAGGAGCGGTGGGAAAGATGAATCTAGACTGACTGAGTCTAGCTGCAGTGTTCATAATAGAGGAGAGAGTGGGGTTAGGAGAATACCAGAGAGAAGGAGGTTACAGTAGTGACACATGGCTGTACAAGCACACATTCTTTTATTCAGCTACTCAAATATGTAATTTCCTCCACCTCATTTCTGCAATCTCTTAATAATTGCATCTGCAGTCTGTACAGTTATCAGTCAAGGATCTATAAACAATCACATCACATCTCATTTGTTTTCAAAGACTTTTATCTATGTATGTACAAAGCCTTTAGAGGAAGTTTGGGCTTTATGTACAGTTTTAGAAAAATAAGGTTGTCTATACTAGTTTGATTTTAATAAAAGTGCAGTGGTGCCTTCATTAAAAGTTTCTAGATAGATAACTTAATAAACTGAAAGACACACAAGAGTACGTGTGAGTGTATGGAACTGATCTTGCTGTTGGTGGCTGTTTTACTGGCTATTACCGTAGCATATATATATATATATATATATATATATATATATATATATATATATATCACACATGTGCTATCCCCTATACTGTACTTATATTTATACTCCGCTTGGCTGCTGCAATGCTATCAATCAATTTTCAACTCTGCCGGAAACACTCAGCATTCAATTGGTGTTCGTACAATGCACCACCTCTGGCTATTTACTCTGCATTCTAGTCAAGTGTTGGTCTTGAACCTTGCGTTTCTCATTGCCTTTCCAGAAATAACCGTTAATACAGCCTTGAGATTGTGCTTTAATGCATAATATTCTACTCCTTTCCATAGCCTTGTATTTTTTTCACGCTGTTTGTATTTTTATTTCTGCTTATTAATTTAATTTTTTAAATATTTCACACTTGCAGTTTACCTCCACGTCTGATTATCTAGACAAGACTACATTAAAAGATTCTTTATGATCCCAAATACAAGCCTGATACAGTTTAAACAACTTTGTAATTTTACATATTTCTGTAAAATAGAAAGAACTTTAGATTTCAATTACTCCCTGCAAAAAATGGGTTCTGATACTGCTAATTGTGTGTGCTCAGGGAACTCTTCCGTGACCTCCTATTCCTATATTTATGTATGTATGAATCCTATGTATTCCTATATTTTACAAACGACCTTAGGCTTTCCAGTATCATGCTTTTTTTAAATGCAAGCTGCTATTATGATTTTACTATGTGGGTTGTACTGAGTGATTATACCTTTGTTACAAGTAAAGTGTAACAATAGTAACCCACCACTTATTTAGTCATCTTGATTGTCTTAATGTGATGTGTAAATAGGTACATGTCATACTTCAAATATTTCAGGTATAGTTACATTTATACATCAGTAGCTGTGATCATAAACATGGTATGAAACTATACAATACCAAAGCACCAGAGAATGCCCCCCCGCTTTTATTCAAACAACTTACGAAAAGTTTCAAAAAAAGTTTTTTTAAAAACAAAATAATCCATACCTCTCCCACTACCTACACCACCCCCACATTCTTATGTGTCATCTGCAGCATTGTATTAAAGAGCTAATATGGCTTCTGCATTGGAGACATATCAGATTCTATCAAATGTATGATTCTTCAATGCTTGCTGATGGCCCATAAGTTATTGCTGTGTTCTGCAGTGATGTAAGGGTCATGGTGTAGGGTGGATGCTGATGATTTTTCAGCTATGGCACTGGTAACTAAAGGCAACTGGCAGATACATATATGTTTTTTTTAATGTACATGAAATGTAATATGGTCAAAATTACCCATAAACAAAAATGCATATTAATATTTTGCAGGTATTTTAACAGTCCAACCCATGCTCATTTCCTAAAAAAGATTTACACATTATTAATCATCAAGTAAGAGCCAAAAATATTTTACATATTTAAACACATTTTCTGATGCCACATTCCAATATATTCAAACCAATCCTTTGAAGGCATCAATCCACTCGAACAATCTCAGCTATAAAATTCCAGCACATTTTACTGGTTCTTAATTTACAAAAAAATGTAATATAAAAAATCATTACATCATGAAATGGAAATGAGCATACAGTAGGGCCTAAAAGTTCTAAAAAAAAAATTAATGCATTTCGCAGACACTAAGACTGCTTCTTCAGGATTCACTTTAAGACACCTAAAAGTTTTTTAATAATAACAGAAACAATTAAACACATAGATTACAAACATGGTCTGTCAATAATTATCAAAAAATAAGAAAAAAAATACCCACAATAATTTTCCAAATAGATAGAGAGTCCTTCACTCTTTTTGTGGGAAGACAGCGGACAGGCTGGTCGCCAACTTATTTCTAATATTGGATGCATATCATCCAATGCTAGTCAATTAGTGGACAACTATCTAAGACCTTTTGTCTACTATTATTCTTGAATGATACCCTGATCTATTACAAATTATTGATAATCTGAACATCCCTGACAATGCATTATTAGTTACGATGTGATGGTTGGTTATTATTGGTCACTGCAATGTTTTTGTGACTTTTTGAGACCTATTGTATGGTCATGTCTATTTCATGATGTAAAGATTTTATGATAATTTAATTTAGATTGAGAACTAATAAAATTGGGTGGCATTTTATATGTGGGATTGTTTAAGTGGATTGATGCCTTTAAAGTCCCGTGGTTGTTTTTAAATAGGGATTGGTTTTATTAAACATCTAAAAAGAGGAACCAAACTAGGTTAATAAAAGCAATACATTACTGTCCATGGGGAACAGTGATTCATATACACAGTGGTATAAATAACAGCATCATCAATCCTGTCTGTCTGTTCTCAATTTTTTATTGTACAGTAGCAACCATTATACCATGTGACCTAAATGTGAATAATATTCAATTATTATATAGTATCATATTCAAGCTGTTTAAGTCCAATGTGTGGAGAAAAATTGGATAGATGTTATTTTACTGAATTTCAGACATTTCTCCACAAGATTCCTAGACCTAGATTGCACAAACAGGTAACAGCTATCAGTTAATATAATTACATCTATGAACTGACAGAATATTTACAATGTCATTTACTAGTGCACCTTTATTCACACACCTTTATCCCTATGCCACACCTCAGAGCCAAAGAGGACTGTTGGAAAAATGATGGGGGGGAAGAAATTACTAGTACCACCAATCACTAGTGTGGTATCATCTCCTGTATGATGACAAATAATCTTCTTCCCGCATTTCAACTCAACCCAAATGCAAGGAAGGTTACTGGGTGTAAGACGGAGGTCCAGAAGTAGGGAAAACCTCAGCAGATGCACTGATGTTGGTTTCCTCCAACAACCCTTGACTAGCGGCTTATGAACAGAAGAATAGAGGTCTTGTGATTGCTATTTAAATAGTTTTTTTTATCTAAATTGACTACATGAGATGTCGTTTAACTGTTTGATGTAATATCACCCAAAGAAACCTTCCAAGTTAATTTTTTTTTTCAGTAAAATATTTTTCCAAATTTCTAATTTACCCCTAATGATTGTTACGAATGAGGGTAAACCTAATTAGCCCAAAATTACTCCAAATTCCCCTTCCTGGATAATATTTTCTACGTATTTTTTTAAATTGTTACTATTTTCGTTTTTTATTCAGCTTGTATGATACATTTTTCAGTATGCCATAACAATAAAATGAACACCAGAAAAAAAAAGAAAATGTTTTTACATTTGCAAATAATTTAGCCATGCTTTATTCTTTAGTAATTTTAGTGTAATTTTTAACAGAACAAGCAATGGAATAAAAATAATACTTTCTATTCACACTACTTTTTGTAAAAAAAACTAACTATTTTGATGAAATCAAAAATAAAAATGCATTTTTATATTATTTTGACATTTTCTTTAAAGATTCAATAAACAATTTATTTTTTCAAAGCAATATTGCCCAAGAGAGTTATCAAACTATAAAAAAAAATGGTTTATAGTGGAAATGTAAAAAATGTTCTGGTCTATATAGCGAGTATATCGGTATGAGAGTGAAGTGGTTCATAACATTAGATGAGCCTGATCACCATTCAGTATGTTGAATTCACGTTAATTTAAAGCTTGCAAAACTAGCTGGATAGATTACATAATATTTATGGACTCTTTTTCATATTTACTTGCCAAAAAATGTTTTCTAGAAATGGTAAACTAAAATATATGCCATAGTACTATACATTCTTTTTAATGATTGTAAAGCAAAAAGGGGCAGACTCCTCTGAAATGTGGCTGCTATATGCCCTGTTGAGTCGGGAGTCCGGAAGGTGATTGGGTCAGAAAAGCACATCAGGTCATGGCATGGATGTTTTGAAGAGGCTTAAACAAAATCATAATAAGTACAGACAGCTCAGTACCACACGTGCAATGCACAAAGGTATATATAAAATATGTAAAAATTTGTAAAAATAAAATTATTCATATGCAGTATTTCAATCTTTAGGTCAATCAGCCAATACAAATAAATCACATTAAAAATCTTTAAGCATTTTTTGGAAACTTTTTTTGCATCTTAAGGAGCTTTTGAACGTTTTGAAAATTGAAGCGATTGATCGTGTACTGGTTTACTTTTATATAAAGAAGAAGTCCCAATACATTTTTTATTGTTTTTTATAATCGGCTTGTCATGATTTTTAAAGTATAGAGGTACCTTAAAAGTTCCTGTAAACAAAAACTTTTTCAGATGCAGAAAAGGTTTCCAAAAAATGTATAAACTTACGTATTAGGAATGTGGTACCACAAATTATAAAGAAATCTTCTTTGAGGTCAAATAAATAAAACAATAAATTCCCTAAAGGTTTCATGCTGTAGAAAGAAACTCAATTTTCAAAAATAAAAGTACCCTGGATCCACACTTCATATTCCTTCAACAGGGTGGCTACATGTTTACTAAAGTACATATATTATTTTCTTTCAGAGACTTACATGCAATAACTATTTACTTGATGCAAATTTAAATATAACTGAAAAAAAAACAAATGGTAAGATTTTTGTACAGGATGGAAAAGGTTTATCATTGAACAGATAGAACAGATTAAACAGTCAGAAAGATATGTTGGGCGAGGATTAAAAAAAAAAAAAAAAAAAAAAAAGGGCCTGCAATTTACATCAGCTGGATGCATCTTTTCATGTGATCAAAAGTAAGGAACAGCTGGCAAAATTTTATTCTGAAACTTTGTAACGTGTTGGCAAACCACATGTACCCCGGAGGAGATTGGTTGGCTGCAGGCATTAAGCCAATGGCTAAAGCTTGCCTGGGGATGCCCAATACATGTGTTACTTTTAAACAGCATTATAATTGTACGTGCATGCTACAGAACTCTATTAAAAACAGCAGGTGGGCTCCTGTGAATATAATGCACCTCTGCCACCAATAGGTCCAATGCACAGCTGGTTTTATATCTATGGTCATTTAGGAGACAGCACACCTATACAGCTGTCATCTCATTTACTGGTTTTTACAAAGCATCTCTGCCACCAAAATAATTCCAATGCACATCTGGTTTTATACCTATGATCATTTAGGAGACATCCCAGCTGTACAGATGTCTTCTCATTTTACTGTTTTTTCAAAATGCACCTCTGCCACCAATAATAAGTCCAAGGCACAGCTGGATTTTATGCAATGGTCATACAGGATACAGCACACCTGTTAAGATGTCTTCTCATTTTACTGTTTTTAAAATGCACCTCTGTCACTAAAATAAGTTCAATGCACGTCAGGTTTTACACTTATGGTCATTTAGGAGACATCACAGCTGTGCAGATAACTTCTCATTTTACAGGTTTTAAAACAATTATACCTTAGCTAAAACAGGTACTAACTGCCACAAATTGGCAAGAAAATTACTTAACTCTGATAATTATTTTGTAATTACACTATTGTCATTACAGCATTTCCAATTCCTGGCACTCTACAGCGTTCCAGAAAGAAAAATGAAAAAAATTGAGTTTTTTTATTAAAATATTATTCTTCTCTTTTAATGAAAAGACATCAATTACAAATCTGGAGCAATATATTTTTTGATAGAAAGACAGACATGTGTAGCAGTGTAAAATTACAGATTTAATAAATAGAGCAAATTTGAAAGACATTGTTCTCATGATTATACAACAATGTTGAAAGTGCAATGTACTGTAGCAAAGTCTGCATTTTAAGTAGACGGTTGCTGGTGCCATACATCTGCAAAATGACAAAAAATGACAGTTTACAAATGTGCTAGCAGCTGAAGGGTTTTATTTCAATTCAAATTCCTCTATACCAAGTTTCTATAACAGAAAAAGTTTCCAGATGTCAGACCAAGATTTATTAAATTTTACAGTGTTGAAATTTATCCTTTGAGTGATGTCATAATTAAAGATATTCTACAACAGGAACAACTGTTGAGTACAGTACACTGCATATTTCACTACTTTGGTACTGCAATAGCATTTCCTTCTATCAGCAAAAATGGCGCCTGGTCTAGGAGGATGTGGCTGGCTTGTATCAAGTGTTTGTGCTGGAATTGCCAGCTGTCAGTGACCAGATCCTGAGCATTTGTTTCCACCAAAGAATGCTCAATAAGGGATCTTGTAATGTGAGCACAGTGGTTCTGAATTATATGTACGGGTAATCCTTAAACATGACTTAATAAAAGAGATGGCTCCCGCAAGCTACTTGGCCATCTTGGTCCTAAAAATATGTTGGATGTTCTAAATAACATTTACGCTTATCACATCAGTGTTACTAAGAACGTGAAAATGGTATCATCACAATGATTTTGTCTCAGGGAGAAGTATTAACCTCCTGGATGATTCATTTCTTTCCAGATTTATATGTCTAAAAGCAGTACATTGGTTTTCATGAAAATTTATTTTACAGTATAATTTAATAGTATGAGTATAATAAAGTTTGAAACACATAATCATGTCAAAATAATAAATTTAAAAAAATGATTTTTTTTAAATATTTTTTTTTAATTAAAAAAAAAAAAAAAAATATTATACTTATACTATTATATTATACCGTAAAATAAATGTTCATGAAAGACAATGTATTGCTTTTTCACATATAAATCTACTGTATTGCATTCAATTAAGGTTTTCCATAGGTTTAGCTACCCCGAATGTGACGCGGGGTTACCGCTTCCAGCATCTTTTTTTTTACCACGAGTCACACTCGGGGTTACTGCTCCGCAGGTTAAATCAGAACATCCACTTACCCAAATCTGTCTTGAGTTATGGCTATAAGGTTTTAGTTGTCAGGAAGAAGCTGTATGCCTATCATTGGAAGGATCTGATTCTGGTGATCAATACATTTATTGGAATCTTTGCTGGCTTCAAATAACCAATCATATCCAAGTAATTCTGAAAAAAGGGTTTTTCCTTGCAAGTGATCAGACCTTCATCTCATTTACTAAGATAAGTAAAATATCCAATGCAATCACATAATGTTAACAGCCCAAAATACTCTTGATACATTAGATTAAAATCAATCTGGAATTATATTAAATCATGTTTGTCAGTTTAGATGCAAACAGTGTTTGTGTAGCCAAAACATTTGTTTTGTTTTGTCTTTTTGGTATTATTGGAAATAATTCATGGATTTACCAGAAAATAGGCGATATGCCACCTCCTAACCTTCACACTAATGGTGACTGTTTCAAATTGCAGTATTGTTAGATAACCAATATGTTTATTTTCCATGCTATGAGCTGTGAACTTTTCATTCTTACCTACATTGTAAAACATGAACACCTGTTGGATTGTTTTCTTTACCCATGACTACATTTCTTGGCTGTGTATCACTGTTGTAACTACTGTTGTCTACTACTACCCTTGTTTATGTGTATGTTATATACTTTTTTCCGTTCCTTTTTTTATTGTTATATTGTTGTAATATGTAAATATGAAAATAAAGAATGTTATATAAGTATATATATAATGTCCTGGAAATATAACCAAGTATGTGGGAAAGATGAATTTATACAAATTTAAGTCATATCCACTCCTAGACTTCTGTCACCAGAACAAGCGTCCCCATTGGAAAATACCCTCTCCTTTTGTCCTGGTAACAGCTGAAAACATTGGATTTCCCAATTGCCTTAATGACAATAGTAATCGGAACAATCAGAGTAAACATCCCCTGTAGGGAATTGGACCTTACTAAAAACGTAATGATTCTATTAATTTTGTACTTGTTTTGGCAATGGTGAGGCTTTCTGATTATTCTACTGGAGAGCCACCAAGAAGTTAATAATTTTAGCAAGTTAAATACAAAAACATGGATTAGTGAATGCACATATTGTGGGTTTACAGGTGGATTTGTGTAAACTGGCTGGTCTGTGCCCTTGTGAACATCGTGTGTCCTCCTTCCCACACTAGGTTGGGGTGGGAGTGAGCTGATACTGACATTTCTGGATATGCGTAAAGAAATATCAGCTTCTCGTTGCCTGACTCTTCCCTGGTAGATGATATGGAAATGGGCATTCCCTGGGGTAAACCAAATCATGTGTTCTTGGTTCTGGAACTGTTTTGGGCCATTGTGTGTATCTAATAAAGACTCGTACTAAATTTTAATCTTTTAATTAGAGTGTTTTGTGTCATTCTTTACTATTCCTGACTCTTGTAGTCCTATACATACTTCAGTAAGTAATGTATGTCAAGAACTAGGTGGTGCAAAGACAATATAAATATCCATACTTATGGAAAATTAGGCACAAGATAACAAGGAATTAAAGCTTAACTATGAGCTTATTCAAGAAAGATAGCATGGGATCTATGAAAGGGTAAGTATATCAGGTGTAAATGACACCCTGCTTTTACAGTCTTTCCTTCATACTAAGTGACATTTATGACTTTTAAAAACACAGAATTGAACTTTAAGGCATCAATATAACACTGTGTCAATTTAGTATGCCTTATGCAATATTTAGCATACATTTAATACCAATGCAGGTTGATGTATTAAGCCTATAGAGTTCTAGGGTGTCCCTGATAAAGTAAGGAAAAAAGCACCATAAATTATAAAATTTTGTTTTTCATACTTTGTCCTCATTGTCTTGTGTCTGTCTTGAAAACAATATTTTATTCTCAGAGGAATCAGAAAACAATGTAATACTCTCTAAAAGCTAGGATAAAAATAAACAGTATGTTCATATATATTTTTACAGCTAGCCAGTAAAGGTATTATATCTAGGAACTTCGTCTTTGACAAAATACTTTCATCTTACTGCTTGCTGAGACAATAGAAAGTAATTTTTTTGCCTTCCTGCCCATTGAAATATCCTGCCTGATAGAAGGTAAAAGAATCATTCCTTGAAGGTTGCCACTGCTGATTCTTAGGGTCATTTTGGATCTGTGTATCTGCATTTTGCTGCAGACTAAATAGCCACAATAACAACCTTGTCTATTCGAATTAATGGGAGAGGTTGTAAACTATTCTATGCATATAGTTTGGCATTGAAGTAACAAATTCCAGCATGGTAGCCAAAAAGTCTTTTTTTGCCATTCGGTTGTTCTATGATGTCCCTACCATGATGGCTCACTAAATGACATTGGGGGATGGCTGACCGGTGAGATATTAATAAATGTTTCTAGCAAGTGCACATAACTTAAGTATGCAGACAACCAGGCAATTAGCATAAGAAGGTTTATTTAATGAGACATCTCCTTTAATGAGATAACTCTTGAATGAGAAATATGTCCCACATTCACTTGGAAGTTGACCTTCTGTGCTATTTTTATGTTTATAAACATGGTACACAGTAAAGAAGCAATATCAGAAATAGGAACAGGCCAAGGATCAGGACAAGGCAGCATGTTAATGTAGTCATGAACAGCAGAAGTTGCTAACCAAAGAGACATCCAAGTGCATTCAAACCTGATGTCAGTTAAGCACGGACCTAACACATCCCAATTACAGCTTTCCAGAAGGAAGAGGTATGGACAGGTATCACTGTCAGAAGGATGATGTCCTACCCAAAGTAATGATCAATAATTTATCCTTAGGTCAATTGCACAGACAAACTTGAACACGGTGATAATGTTGGATACTTGTTTGAAAAGTAATTTTCTGCTTATTAACAAAATGTACATAATTCTAATGCTCAAACCCCATGCAGATGTCAGATTACTGTCGCTTTGTGATCCTTTCCGGTGAGAAATGAACAAATGAGAGATGTACACATAACACTATTCTGTTCTATGGACAGGGCTGGAGGGAAGATGAGCGAGTGTGCCCCATTGTACTTTCCTATGGTGGTTGTTCGGGATCAGTTGTTCATCAGAAGCCAGTATGAACGGCTGGTGGGGCGCTGTACACACTCCTGATTTTTGCTCAAGGCGAGCATGACGTTTCATCTCGGGTGTCAATCATCTGACGTGTGTACTAATTCTAATGCTGAATTCTGTCCTGAATATTTAAAATAAAGACTCCACAGCAAAATGTTAAAAATTATTGTGTTCATGGGGATTACGTGAGCTTCCCTTTCACCAATAAAGCTAGGGCACCCAACTGATGGAGATGCAAACTGATTTACAATATATAGAAACCATCTGCTATAAAGAATTTGGCACACAGGTGTAGCAAATGTAAATAATAAATCTTTAATGTATTTATAATATCTGCAATGTACATATCAATGTGTTTATAAAATATTCTAAAATATTTTATTTTTTTGGCATTTTCATTGGCAAACCAATGTACTTTAAACAACCTTTAATGTCAGTAAAAATGTAGTAGGATTTTCAGGATTTCTTTAGAACATATTGTATGCATTACATGTCCTATAGTAAGTGAAAAAAATACGGAGATGACAATTTTCTAGCATTGTAGTAATGTACTTTCTCTGGAAATAAATATTTTGTTCAGCATCTGTTGCAGTTTTTGATTGTTCTCAAAACAAACCACTATAATTTTGCACCACCAGGGACCAAAAGGAAAGAGTTCCGGTAACATAATAATTTTTCTTTTCCTTTTGCAGCTGCTGGAGTATGCTTTTTAATAGGACAACATTTGGTTCAGGTTTTCTTTACCACTCGCTGGAGACAAGCCCATGAAAATAAAATTAAATAAAGCAAAAAGTATAATGGTTTTAGATAGTGGCTAGGTTATTTTCAATATGAATTATTGCTGATTCTTATATAGTATGTGCTTGCTTGCAAAATAACTTCATGAATATGTAGCACAGCACTTTATTAAAATATACATTTTACAATGTAAAATTTATATTTTTCTAATGCAAATGATAAAAGTAATAATGAAAATGTACATAATCAAAAGAAATATGCAAATGTGTTGAAATGAAGATCAAGCAACCAACAACAGATATCTTTCAGTAGTGACCAGTCCAACAGGCAGAATCCACCCATCCAAAATATTTTTACTATTATAAAAAAAAAAAAAAAAGCTTGTGCCACCCTCCCAACAGATACCTGCTTTGTCCAAATAGTGTAAAGATATTTCTGTTGCAATGTAGTATGAAGCCTCATCGCAGAGCAGACTGTATGCTTGTTGAGAACTGGAACCCAGGAGGTCTTATTAGCCTTGATAACAATTGATTGTTTCAATGTGGATTTACATTAAGCATTTATAGAGTTAAGGAGAGCGATTAGAGTCTGACTCTTATATAAAGAATTGATTTGAATACTAGCCTCCAGCTCTGATGGTGTCTCTTTTAGACGGAACGCATAAGGTGGAACATAGGTGAAGTTACTCACTTGACACACCATTGGAGTCAATGCTCTCTATAGAAGTTGTATGACAGCTTTTATGGATATCAGTTTTTAGAAGTTCTAATGTTTCAGGAGATCTTATAATATTTTATATTATAAGATCATATATTTGTATTCTGTCACATTTCTTCAGATTTATATTAAATACGTTTTATATTGCCATTAAACTGGTTACCGATTGGAGCAACACTGTTATGGATCTATATTCTACCATTCGCTGTGGTGGGATTCTTTACTGCAAAAGAATATGTTTATTATTGGGTCTTCCTAGCTAGTGGATCTGGCGATTTTATTTATTTACACTTTCTTGACTTAACCCAGTTCCTGTAGGAAACATCAGCTACAATGTAATAATCTTGCACATTCTACATCACATAAATAAGGTTTGAATGAATTTTATCATTGGGCCAGTGAGTGTATCTTCCATAATTTATTTAGCTATGGATTCTGAAATATATTTAGGACTTTCTTCTGGAGACTTAATGTGGAGCTGAACTGAAGAATTGGAAATCCCACTTACCTTTTATTCCGCAGATCCCTCAATCTCGCTGGAGCTTTCCTCGATTGGGTCCCTCGCTGTCCTGGAACTCTCCTTTGGGTGCTGCCATCTTCAGCTGTCTTCTTCTTTAGGATATGTCACCTGATCTCCCTGTGCAGGTTTGCACTTAAAAAAATAATTTTTACTTTATTTAAAAGTGTTGCCTACCCTTTTATGTGAAGTAAAAACTTTGAGTTTAGGTCTACTTTAAACCGTATATTGTTTGAAGATTGTGGATACTAAGGATAGACATCTTTTAACTTTTCAGTTGCCAGCGCCACTATTTTGAACATTTAAGGACTATTTAAGGAGGAAATTAACTCTTACAGTGTGTAGTTTGGGTATTAGGTCAAGAATATACTTTGTATTTATTCATGGGAGCTTGAATTATCATTAAAAAAAGCATCATGCATACCCCTTTCAAAACATTGCCATACAAACTCTTGCATGCTTTTGCGTTGGAGTTACATCATCCTGGCCCAGCCAATCAAGATGGCTGAAGATCTCTGTAGCAGGAAGAAGAGAAGGAAGATGGAAGTGCCCTGCAATGGACTGCAAATAGTAGAATCATACAGGTTTAGTTCCGCTTTAAAAAGAATAGGGACCAGCCAACTTATCCACCTTATGTGTAAGAACATATAGTTTAGTTATCTGGCTGATATTTGTGTCCCTGCTGGAGAGATTCTTCTCATGTCCTGTCCCAGAAAAAACACCCTAGGGGAGACCCCCAGAAAAAACACCATAGAGAAGACCCAGAAAGCTGGTCAATGGTTCCAAGTCTTTCCCACTCTATGCAGAAAAAATGGGATGATATCCTATCTGAAAATCCCATTAGAAGAAAATATCTCCTGTAAATGTTGCGTTTTGTTTTGTCCAGATTGTATGTACCGTAATATACTTACTCAGTTCATGATCCGCAGCAGCCAACACCCCAGACTTCCGCTCTCCTGCTTTGAAATGTGCGTGGGTCCTCAATGTGATGGCTAAATGCGTACAAGTCTCCCCATTCAAAACCTCTAGTGCTCTGTGATGTGCTGGGGAAAGGAAAATCCTGGTGATGCTTGAGCTGTCATCAGGGTTTACCTTTCCTCAGCTAATCACAGAGCACAGAGGTGATGAATGGGGGAAATTTGTCCCCATTCAACCTCTAGTGCCCGGGGATCCCACACTGACAGGAGGATTCCCATGGTTGTGCAACCCTGTCATTGTGGGATAACCTTTAAAAAAATAAAAGTTAGTTACACATTTTTTTAAACAAATTTTTGCCGTCGAATCCTTTTTCAGGTCTATCTGAGATCGAACAGCCATATTCAGGTCGAGGACAACCCGAACACGAACACTAATTATATCCTGCATGTGCAGGAGAAGGATGGACACCTTCATTAGATTTTCTGCGCCCAATAAAAAGATGAGCTTCTTAAACACCCTACTGGTGTTACGATTGATCCCACTGAGATGTACATGCCGAAAACTACACCTAGGCTCTGGTAATGAAGTCAGCTAATGTTTTTCTGAAATTCTTTTCTGTCACTTTTCCCATATTCATCAGTGATTCATTAACTGAATCAAGAAAGGAGACTCACAGTTACAGTGATAGTACAAAAATCTATTTTACCTGTCTCTAGTTAGAGCAAATGAATTATGAGTATAATATGTTTCAAGTAGGAACAGTACAATCCCTATGTGCTATAAAACATAAATGTGAAATGTGAATATATGAATGTAAAAACAATTACCTAGCTAATCAAATCCTATCCTGACATGACATAAAAATTGGTGCATATGTATGCATGCTAATTTTTTCTTCTTTCCTGTGAATATCTTAAGATACATCTTTAGATTGCTCTCAAGATCCCCGACTGCTGACTTTAAATGTATTTCAATGAGGGAAATCAATTATATCTCAGAAAGCTGTATAATTTTCCTATTCCTAAAAACAGAAGAAATATGCATCCCAGTCTGAAATATACAGCTTCAGATTGTTTTGCCTCTGCATGAATGGACAGCATTTGCAAACAGTATTCTTGGTATTAAAAGGTTCTTCACATATTTCTGGCCAATAGAAAACGTAAAGAAAAATCTATAAGCACAAAAAGAAGGATCAGGAAGAAAATTAAAGTATGTGCTAAATGGAAGTAAATCTTTGTTCCAATATTAAATTGTATGAATTATCACTCACCAAATTTTTCTTTGAATAACTTCTTTGAATAAACATAAAACAGCAGTAATTTTAAGAACACCAAACAGGGCACATTTTTCAACTTTAATATCACCAAGTACAAAAAAGTAAACAGTAGATACAGCGACTAGATCACATTAGGTCTATCATTGCTACACCCCTTCATTTTGTTCAAAGAAAAAGGAGTACTCTTTATTTCCCTTTGCTTTTCTAGTATCTTCTCTTGAAAACTCTGATAGGCTTATAGGGAATTTCTTTTGGTTTCTTACATGTTTTTTTTTTACTTTCAAATGTTATATGACATTAATACTATTGTTACATAAAATTTATATAGTGATGGGATATTATGCAGCACTTTACAAGTCCATAGTCATCGTACCTCAGTTATATGTCATTACCACAGTCTAAAGCTGCGTACACACGTTAGATTTTTTTCGCCCGATAATCGGCATCGGCCAGATATCGGGCGAGAATCTGGCGTGTGTACAGTCGGCGTCGTTCATCGTCCGTGGATCCGTCCAGGCCGATCCTAATGCAAGGGAATTGCATTAGGAATCCCCCTCCCCTCTCCACAGAGCAGAACATTTTACAAAATAAAAGGGTCAGGCAGGTGGCTCCTGCAGAAAGGGATAGGCAGTATTCATTCTGCGGGAAAGTCTTATCTGCCTGATGTGAAAATGCCAAGCTTCGCATGCGCAGCATCAGCCCTGGTTGCTAGGGAAACCTGTCAATTCTGTCTTCCATACGTCCAATCAAGATAGACAAAGATCATTGCTGAGCAGAAGAAGAAAGGAAGATAGCTGTGCCGTGCTTGGGATAGGCAAGTCCTGCTGCTTTAGTTCCACTAAGTACAATTAGGTTTTCATGTGTCTTCATTACCAACTTCCACATGCATCACTACTCTCATACATTCCTTTCCAGAACTATATGGAATGACACGGTCTAGCTCTGGTGATTTAAAGGTAAAAGTGCTCACGTTGAGCCCCTTACAATTTAGGATCCTATGTGCACAAGGTCTTGCTTTTTCTCCAGATTATTAATATGTTATTATAGCACCAACATATTACACAACAAGTTACATTAACACCACGATGCATTATTGCAAACAAATGTGGAATTTACCAATCCTGAGCACTTACTAGCAAATGTTGGACACCTGGAGGAGGTAAGAAGCATTTATTGCCACCTACCATCTGGGAAAAAAAAATAAAAAGGTAAAAATTTTGCTGGAGTGCTTACTATTTTTGTAAGAAGTTTTAAGTAGTAAAACCACTTACAACTGCTAGGAAAAAGGTATAATGTGAACTAGAACTTGGGCTATGTTCAGTGGTGAGTTTGTGGTGTGGTTACAACTTCCTCACGCCAGGACGGCCGCTGCCAACTGAAAGTGAATGGGGGCAGAAGTGAGCAGTTTAGTACCACAGTCACCCGCCATCAAATATGCAAAGCAGCTGGCAAGGTGTCAGCCATCTGAAGCAGCAGGGGATCTCTTGCTTGCAATGCAGGTCTAAATCCTATTATATATACACAGCAAACCTACAACCTGGTACACCAGGATTCTGCTGGGGGCAACAAATAGGTAATGACCGGAACTCCAGCAAGCTTTCTGTAGAAGCCACAGCTTGTCAGTTCTGTTGCAGGGGTTCAGAAAATACAAATTTATAAAACAGATCATTGGAGCACAGCTGGCAGGCTGCATAGACTCTCCATCGGAGAGACTAAAGGAGTGAATGATGATAAGTTAGGCAGGGACATCAATTTGCTTTCTACACAATGATCTGTTCAGGGATTTCAGGTTTAAAATTGGGCAGTTTATCCTCAAGAACTTTTTTTTACAACGAAACCTTGTCCAACTGTCTCCTCTAGAATTTAAATAACAATTCTTTGAACCACCAACTCTAATAGGAACCTTCAATATGAACCAAACTGACTGCGAGCTGTTTAGGAGGTATACATACAAATATAATATATATATATATATATATATATATATATATATATATATATATATATATATATATATATATATATATATATATATATAAAATTTAATATAATATTAAAAAATAATAATATTAAAATAATAATATAATATTCTGATTCTGTTTTAGCTACATTTTCATTAGTTTCTTAAAAAATTGTAATTCAGATCCACATCTGTATCTAAGCAAACTGATTGGTGACACTTTTCAAAATGATTGTTGTCATGGTTCTAAAAAATACTTCTAGTAGTTCTCACCCTTAGCCTTTAAAACTTTTTAAATCATTTGGGCTGGGTCAACACAAACGTTTATAAAAACACATGTAAAAGTTCCTACTGTGTTTTTTGTTTGCCTTCAAAACACTGGAAAATGAAAATGCCGTGTTTTCCCACGTTTACATCTTAAGTGCTTAAAAACCCCCTACTGAAATCAATGGCAGCGTTTACCCACGTCTTCCTGCTATAACCCAGCGTCTTCATTTTTTAAACGTTGCAAGTAATGTTATAGATAACGCTCATACAACGTGCCTGAAGGAAACGTCCTGGTGTAGAATAGCCCAATGGAATGGATGGGAATTCAAACGTGGAGGAAACCCACGCAGACACGGGGAGAACCTGCAAACTCCATGCAGATAGTGTCCTGGCTGGGATTCGAACCTAGGACCTAGCGCTGCAAAGGCCAGAGTGCTAACCCCTGAGCCACCGTGCTGCCCTTTCCAACGACAAAAATTGCACATGTGTACGCAGCTTAAGGTGAAATTTCTTGGAGGGGCAGCCAATTAACCTAATTGCATGTTTTTGGAATGTGGGCAGGAAACTTGAGTACCCCGAGGTAACCCACGCAAACACGGGGAGAACCTGCAAACTCCATGCAGATAATGTCCTGGCCGAGATTTAAACCTAGGACCCAACTCTGCATAGGTCAGAGTGCCAACCACAAAGCCACCATGCTATCTGACATTAGCAACTATTAATAAAGCTTTGGGTTTATATATGCACATGGAAATTGTAGGGCCTCTTATTTTTTTCAATCTATTTCACATTTCTAAAACACAAAGAAAGGTAATACTTTTCTGACCAATAGCATCTTGTAAAGTTGCCTATTTCACCAAACAAGTCAAAATAAATTATTAAGTCATAGAGAACTCAGAATAAGCTCAAAAAGAACTGAACTGTAACCCAAAAGGAACTCTCAAATGCATTTCAAATACAGACCAACTACACTAGTGAACACAAACCCTTTTGTAGGTGTGCCCCTGCCATACAGAGGTGGACTAAATTTGTAATATTTTGGAAAAGAACTAGTATGGTTCTATGCAAAGCAATTCATAAACAGCCATATTCTGAAGGTGATGTACTAACAAAGGTGAAAATCATCACAATAAAGTGTGAGACTTCACTTTATGTGTAACAAAAATTTCATTTATACATCATAATGCATAGGTAACTTAAGTGAATTATTACCTTGTGTTACCATCTCAACTTCTTTAGCATATCACCCATGAGTTGTCAGCATTGCCTAAAAAGGGAAATAAAGATAAAGAAGTTCAGTTTTTCAAATGACAGGCTCTGAAAGCCTGTTTACTGCCACCATTCTGGAAGCAGTGGACATACTGCAGAGATTACACTGCTATATTTGAGGTTGTATATGTGGGATGAGGTAAATACAATTGTGAAAGACAATTTTGTAATTTCTAGAATATATATATTGTGGGAATTAGCTTGATAAATGGTAGGCAACTAGCAGGACTGGATGCCAAATCAGGGTTTTATTGCAAAAAAACAACAACAAAAACAATCCCAAGAGGAAGGCTTAACATCAGCCAGGTTAAACATCAAACACACAAGCACTTATCTTCAGCTGTCCCGTGTCTATAACAGTTCATTTTCAAATATGCAGAAAAACTAGGGTCACCTTGTTTGTAGAGTCTTGTCTCTCTCTCTTTCTTTTTGTGGAACACTGTGGAACTGCGTGCTCTCAAGCCCTCTCCATTAGGGTCTCTTCCTCACACAGAGCACATGTCTATGTCTCCAGATCTGTCTGTGTCTCCAGATCTGCCTGTGTCTCCAGCACATCACATCCACAGAGCACCTCTCTGTGTCTCCAGCACCTCACATTCCCTAACTGAGCTCCTGGCTCTGTGTTATATCTCCACCCTCAATGCTTCCTCATCAATTATCTTCCAGGTGAGAGTCTTCCACCTGCTACTTCCCACAGGATAGGAATCCTGTGCAAATATCTCTACTCTAGTACCTTCCTGCTGGTTGCCTACAATAGGGCAGGGATCAGCAGCTTGCTTCCTGGTGCAGAATGCCGGCTGTTACTTTCAGTTTCACTCTGCACTGCAGCCAGGAGCTGACATGTGCTGCAGCCAGCATCAAGGAGACACACACAGGATCAAATATCGGGGGATGTCTTATTCACGGGTGAGTGTCTTATTTTAATTATTTTTTCAAAAATCGGGGGTGGCTTATTTAATGGGGATGTCTTAAAATCGGGGAAACACGGTACATAGCATCGTATAATGTTTTACGTTCACTCTTTTTTAACTTAATGAGAACTTTGTTGGTCATTTCATTACTTGTCAGTTTAAGTTTTAACCTTTGTATTGTCTAAGTTAAATGGGTATGAATTAAAGTGTTACTCCAAAATTAGGGGAAATAACACCTTTGACAGATGCCCCAAACCAGGACTCCCTTTCTGGTACAAATTACATGTTCTATTTGCCTCACTTTCTCTTCTAATTATTCAGGACCAATATTGATGATGTAGCTCCTTCATAGGAAACAAAACACAATAAACACAGATAGCATATCTGTCCCTTTCCACTCAATCCAATGCTAAAAAACAAAAATACTTTATCTGCAAATAAACTAATTTGCTGTTGAACAAGGTTGGGCAAACATTTTGATTTCTACATGCTGGTAAAATAGCATTCCAAACATATTCAGAATATTAAATGGTATCTTTTCATATAACACATAACACCAGATTTACAAGAAATGACAAATTTAAAAACATGTATATGTACGATACCATGACAGTTAAAAATGTGTTGCCTAAAAATAAAAAAGACAAATATGTAGATTTTTAGCAACTTTGCAACCAGCATGAATTTTGTGTCATTCCAATATAAAAAAAGAAATGTGATATTTCCAGTCTTATAAGCATGTCCAATTTTTGGCCATCCTGTTTGCAATTGCAAATGAATGTATTTGTGAAAATGCTGATTAATGCTCCACCATATGCTTATAACAGATATTCCTTCATTACAGTGGACTCCTCCAGCTGTAAAATTGTCACAGTTAGAAATTGCTCTGGGTGCTTTTTAAGAGCTGAAATATAAGATTAGCATTTATAGTAGTGCAGGAGTGTGTAGGCAAATTATGGCTTAGTTCAACGACTTAATACTTAAAGATAAAAAATGACACAAGCGTGAAATAAACTGTTTAGGTTTAGGATGGAAAGCCATATCATCTTAGTGCAGGTATTATGTCCTATTTGCATATGATTTATATGTGATATATACAATATCTGATGCACAGTTTCTGTTTCCATACTGTAGAATTTTAGAACTTTTGACATTTCTGTTTGCAAAGCCGTTTAATAAGATACGGTGTATTTTTGCAAGGAAACTGGGCAGTTAAAATGGATTTCTAATTACAGCCTGAAAAGGATGCTGTGATGGGTTTGGAATATTTTAAGGGATCAGTATTTCTTAAAGACAAATTATGTTCATAAAAAAGTGTTTGAAAACAGGTTTTCCTAAAATCATTTATAGCAGACCTAAACATAGACAACTCTTTTATATATGGGAGCCAGCGCCTCCTAGGATACATACATCATGCATTCCAGGAGGCTTCTGGCTGCTCCTTCTGTGCTTGCACAATCCCAAGATCGAGTGTCATAGGTAGAAGGCTGAGGAAGGGCAAAAAACATTGCTGGCGCTACCTTCACACCAGAACGAAGGAGGATTTCAGGGCGATGTGGGACCTGATCTAGAAAACCTTTGGAGTGATCATCAGATCTGTGAAAATAAAGGTGAGTTTTTTTCTTTAGTTTAGTTTTGCTTTAACCTCAGTAATTTAGAATGTTCAGGAGGTACATTCTGTTCAAATTTCCCGCCTGTTCACACCCCCCAGTGCACCGCACGCTCACACGTCCCATTGATCATGCTGGGGACACCAAGCCAGGTGACACAGATGCTGGGCAGATATGCCAGACGACGTCGCCGGCTCGTTAGGACTAGGTACGTCCTTTACAATGCTACCCCAAGTGTGGCTCGGAGTTACTGCTTTTGGTACTGAAAATTAACCCAGAGCCATATTCAGGAATACCTCCAGGGAGGTTAAATTACCATATCTGTAAACCTTTAGATATTTGCTATACCATTGATAGGTATTTTTCTCTACCTTTTTTGGAACCTACTCCACTACAATGCCTCATAAGCTCCTTGATTTGTTTCTTTTGCATATTTAATTTTTGGACAATTATTACCCTATTGCCTGAAATCCCTATACTAGGCTCTCTTATTTCTCTGTTAGCTTTAACCATTAAAGCAGAAGTTTAATCTGATTATATTTTGCCTTATTTTGGCTTCCTTGGTTTATCCTCTTCATCAACATACTCATGAAATGTTTATGACCAGATCTTCATTGATGTTACAAAAACACCCCACAAACACCGATAAATGACTGAAAATTACCATAAACAGCACAAATGCTTATAAATGCACCAATATTGATATAAGGGATGCTTTGAGTGTCTATAAACATTTTCAAGCATTTTAGCCCTTTCTTTGGCTAGCAAAGCATCATGGCTGGCAAGAGGGGCTGTACATAATACATAGACCTCCCTAGTTAACACCCAAATTTGATTTGGAGACTACATGACTGTGGAAAGCTGGGTGATCCAGCAAACCTAGAATGGATCTGGTTTGGGATTGAAAGTATTTGCTAACAAATAGCAAATGACTTTTAAAAAATCCATTCCAGGTTTGCCAGATCACCCAGGTTCACTGATGAAATTCTATCTTCTCCAGCCTTGGAGAGCTTTAATAAATCAGGCCCATCACGTAGGAAAGAGCTTGATTATAGTGGATGGAAGTTCTGCTGCCAAAAAATACAACAGTCTCTCTTTAACCATATTTTTTTATTTAAATACGGGTCTTATATTGTACAAAATGAATAGTGAAGGGTAATCTTGTTGAAATAAGATGTTCTTGTATCTGTCACTGGTACTTAGCATATGCCAGCAAATTCTTTAGAACACACGCCTCACTGAGCATGATGCAAACATAGGATTCTTCCAAAATCATAATCTATTCAGATGTACTTTCTGAAATCAATATGTACCCAGAGAAGAAAGAATGCCAAAAAAACAAAACTTCAAGGAAATGTGAACATCTATCAGAGCCATTTCTTCTTTTATTATGCATAACCAACCTAAGAAAGGAGCTGCTGGCTCTACAGTTCACTTGTGATTCCAAGTTTAAAGAACATTGAGGATGCTGTCATCGTAATACAAAATAAAATATGAGCTGGCATTGTAAAATGATCAATTCATGCAATAGTTTAGACATAACATTTCATAGACTATAAAATCTGTACTTATTGGCTTGATTTACCAGAAAATATGTGCATATAGCCAGAAGTGGATTCATAGTACCAATGGCCCCTGGAATGTTCTCAATTAATAGCTTCCCAAAGAGTATAAGGGTATCATACATTATAGCATTGTGTACAAACAAATTCTGTTTTACTAGTATGCAGTTTGAAGCAACTCAGGAACCTCTTTGAAAACACCATGTTCAAATTTTGATTGGGGTATTATGCAAAGGTATTCTTACCCATGCAAGGCTTATATCATGTCATATAATATTAAAATAATGCTTGTAGGTGCAGGAAGTGTGAATGCATAATCATTGCGCTCATTTAGTTATCTCAAAAGAAACATTATTAAAATAAATAAGGAAGGTAGTATTGCTGATCTTATTCTGATAAAGTCTTGCAATGCTTATTGACTTAATAAGCAGCACTGAAGTATAGAAAACTATTTATTATCTATATGGTTTATAATATAATCTGCCACTGCACATGTTTTGCATCTATAAATCTGTAAAGTATACTAAACACCCTAATGATACTCAAAGAATTTACTATATGAATAAGATGGACACGACAGTTACAGATTATTCACTAACAAATGTGATTTGCTAAGAAGCACATGGTCCAGCGTCATAATGTGCAACAGCTAAAATATAGCATATCTAGAATGCAATGAATGCTAAAATGCAATTTTCTGCTATCCTACATAATTAATTCAAGAGTTTCCTAAAGTGGAACTTTGCTCACCTAGCCTCCAGCAACGCACCATATGTGCAATCCCTAGCCAGCACCTACATCTCTATCCACTCTGCTTTCAGCTAGGGATCTTTGGCTGTCTTCATTGGCTGCACTGGGAAGTAGGAGCTCCTGCGTTCACTTTTTTCGCAAGTGCACATCACACTAATCAATAACCACCCTGTAAATGGTGACTACAAGTTATTATTTGAAGAATGTACATTTTAGTCAAAACAGAACCAACAAATTCATCTTTTTAAAATTGAATGTTTTGTCTGTTAGTATCATCATGTAAACTTTATTATTTATCCTATTTTACCAAAACCATCCAAACAAAAAGATTTCCGTTATATCCTTGTCACTTTGTCATTCACATGGAAGCAGATGTCGTATTACATCAATTACTCTGCATCTTCTTCCACTTGACCTGTAAGTCTTGCAATACTTCTTCCTGCAGGGTACGGAATTGGTGCATTTCCCTGGAGATGCATTGCAGGGTGGATCACAGAGGCTGCTGTGGAAATGGGGGGAGATATGATCTGAAGAAATCAAGATCTGAGATCTATAGGAAGAATAATAGAAAATGAGCAGTACTACATGCTTCACATAACAAATATGACATTGTGAGCTGTAAAACAAAGAAACACACTTGCAAAGTAAAGAAAGTAAAGAATGTACCTAATTTCACAACAGACTGGGCACACCAGTGTTTATTGTAATTTAAGTTTCAAAGTTCAGTTCTGCTTTGAAAATATAAAGAATATCAGTATTTTTTTTGTTAACCAAATGTTATTCACCAATCCAGATATCTCCTTGAAAATAACATTACTGCGCTGCACATAGCCTGCATAGAGAGAAGAGCTGTGGAAGAGACCCAGCAGCCCCAGTGGAAAACTAGGGATGAGTGAGCGAGTTTTTAAAACTCGATCCGGCTACGAATTCGGACGTTCTCGCTTACTGAAATTGTAAGCGGGAACAGCCGGTGTAAATTCGCCGATCGAGATTGAATTTTAATTTTAAAAAAATTGCAAAACAAATCAGCAAAAAACTGCTGATCAATGAATGCAGCCACGGCCCCTGCACAACTGGTTCTTTGTTACAGGAAACTCTTGCACAAAGGCAAAGTTTCACTGGATTGCTGCACAAAACTGGAATAAATACACAAAATACAGTAAAAATTAATTCACTTTTGAATTTGAACAAATTCCCAGGGATTATTATTTTACATTTACTATTTCCAACATTTCTGGAGCTCTACGCTCCAACAACATAAAAGCCTTAACAACATAAAAAATAGCCACACTCTTTAGAACCTCCCTATATAGATTAAAAATAATTTTAAAAGAACTGGTCTTCTCAACAAGTCTGGAAAATAAGCTACCTGTTCTGCCAGTTTAGCTTTCTCACCAATGTCACACTCACACCAAGCTTTCTACAAAGTTATTTTTAGAAGAAAGCACTCGTAGAAGTTTCATCTAAGATGTTACATCTGCAGAACAATATGCATATTTGAATAAAATATGGATACGTTTGCTTTCATGCAGCATGTGATCACCAGTACTGTTCATTTTGCACACATTTCCTTTGAGCAATTATGATTGCCAATTACTTTTATTAAAAATATTACAATTACTTTGTTGTAGAAGAAACTTGAGAGATAGAATCCAAAACACTTAGTATTTCCTTTGTTGACAGCTTCATAAATGTTTACAAACAATTAAAAAATCTCTAGCCAATGCACAAAAGAAAACTAATGGCTGCACACCATGAATCCATGTCAAGTTCAAACTTAATTGGTGCTGGGTGAACCAAAGTGATCACAGAACAGGGACCAACAGACACATTTTACCTTCAGTGGAGCTTAATCATAGAGTTATCTTCTATTCCTCAAGGTGTCCGGATAATCTTCGGTTCTTATTACTATACAGCTCCTACATTACTTCGCTTAGAATTTTTTTACCTTTATCCCTACCAAAGCATTTCTAATACAATTACAACTTTTGGTTTTCCACCATGGTATTCAAATATATGTTATTTAAAGTAGGATGCCCTTGTTTCTGTATCCAGTAAACTATAAAGTAATAAAATGATGTTTTCATGCTTTCATGTCCTTCTACTTTAATCATTGGAATGACAGTCTATTGTGGGTTCATAGATGTTTGTCCAGTTACAAAGGATCCAGCTATTCATGGTTCCCAGCCTATGGATGACTGCAAAGTTATTTCAATAGATCCCAAGTGCATGTCTACCATCCAGAGGATGTATTATCCTACTTAAAGTAGACCTACCATTAAAAATATATATTTTTTTTAATATTATTATATATTATATATATATATATATATATAAATATTATTATTTTTTTTAAAGCGGAAGCCCCTTCCCTGCTGTCTTTACCACTGTGGTGTTAAAGACTGAATGAGAGTGCAGAACCTCCTGGTATACCTATGTCACAAATCCCAGGAGGCTTTGATCTGCTACTTCTGCTCATGAAGCCTTTCCAGGCACTGGATCAAAAAGTGCCAATCTTACACATGTGCAGTGAGTTCGGCACTCTTCTTTATAGTTATAGAAGGCTACGTCAAGATAACATAGCCAGAAGAAGGTGGAAGAAGGAAGAAGATGGTGATGCCCAGTGTTTCCCCGATGCCAGGATGAATGAAGATTCCAGGAAATGCAGGACCAAATCAAGGACAGGTATGGACGGAATGGCAGAAGTAAAGGTAAGTAGAATATTTTTTATTTGTATAACAGTTCCGCTTTAATAGTTATCAGGAAGCAGATTCCATGATGACAAGGACATGACAAGGGCATGTTTATAAGCCATCAGTGAGGCGTCACACAACTGTTTGTACCTATTTATTGTACACCTCTTCATATTATGTTGGCGCTATATAAATACTGTGTAAAAATAATAATATTTATAACATAGGCTTCCAATTTCTAATAACAATATTAAAAACTTTTTCAAATGTAAAAGACATAAATTATTTCAGCTCTTTAGGCTTTAAACATATTTTAAATGCAAACAGTGTGAGTATCTGATTTTACCTGGTATCAGCTTCCTGCAATCCCTGAACTGAAGAGCACCAACTCGTGGAGGAGGAAGCAGATATAAGAAAGGTAGAAGCAGGTAGAAGGTAGAAGCAGGGTGTAAAAACAGTATAAGAAGCCAACCAGTGCAGTGTTTTTGTGTAACACATAACAATTTAGGAAAGGGCAGAAGAATGACAGAGGAATGAAAAATAAGCTCATCATCCATATCCTTCTTTTCCTTTTAACTCGTCAGTCACAGGTTTGGGAAGGGACAAAATCTTAAAGGCCATTCACACCTGTCTCAACTAATCCAACAATTTCAACGTAACATGTCATATTGAGCAGTTCAGCCCTTTCAAATGCATGGGCTGCAAGTGCACTAGAACATTTCCTATACTGGGCACCACAACATAGGGCAGTATGTCATCATACATTGTATCACTGGAGGAGAGGTGAGGAAAAAGACTTTAATTCCATTTTAATTGTGTCAGAGAAAAATCATGTGTTCTGCCCTGCAAGACCAGGCTGTGCTAAAAGCTATGTGTAACTGCAGGACAGCACAGAAATACAAATCTTTTGGTAGGTGAAACATCTATGTTTTAGGCATTTAATCTATGTATTTAACAGTTTGTATTTAGGGGCATACATTAAGTATGACAGGGAGTATTTTATTTCTCTTTACTATATGCAGCAGTTTGTTGAGATTCAATACAATACATCAAAACACACTTTGCTGCACAAAAATCCTACATCCTATTTTTCTTCAGTGCACACCAATATGCTACTGCACACAACCCATAGGACACAAGGCAATTTGTCTTTTTCTATATTTGGAATGCTTTGGGCATTGCTACTAATGTGAGTCTTAAAAAATTCACTTAAAGATAAATTGCTATTATTCAAATCTCACTGACATTTGACCCCATCCCAAGGTAATGGATACTTATTAAATTTGCTCCTGAGTATACAGTGCTCATAGAAGAAATATGTTTGGTGATGTGGGGACTCCCAGAATCTGAGCTTTACAAAAAGCAGACTGCAGCATGTGCTCTTACAAGCCATGAAATGACCATGTCATGAGACGTATTGGAGGTTACATTGGCTGAGCCTGTTTTGAAAGTGCTAGTTGTCTGGCTTTAATACTTTTAAACCACAGACATGGAAAAAACATGTTATAAAAGATTGCCAGAAAAAATATGAGAATACCCTGCAGTGGATTCTCAGACACGAGAGGAAGAAATGAAAGAGATTCCGGGCTTTTATCAATTTCTGCTGCCATTTTAGAAGCTCTTGATGCACTTCTTATCACTTATGACCTTAGTATAGCTATTGCTAATACAGCAACTGGGTAGGCTATGGACCTTCCACTTTATATTGGTTTCACATATTGTTGAGACCTTCAAAAAAAATTCCAAAAAGGTTTATTTTGCCTAAAGACGCAGTTTATTTTAGTGGTATTGAAACCAAAGACCCTCATGCATGCACTAACTGTTGACTTATCTCTCTCTCTCTTAAACTGTGACCTAAAATTATTTTTGAGTATCTTGGCACATAGACTCCTATATTTCAATCTCTCATTCATTCCATTCAATGTGGCTTGCTACTATGTCATGAAGCAAGAGGTAATACAATCTGAACACTTTATCTGATTTTTCATCCCTGCAATTTTATTGTCAACAGATGCAGAAAAAGCATTTGATAGGGTTGACTGGACCTTTTGAGGACCTACTGTCCTCCTATGTGGGAATCCCGCAACGTTTATTTCCCTGGATACAATCACTTTACTCTCATCCCACTGCACTAGTCCAAGTAAATGGTATTCTTTCTCATCCTTTTTCAATTACCAATGGAATTTGTCATGGTTGCCCCTTATTCCCCCTGTGATTTATTTTGTTTTTAGAGCCCTTTTTTAGTTACATTATCACATAAAGCTGCTTTATTTGGCATACAGACTTTTTCTGAATGAGCGAATGTATTCTCAGCATTCCAAAATTACAGGGGGTAATGGCCTTCCCCGACTCAGTTTTCTACTAGATATTAGTTTACTTAGTCAGACTAATTGACTGGTGTAGACTCAAATCTACCAAACAGTGGATTGCACTGGAAGACCTTCTCTCCTGTGAATACAGCTGTTTGACCCCCTGACTAGGACATCGTAGTCCTCATTAAAAATCTTCAAATTGGTCAAAGTTTCCCTTAAACACTTCCACTCCTCAGTGTTTCCTCCTTATCTATCCCCCATGTCTCCCATCTTGAGTCACCCATCTTTTATCTGAAGTCCTAGGGATTCAGACTTTTCCAAATGGTAGACCCGTGGAGGGGTTAGAGCACATCATTTCCTTCTCATTCTTGGAGACATCTCACACTTACAATTGAACCATATTCTTTTGCGACTTGGGATTGAGATCCAAACCCAGGGTTTCATCTGTGTCTGGCGGTAGCTCTACCCACAGTGCAGCTACGTGCAGTGCTGGACAGCTTCCTGGCTGATTTCACAGTCAACCTTCCCTTATGCCCTCTGTTGTGATGAACTCTGAACTCCCCAGCTAAGGGAAACCCTCTCTTTAGTCTACCACCTTTTACAATCAGCAATTAACCCAGCTTTACTATCTTTTGTTAAAAAATAGGAATAATACCTAAATATCTTTTTTTTACAGATCAACAGATTTCTTTTACTCCCCTCTGATCTTGAAGCAATGGTTTGCCAGGATAAATAACATTTAATATATGAAAGAACGGATGGCTTCCAGAGACCATCTTGCAGAAATATTTGGTCTTAAATTGTTCTATTGGATCTAGAAGGCCGTTGGCATTGCCCAATGACAATAATAGATATAACCTTTAAATATAAACATTTGAAATGCACTGTAATTTAGAGAACCATACCAAATATATATAATTTTAAATGCGAAAGGAGTAGTTTTAGGGATATAATTAAATTACTGCTATCCTTGCTGCACATATCAGCACCAATGCCTTTTATACAGCTCCCCTTATATTATGTTGTTGTTGGAAAAGGTTAAAGAAGGATGTACAAGTCCAGAATAAATGTTGTGTGCTTTATATGCTGGGGTGCTGTCATTCTGTACAGTGCAAGACCTTGTAGGTGACAGCTTCCGAATGTTCCTTAAGACAAAGGAATAAAATACAAAAGAAAATGAACAAAGAAAACACATTCAGATTGTGTTTGTGCTTCCTCTTTTTACTTTGCTGTTCTAAAAAATAGCTCATGGTGCTAACATGCACTAACTGCTCTACACAGTTATTGGGGATACATATTTGTATGGACTGAACAATTATTAGAAATATGTATTGTTTAAGCAACATGGTGGCAGTTGATGCCTTCTGATCCTGCTAGTTGCCTGGTAGTCATATTATTCCAAACTCTTTTTTTGAACTAGTGGACTATAAAGCTGAAGTAACTAAGCTGATTGGGGGTTCCAAGATCTCTTTATCCAATCGTACTGCATGCTCTTAGTGATTTAAGACAGGCAGGCAAAAAAATTAAAAAACTCATCATTACTTTGATACTGCTTTCAAAACAGAAAGGCAAACATGGAGGGTGAAGTGGAGTCTCTGAAGGCGAAGTTTACAGGTTTACTGGTTATATATTTTGAGCTAATAATTTGCTGAATAGGTATTTGGGTGCATTTCTGTACACACTATAAAAGAGGTACTTCAGCAAGACTCATATGGCAAATGTATCACTGTACATGACTTAAAGAGTTAAAACTGCTCAATATGAAAAATAACAATAAAAATGAGAAATGAGTACCTAAAACAAAGGTAGTATATCAGATTGCACCAATTTTTGCAAATGTTATGTATTGTGCTGTACATATTTTAAAGCACCAACAAATTTCCCAACTAATTAGGAAGGGAAGGAGGTGCAAAACCTTGTTGTTCTTCTTCGTAAAGGACAGTATCTCCTGAATATCCTTTAAATGTACACACTCCCCGTCCCTACCTTAGGAAGGAGTGCCCTAGGCACATCTACATGGAAACTTAGGATGCTACTACTCAGTGGGAAGACATTTCTAGCTACCGGTATACCACAGGGCTGGCAAAGCCGTTGAGGTTCTCCAAGTAGGTTTCATTAAAAGTGGAGAAAGAAAAGCATAAAATATAATTTTGTTCATGCTTATTTTATTTGTCTCAATGTAAAAAGGTAAGGTACATTTCTTTATATGCAAGGAAGCATAAAAGCATCCTACTCCTCATTAAATTAACTAAGATAAATTGATAATATTGAAAAGACATAACACACACTTTTCTCACTTTAAAGTCTTTGAAAATGAAACATTTTAATACAGTATAAATTATCAGGGATCATTTCCGATCGATTCCATCTTTGCCATTTTAATGGCCCTTGTATGTATAATGTAATGCACATCCAAGAGGCTATAAATATGTGAGGATTAATATGACCATGTTCAGATGAAAGATCAAATACCATTAAAGACATATATTAAACTTCATTTCTCCTTGCAGCTCAAAAGTTGACTTTGAACTGAAGGTCTTATTATATTAATATAATAACATTTGTCATTATCATAGTTGCTTTCTGTGTGTGCCCTAAGGAATAATTACTTTCAGTATTCCTATGTATGATATCATCTCTAGAAGCAACCTATTGAATTATATAGTTATATAGTTCAGTGCAGTATGTGCTTGAAATAAATGTTTCAATATCATAATATTATGTGTAAAATAGGTATAGAGAAATATACCAAAAAGAATTGGGCAGCCACAATATAAAAGAAAAGAGTAGAGACGCACACATTTGAATAAATAACCTTGTTGAGGCTGTATGCTATATGTAACCTGTTCTTGTTACTTGCTTCCAGTTTAAAGAAGGACTTTACAGGCAGTAAATAGAGTCAGGCAATTAGCTTGTATTTAAAATTTTTGGGGAATAATTATTAAAGATATGGGGACAGGATTGTGGGGCTTGGTTATAAAGTGTTTTTGTGCACATGCTGGTACAGATTTATATTAATGCAGTACTATGAAGAACCTTACTAACTATAACAAAACTGTTTTGTCTCTGGCCAGCGCTTACGGAATTAAGGATCTTTGCTTATTTTTTTTATAAGATCAAACTTTCCTATAGTTTTTAGATGGCTACGTCCACTGTCCAATTAAAGCCTATTCCCACTGGAAAAAATTCAGGTATTGCAGCAAAAACTACCTTAAAAACCTTTTTATTCAAAATTAGAAATAGGCTGCTGCTGTATTTAAAACAAGCGAAATGTGAATGTAAAAAATCAAACATTTAAAATATATGATGCAAGAATATGGTATTGCTAATGTTATTCTAAAAATGTACTGTTCTGTAATACCACATAAAGCAAGGCATCTACCAAGAATGTATTTTAAAGGACTTGTGCTTTTTCCATCTCCCACATCTTACATTGAATGGGATTTGTATTTTGCTTTGCTGGGGTAAATGTTCCCCATAGCAATGCCTAGATTTCCTTCCCCACTTTCAAACAATAGATTGCCTTAAAAATGAATGGAATTAATTTTTAAAATTTGATCTATAAAATCCAGTAGCTCATGCTGAAAAATTGGGATTTGCAGAATATAAACATGATTCCAGAAACCCCTGCAAACTAAACCTGGGCAGACTCATCATTCCTAAAACCGATCTGTGTGAGCACAGGCAAAAAAAAATATCATACGTCTTTTTCAATATCCATTTTCATTTTGTAAAATGTAAAAAAAGAACATAATTGTGTAGTTTTCCTGTTAGCTTAACAAGATTCTTGACTACCAATTTAAGTGAACTTGTATGCTAACTGAAGGTTATACCTCAATTTTTTTTTAAAATTTGATTTTATCTTTACATATTTTTATGGCAGTACATTAGCTTGAGCCATATATATTTGACTGAGTTACCTACACCTTGTTCAAACCAGGGATTAGCTAACATATTTTTGAAGTTAATATGTGTTCCAACATGGTCCCAGAAAGTGTATATTACAGAAAATTCAAAATGCAACATTGTTCAGAATGGTTTGGAATGTCATGGCTGGTCCACTCAGTTAAATGATAGGGCAAAAAAAAAAAAATGAACAACTTGAACGCTATTTTGAGAAATAACAAAGATTCTGTGGTTGTATAGTTAGTTACACATATTAGCAGTTAGTGTTCGTTTAAAAAAAAAAAAACTGCTGCTAGGCAGAGGGGAAGATTTAATGGCTAAAAGGACATTCAGAGTGTCTTCTTCCATAAATATTTATCTGCTTTGTATTTGTATCTGTATTTTTTTTATATTGCAGGTTAAGCTCCACTTAATCAGTCTCCCTAACTCAACCCACTGGGCATAATTCTTCAGTGACTGTGCAGCTTTTAAATATGTACAGTTAATACATGTCATATTTCTGCACAGAGCTTTCCAACAATCCAGGGAGAACAACAAATCTACAAGTATCCTGTACTACAAAACGTGGAAAAAAATCATTAACTACTTCATGACTGTTCAAATTATAAATAATGGTTGATCAGTATATGCTTTTGTAATTTTAACTGTGATTGGACTGTGGACATTGTAAGGTAGTAAAGATCTCTGTTAGTTGATTTTGGTCACAAGATCACTATTAGTGATCACTATGTTAAGACACAGTGATAGCTGCTGTGTCTGTTCTTCTAGCTTGTCATTGTGCGGTATCCAATGAAAAAGTAGGGACAGAAGTGTAGCAGAAATGGTGAGGCTTTCTGATTATTTCACTAGAGAGCTACGTCAGAGTTAATGTTTTTTACCAAGTTAAATACAAAAACATGGGATACTGAATAGGTAAATGTACAGGTGGATTTGTGTAAACCGTCTGGTCTGTGCCCTTGTGAACATATAAAGCTGGGCGATCCAGCAAACCTGGAATGGATCAGGTCCAGGAATAAAACATTTGCTAACAAAAAGCATATGACTTTAGGAAATCCATTCCAGGTTTACTGATGAAAGTGTATCCTCTCCAGCCTTGGAGAGCTTTCCTAAATCAGGCCCCTTGTGTCCTCCTTCCCACACTAGGTTCGGGTGGGAGTCACCTGATAAGGAGAAAGTTATGGCTGTTATGCCTGATGGGTCATAAAAAAGAGAGCAGCTGGTAATTTACAACATATAATCTCATAATAACAATTGCAAGTCTTTTTCAGAATTTTTTAGATTATATAATGTAACAAGGAGTTTTGGTCAAAATTGGTCACGTAATGATTTGATTGGTTAAGATCAGTGTATGGATGGATGTCTTGGAATTCAGCGCTGACACTGACATTTTTAGGATATACGTAAAAAAATGCTTCTCCCTGCCTGACTCTTTCTAGTTGGATGATATGAAAATGGGCACTCCCTGGAATAAATCAGATGCTGGAACTCGAGTCGTGCGACCTGGACTCGAGTCCGACTTAAGTCATCTAATGAACGACTTGCAACTCAATTTGGGGGTTTTCCCTAGCGACTTGCAACTCGACTCACAACTTGTTTTTTCCTCTGACAGCTTAAGGGGGAAGGCAGTGTGAGGCTTCTGTAACAGGGCCTTCCTCCCTCTCCCCACCTTCAGCTGTCAGAGGAGAAAATTTAGAATGCAAGAAAGGTGAGGAGGAAGGCTGTATTACAGAAGCCTCCCTGCCTTCCTTCGCTTTCCCCTTCAGCTGTCAGAGGAGAAAACTTGGAATGCAAAAAAGGCTGGGAGGAAGGCGGTGTTACAGAAGACTCACTGCCTTCCTCCCCACCTTTCTTACATTCCAAGTTTTCTCCTCTGACAGCTGAAGGGGGGAGGGGGAGGAAGGCTGTGTTACAGAAGCCTCACTGCCTTCCCCCTTAAGCTGTCATAGGAGAAAGCCGTGGACTTATAATGCCATCCTGTGCTCAAGAACAGGATCAGAGCTCTGTTTTTATGTGGGGACAAATGGGGATAAATTAAGTGACTTGACTTAGGACTCGACTTGGAAGAATTCTTGGTGATTTGAGACTTGACTTGGTGTCAATGACTTGGAACTGGACTTGGATTTCAAGGGTGACGACGTATAAACCGGGAATAAACTGGAATAAACCGAGTCATGTGATCTTGCTGCTAGAACTCTTGCTCTTTAGGATCATTGTTTGCATCCAATAAAGATAAGTGCTAATTTTTAATTAAGCAGTGATTTTTGTCCTTCTTTAACCCTTCCTGACAGTTACACCAGAGTTACAAGAGAGTAAAAAAAAACATTTTTTTAAATGATCAATATTATTACCTTCCTTAGCCAACACTTCCCTAGCCAGTGTACATGTTTGTGCAGTATTTTAAAAATATAAGAACAACCCATGAAAATTGCTGACATTTTTACCATATTTGAGCAGGCAAATATTAGATATTTATTCACGCAGTGACTCCAGATACATATGATAGATCTTTTAATAATTCATTCAACAAAAATATCAATAGATGTAAGGGTGCACTGTGGGAAGAGTAAGTATACCCTTAGCTTGAGAAGCTAATATTGTCCCCCTTAGCAGCATTTATATCATAAAGGCATATAAAATACATATCCACCACTCTATGCCCCCTCAACATTTCAATTGTATTATAATCAGGACTTTTAATACGTCAGCTAATATCCATCTATTTCTAAATTCTAAACCCTTCCTTAATGGATTTCCTTGTGTGCTATGAATTATTATCCCAAATGATCCCATAATCTAAAAAGAAATTTATATTTTACTCAATGAAACACTGTAGTCTTGCTTGAATGTTCTTTTGTATGTATTTGTAAGGCCCTGGTCAGTACCAGTATTCTCAAGACACCAGTCCCCCAATCTAACGCCGCAGTCTTCACATATAGCAGCCCCCACTCAGCCTCGGGAGACAGGTTGCGTCTCCCAGCACTCGGTTGCCCAGGGACTTAATGCGCAAGGGATGGTGTCTGGGGATAGGCCGGCGGCTGACCAGGAGCCCACAGATAAACAGTACAGAATACCAGGGAATCCAGAAACAAGCCAAAGTCAAATACTGGAGATCAGTCCACTCAACAAGGTACAAAGGAAAAGGCACAAGCAGAGTCAGGGGCACAGGCAAAGGTCCATACAGGCTGAGTTCAAGCAGAATGTCAGGAATGGGCAAGGGTCAGCAACAGAAAAACACTCAGAATCTCCCCAGCACAGATAAACAGAATATCTCTAGCACAGATAAACCCAGCTAAACGGCACAACAGGCATTGTTGACTGGGAGCAGAGAGGCAATAGAGCCCCAGCAGCCAATGAGTGCAGGACTGAGTAAGGAGCTGATCAGCCTCTAGAATCCCCTTCAGCTGTGCCCCGACTAACTATGGATGCTGGGGATGCCAAAAATAAATCAGGTTGCACTAAAGGGAAGCAGAGTCTGCTGCTATCTTAGATCTCCTAGCTGTTTCAAATGACACTGCTGGACATAACAAACAGTGTTTTATACTGCGATGGTGCACAGCACGGAGTCACCAGACAGATGAGCATTTCCTGATCTTCCATGTAAATAAAATTGGTACATAGTCTTTTTTGTAGAAGCTTGCATTTCATTCCCTTTTTTGCAAGAATAACCCAAGCATCTTGCAAAATAAACTTAGGGTCCTTGGAGAATAATGAAAAGGTCAGCTTTTGTCCTGACACTTGTACATTATTTTCCTTAAATGAAAGTATTGATTTGAAGTGAAATTGAAGTTATTTTAAATCCTTTGCCAGTCTAAGCTTTCACTAACATTTTTCTCAGGGTATTTAAGAGCTCCTTGATGGTGGAGGAAGATGGTGCAAAACAGGAAACAGGACTCCAGATCTTTGAGGTTTAAAAGAACAGGTTCCACCTCCATATTTTAAAGAATGGTCCTAATTATCCCATAATCTGAAATATTTTATCACAATATCATAGATTTGAAGTAGGGCTAAATGTAAAGGATATTTATACATTTGATATTTGAAATATCTGTATTATATCTGTATATAATAAGAATAGGTATCTGTAGGCTCAAATCTAGGCTGTATGTTTGAATGATGTTCTAATGTTTGCCTATTCAGTCTGTGTAGGGTAAAATTTACAGAAAATGCAAAATTTACAGGTCAATTTCATCCAAATCTAAATTAGACAAATTATATAGAAGATGTTTTACCTACCAAATGACTTATATTTCTTTTCTTTCATTCCTGAGAGTTACACCACACTTCCAGACAGCACAGCAAACCTAGAGAACTGCTTTTATTACTAGCCAGCATTTTAGTAGGGCAATGTGAAAATATATCCCTATACATTTAATAAACGTATATTTTGGCAGGACTTTGGATGCTAAAGCAAATTGTATTGAGGTTACTAGCAAGAAAAAACTAAGAAGTAAATTATGTATGGACCTACTGCCTGAATACTATTGATCCACAACTGTTCCCTTTATTTTTTTTTTTTCTTGGCTGTTACCAAACATTATTTTTCTCAAATGTGATGGTTTGGCAGTTGCATTGCAATTATAATAAATATAGTTTCAGCATTTATGTTCTTAGCTTGTCCTTCCTGATCCTAGAAGTACATGTTCAAATTAGCAAACATTTGCTGAACAGAAATAAACACATTTTTTTTCCGATGATAAGTATAAATTTATGCATTCAGGACATAACAAGAGTATTTTTGTAAAACCAACCCCTTGACTGTTTTATACTCCCTTTCATAGCACCACCACAATGCTTCTTCCCATGTTGCAGCCATCAAAAAATACCTGGTGCTGACTCAAAGGGCTACAGATTGGCTTTGGCTAGAAAGAGTTCACCATCAGTATTTGTTGAGTATCTTTGTAGGTCTGTTTAGCAGGAAAAGTATGCACATTTAATCTAGAGACAGAACATTCTGTACAGTCAGTGCAAGCCTTAGGAGAGCAAGTATCTCATATGATTTTAACTGTACTGTAACTGATTGTATGTGATGATGTAGACTAGGGGTCAGCAAACTTTTTAGACTACTAGGCCATTTCAGAAACAAGGTGTCCAAGGAAATTTTTTTTTATTTAAAAATATAGTACGATCAATTGGAAACATGATGTTGCATGTTCTTAGAGACAGATACAATATAAGGTTCCAATGATGAGGAGTTAAAATAAAAAAAATAAAATAAAATAATATATAAATAAAAATTAAACTAACAAAATAACCGTTATTAGAACAGGTTCAAAGCACTTTTTTCCTGGAATGTGACTTTATAGGTGCTTTGTGCAGTAATATAATTAATGACAAGAAAATACTAATTTTGTTTAAAAGAAGATATTTCCTTTAAAAAGTTCACTGTGATCATGATTAAATTATTCTAATTCATATACTATTATACTTATTTATTTAAATGTATGTTTATCATGATTCATTATCCCAAGATCAATGGCTCAAGGTTTAGCACTCTGGCCTTTGCAGCACTGGCTGAGTTTGAATCTCCGCCAGGACACTATCTGCATGGACTTTGCAGGTTCTCCCCAAATCTGTGTGGGTTTCCTCTGGGTACTTCAGTTTCCTCCCACATTCCAAAAACATGCAGTTAAGTAATTTGGCTTCCCCCAAAGAATTCACCCTAGACTACATTAATGACATATGACTATGGTTGGGGCATTAGATTGTGAGCCCCTTTGAGGGACAGTTAGTGACATGACTATGAACTTTGTACAGCGCTGCATAATATGATGGCGCTATATAAATACTGTGCAGTGATAATAATTTATTTTACTGTTTTTGCATCTAGTCCCGTGTCCCAAGTTTAAGGACCCGGGAATACATGGGACACCGGACTCCTATCAGCGAGGGACTCTCTCGAGTCTCGCGCTGATGGCTCTGCCCCCCACCTGAACGCCTCTGAAGGGAAATTCCTCTCCTCCGCAATGCATACGAAGGAGAGGGAGTGTCCCTTACCCCGGTGGAGGAAGTGTTAACGCTGGCCGCAGTAAATAGGGAAGGGAGTCACAACAAGGAAGCCCAAAAGCCGCATGCGGCCCTGGAGCCGTGGGTTGGCCGGAATAAGGCCTGATCGACTAATAAAAAACTAGGGGGCGTTAGGCCAGAACGGACTACTGTCTAGGCCGTATCTGGTCTAAAGGCTGGAGTTTGCCGACCTCTGATGTAGACAGTAATATTCACTATATAGACTGGAAGTTCCCCATGCAAATGTAATGAATTAGGAAATACAATTGTAAGAAATATAATGCAATGAAATATTATGCAGGAGATTTTGTTTTGAGAAAAGAAGCACTTCTGAGCCAGCTTAGGAGACCCTTGTTTATAAAAAGGAATATATTGGTGTTTATTGGAACATATTACCAAATCGCCTAGTAAAGATGAGACCTAATATGTTATTTTATGGCCTCTTTCACAGCAGAGTCATATTAAAGAACTTGTGTGAGGGGAGAAGATGATTAGAGTCAGTGGCCCTAATTCATCAATCAGAATCGGACGCTCGCTCGCGCATTCGTATTCGCGATCCGAAATCGTACGCCGTCGCGCAATTCAGCAACTTAAAAAGCTCGCGGCTGGAGCCACGCATCTCCGGCAGCTTTACACTGGCGAGCTTGCATTAAAAGTCACTGTTCCCCCAAAAAATCATTCTTTCTAATGGCACACATATTACCCTTAGCCCTAAAAAAAAATGTTTGCGCTGTTTAAATGTTTTAAACATTTATGTGCGCTAAGAAAACAGCATATTTTTAAATCACTTATTTT